>NC_134038.1:73468536-73782268 GCF_965140245.1 Athene noctua | reverse complement strand
CATCTGTCCATGCTGGGAAGAAGGCCAGCATGCCAAAGTAAAAGCAGTTGCAGTGGGTATATCTTTACATCTTTAAGGGCATGTAATTTTTCTGTAAAATGTCTCTTTTGGTATTCAAGTATTTGATAAATTACTAGCCATATTATTGATAGAGGAAAACAATAGTGTATCTTGCTCAAAAATATGACTAAATTGAAGACACCAGAAAGATGCAAATGGGATATTGCACTTTGATTATTTGCATACGTTTGTATGTGTGCGTATGTTAAGCAGTCCCCAAAACCGTCCTGTAAATTTATCTTATATGATTGCTTAGTATTGACGATGGGCTTAATAGAACACAGAGCACAAATCTGTGTAGTTTCTGCCTATCCATGGCATACAATGTCCTTAGGACTTCTCTAAGGTATATTATGCCATGTAAAGAAACAGGAGGCATGGCAGTTCTTAAAAATCTATCTTTGGCAGTGTAAGCACTGTAATTAATCCAGTCCTACAGCAGCTAAAGGATTGATATAAAAACATACTTCTGGGCTATGGGGCTATGGGAAGTGATCTTGTACAGGTGTCATCTGTAATTATGCTTTTCCTTCAATAATTTCTAGATTTCATCTGCTCAGTTCTCATTGGAGTGAGGTTTAGTTCTGGTTTAGTTTTGTTGCCTGACTTGTCATGAACAAGCTTTGCTAAGGGTTGAAACAGCACCCCAGAACTGAAAGTATGAATGATTAGTAGCTAATAAATTAGGCAGTAAACAGTTTTTTGGATAGCAGCTCAGAAGCTAGTACTTTTCCCTCTGAATTCCTGTCTGGGTCAGTAGCAAGTCAGATATGATTCTCACTGGAAGAAACATGTATTTTGGAGTTAAGATAAATACATACGAAATCCAGCATTTCAGTAGCGTTCTGCTTTTTTACTTGCTGTTAATGTGGTTGTTACCACAAGCCAGGCCAGCAGAATGGATGAAGAAGTGCTGCAGGGTTCGCTTCTGGGCTTCTCTCCTTCCTGTGCTCCATCAGCATGGTCTGTCGTGCAGCGTCTGCAGGAGCAATGGATTGCGGGAGCCAGTGATGGGTTTTTGCAGCAAGCCTTGTGTTATGTCTTCACTCCATCAAGGCCAGTGTTGGTGCCTTGAGGCAAGGCTTGCAGAGCAGGGATTGCAGTGCCCACATGTGCATCCCAGCAGCCAGGTCTTTTGCTCTGGATCATTCCCAGCTGAATGTCCCGGGGGTACCTGGGCCGTAGCTGCTGAGTGGTTGTTGAGTGGCTTAAACCAGTGCCACGTAGGAAAACAAGTTAGTCTGGAAAACACAGATGTCAAGGCCAGACAGCAATGGGTGGTGCTGGAAGAGGGCTTCTGTCAGTTGAGAGTGAATTGAGGAATCACGAGTGAGGGCACTGCCTGAAAAAACAGGGGGAAGAACGGCCATCCAAACCAGACTGGAGCAGTTGTCCCTTCGGCACCAGCAGGCCTCTCCCCGGCAAGGGCAGCGTATTTGCACAGCAGTGCTGACACTCTGGGGCAGGACCACCCCTCAGCAGCCCAGCAGAGCCACGGGGAGGCTGGGGCAGCATTGTCCTCTTTTGGACTGCAAGCTGTGACCCAGGACATTGAGTGGCAAGGGTGGCTCAGGGCTGACGTTGAAAGCAGCACGCTGCGTGGGGGCAGAGCGATCTGCATGTAAGCTCCTCTTTCACTCACACAAATCCAGAAGATGCTTGGCTGTCCCCTCCTGCCTTGGGGCACAAGGTGAGCAGATCCCTGTGGAACCCCACCACCACCACCCCCGGCAGTGGCACACACAAGGGGCTTCTCAGGCAGAGGGGCAAAGGTGGGGAGAGCGCAAAGCGTCTCACACAAAGTTCCACACTCTCTGAAATGTCCACCTCTGTATGAAGGATGCTGATATGCCTGTCTACAGCTAATGTCCATGCTTTGCAAAGAGGGCTGAAAAAGCAAGTGACTTTTATGGGTCTCCATCTGTCTGGACTGTGGGGCTTTGTTGTGACCACAGTTAAAACTGCTTTACTTCATGGAGCATGCCTTGCTTGTAAAATTGAGAGACCTGCTGACTCCCCTGTCAGTGGTTATTTCTCCTGTAAAAAAAAAAAAGCCTGGATGTTGTTATGTCACAAGAAAAGAACAGGTTTCTCTGTATGATTTATTTAATTTGATTACCTGTTATCTCTGTTAATTAAACTGTGAAGTACTCCGAGAGGGAGGTTAGCTGACCTTCCAAAGTGTGCACGAGGAAGTGGAAGGAAAAATAACTGTCCTCTACTGACTCACGGTCTCTGAAAGAATAGAGAAGATGTAAATAACGTAGATATGCTTTATAAAGACAGCAGTTACAGTAAGTCAAAGTTGCCTCCCATATTTTTCTTTAATTGTGTTATAGGACATGGTTTTGAATTGTTTTATTTCCTAATAGTCACATCCTTATTAGCCTCATGTTTTTCCTTCCCATACCCCTCCTGTGGGCAGTGTTGTACGTGGGAATTTCTAGCCTATAAAACCTAAAAATTTGTGATAGAGAAACAGTTTATAATTTATAGAATTGTTAGTACGTGTTCTTGCCCACTTGTCTACGTGCACATGCTGAAGTATCCCATGTTTTACTGTTGATGTGAACAATGTTAGAGAGGATTATGCAGACTTTTCAACTGACTATTTATGATTTTATTGGTCTTCATAAATTAAATGTCTTTTTTATTTTGGGAAGGGCATGTCAAAATGCCAGAATGAAGGGACTGAGGGGAGAACTCCATTGTTCCCTTCAGATGCAAATTCTTTTCTCCCTCTTTCTCCTCTGCACTTTGTGGGATGAGTGGTGTAGCACAACTTGCCTGAAGTTTGAGCTCCCTGTTGCAGGGAACCTTGTGACGTTACCTTTGTAGTTAAATGTGCAAATTCCTTTATTTCCTTTTTGCTGTTCTCGGAAACGAATGAAATCATAGCAGATTATTCTCATTTGAACCCTGTTTAAATTTTGGAGAAAAACCCGCTACTAATATTTTTGCTTTCTCCATAACTGTATACATTTTCAGTAAAAGCCATCATCTATGTGCATACTATTGATTATTTGTATTCATTCTGTTTTCCCATTTTATTGGTTTGATTCTTAAATGTTATCAGTGAGTTAGAGCTGAGCTCTTATAATTCAAATGACATAATGCCTAATCCTCTGAGATTAGCTGGCAAGCGATTCTGGGCATGGTGCCACCTGGTACTTCTCAGAAAGGGACTGCTAATAAAACACCGGAAAAAAATAAGATTGTTCCAGACATGCAAAGTCCTGAAGTTGCAAGGAGTGAGGAGTGACAGAGTTTTCACAAACACACCCAATATTCTGTGGCACAGCTTGGAAACTGCTCAGGAAATAACATCCTAATACCTCTGCAGAAAAATGATATTGAAGTAAAGATACTTTGAGCACAAATTAATTATTCATTTCTTAAATTTGTGGCTGAAATGCATGTTTCTGGTTTTTTTTGGCAATTTGACTCCAAGTTGGGCTCTCTGGGATGCCAGCAGCACCATTTAGACTCCAAGAGCTCTCAGCCTTTTGGCATCTGCAGTTTGTTCCCTTCCAATTTGCCTCACCATGGTGCAGACCCACAGCTTCCCACAGTGCCATATCCTTCCTGGGTCCTCAACTATAATGAATGTAGGCAAACTTCTTTGGGTTCCTATCTTGGATATAAAGGAAGTTTGTTAGCTGCAAGAGACTTTGAATGCAGTGTTTCCAGTTTAGTGACTGACTTTTTCTGATTATAACTTCAGTTTCATCAAAAAACCTCCAGAAAAGCTTGATTCCTGAATAAATAGGTCCCAAGACATTTAGGTCTTTATAGGTCTAGACTAACATCTTAAAACTAGCAGGCTGCCCAAGCAGATTATGCATCATGGATTTAATATGCTCATGAATTAAAATGCCACTTAACAAGCAAGTTGCCAAACCCTGCACCAGCTGAAGTTTTCTGTACACACTTGAGAGGTTGTCTCATATACAGCATATGGCAGTAGGCTGTAGGGCACTGATTTGCATAAAAAGCCTAGCCAAGAGCAATAAAAAAGAAATATACAGTAAGAAATAGTTCTTCAGTCCAAAAAAAAAGGATATTATTTTGCTCTTATGGTAGTTTTGTTCCTTCGATATCACTGTCTGTTTTCTGTATGAAGGATTAGTACTGATTACAGACCAGGAGCACCGCTGAGACAACACTTAGCAACTGGTTATTTCTTCATGGTTTTCCTTCTGTAGACAGTAGTAATAATATGTCCTATGTTTCTTCTAAGAAACCACATTTTCCTGTTTTCTGAATTAACAATATAATCTGAGGTACAAACCCTATCGTTTTCTTGCTGGAGCTGCCTTCTGTACTTGTTCCCCATCATCATCATCATCCCTATTTTCCAGTGGCTTTGTATAGACTTTAGAACTAATTGTACTAGCTCTTGGAATGTAAAGTCTCTCAAAGACAGTAGAGAAGATACAGCTGACTTAAGAGAAGTGGAGATTTTTCATTCTCAGTTTACTGCGCCAGCTTTTCCCTGGGCCTTGCTCTCCCAGGACACTTCTGTCCTTGCAAGAGTCCCTTAAATCGTGTATAATTTGCTCTGTGTGTTTCTTGGCCATCAAATAACATCAACACAGCATAAACTTACAACTGTACAAAACTAAATCTTTTCTTTCGAAAAAAAGGAAGTGATCCAGCATTCCATTAAGATTCAGTCTAACAACCAATATGTTTGCATCAGATTCCTGAAGTGGGCAAGGACAGGGAATTGTTTATTTACTCTGAGGTCTGTGCTAACCAACCTGTGCTGTCAAGTGAAAATGTGATGATGTTGTTCATAGTGTTGTTTTACACAGTTCTTCGAGGGGAAAAAAAGTAGTATATGAGACAGCCAAACCATGCAGCAAACCACTGTGGGTTTGTCAGGAACAGTGAATGGATCTTGACTTCTTGTAGCACATATGATACTTTTTGAACTACGTGTTTTTTAGTCTGGAAAGCCTATTAGGAACCTTGGAGGGAGGATCTGGTCCTTTTAATGTTCTTGCAGATCCTAGCTGTTTGCTTGCTTCTGGTTTTATGGTTATAGACTTGTGTCAGCATGGTTAATGAGCAATGCAAAGTATGCAAAAAAAGGAACAATTAAAGATTTTCCTTCTTCAAGAGACAAGAAGTAAAAAGGCAGTACAGAACTTGTGCTCAGTAACCACAGAAAGCAGAACAGTTTTTACTTCCCAGTTGCAGGGTCTGATTTCAAACTACATTGACAGTGCACATGATGCTTATGCTAAGTGAGTTTGTGAATTTATGGATTTTATCTTACTATGTTTTCCTGTGGCTGGGAATTTTTAAATTTTGTATTAAGTAGCTGAATGTATGTAGCACATGTGCTGCAATAAGTGCACACATCAGCTCTGTCAGCTGGATGAGAAACTGCATGGCTGAAGACTATTCCCACCGTCATTGAGGTTGGATGGAACCACTGGAGATTTTGTCCGACTCTCCTGCTCCAAGCAGCATCAGCCAGAGGAGATTGCTCTAGACTGTCCGTCAGGTACTGAATGCCTCTAAGGATAAAGATTCCAGAGCTGTTTTAATTTATATACAAAATATATTCATATGTTTGGTTTAGCTGAACTGTTAGGAAACAGAAAAATTCCTTGCTGACTGAGGAAAAGAAATGGTACCTTCTTGCACACTGTTATCATAAATACAGACATAAAAGTCATATTGAATCTGTCATGTTATTTCCTTAGTGAAGTCATAAAGGTTACACAAATCCATGAGGACTTGTGAAGGGTGAACCCTGAGCAACTGTCTAGTGATGCCAACCGCTCCTTGGGTATTTTGCGAAGTTTCAGAAATGGTTGCATTCATATGTGATTATGATGAGTAGCTAAGGCTGTGTAATGTTGCGGCTGAAATAAGGCCTGTAGTTTCATGACCTTAAGGTTTAGCGGGGAACCGTTTAGTTTTGTAGCTAAGACAGGACTGCCTGTTCTGTGAGACGGGACAGTGTTTGGAGAGCCTGCCCAGCTGGGATCAGTCAGGGTGAGAACTTCCACATCTTCATGTGCTCGAGGGGTGTTGACTGGTTGCTTAGGGATGTGAGTAAGGAAATCTGAGTATTCATTCAGCTGACAGACCGAGTAGTTCATTTTTTCAGTATAATCTCTTGAAACAAGACCTATTCTTGCTACGGTAAATGGGAACGCATTGCTGCCCATAGCTGTGAGCTTTTAGCCTACAGCACAAAATTAGAAATTATTAATGTTTTAGCAGAGGGACCACAAATGTTCTGTGCTAGGAGATTGGCTTCTGCTTCACAGTAAATCGCTGTTTTCATGGGGGTTGCCTCCTAAGAAAAATTAGTTTTTAGCAGATAAAAGGGGTAGAGAAGAGAGTGTGTCATTGTAGGTGAGTAATGCAGGATCAGTTGAATCACTTTATGCAGCACTTCAGGAAAGATTGAGTAACACACTGGTGTATGAATAACTTTTGCATCAGTATCACTGTTTGCCCATCTTTTTCTTGAGGGATGTTAAAGCCAGCCCTAATCATCACATTTGTAGTCTTTGAGCTACCACAAGCTTTTGACTGTGGAAATGATGGTAGCTGTAGCTGAGAAGGACAGTAAGGCAGAAAGAGCAGGAACACAAAATCTGGTGTTTGTGAAGAGTTAATAGTAGTTCACTTGCTTGAAACCTGTGTAACATTTTTTTTGGAAACTGATATAATCCTAGATGAGGTTAGGAGAACAGAAGGACCAGAGCTGTGGCCTTGAGGGTCACTATGCTCTTCCAGTTCTCCATAAACATGAGGGAAAAAGAGGCACCATTGTGGAAGGACCTTACATTTTGCATAGAGAAACACTTTGCATAGCAGCTGGCTGTATTTATATTACAAGCTTTTCTTATCAAGTTGATCCTCCTAAAAATAAACTGTTGCATTTATATGTGTAGAATATGTATAGCTAATACATATAACTATATATTTTAAAATATTTAATATTATATATGACTAATGTGTGTATATATTATGTGTGTATATATAGTATGTATGTGTATGTAGTTTATATTCTTCTGATTAATTAGGCAAGTAAAGCTGGAGCTTTTTACAGCCAATGACTGAATTAATAATGAACGGAAGAAGATTTAGCATAGCTGAATGCTTTCGTGTGGCTTTGGTCAAGTTACTTTGAGGTGGAAATAATCAGTGGTTGAATTAAGAGAGAGGCCTGATACATACTGGAAAACCTCCATTGTCTGTCAGATATTTTACAACTGTGATGAATGAGTTTGGATAAATAACATGAACATGTGTTAAACAAGTTCAGGCCAAGTGCTGCACGGTACGGTAAACAGAAATTGCACTTGAGGAATGTTTGAAAATATAAATGGGTGGTAGGTGGTAAGTGGTATGTGGAGAGCACTGTGAGGATAGCCTTTCCTCTAGGGAGGTTAAAAGAAAAACTCTTCTTAGGTGCTTCAGAAATATTTTTTTATTGTTACCGTTTTTAACAAATACAGATGTAGAAGTTTGCTGATAATAAAAAGAATTGTTTGGGTTGTTCAGCTGTTAAGCTGCAAATGTGGTATTTCGTGCCTATTGCAAACTTGCCTGGAAACTGCCCTGAACCAGCACAAGACTGAGGCATATGGAAAGGAACGCAGTAGCTTAAGTGACTTTTCATTTAAATTGTTAGAAAAACTGTTGATTGAACTGTGGAGGTGTTGGGGGGAAAACTTAAGGGGGAAATCAGTCACAGTGAGGCTAGGTGTGCTCCAGAGTCTCTCTTGCCTTCATCTCTGCAGATGGTGAGAGAGGGGAAGACCTGGTGCCCCAGTGGACAGTGTGCCATTGCTTGGGGAGGCATTGTCCAGCTTTTGCTTCAGAAAGGAAAGTCTGTTGCCAGAGCAGTGGGTGGTTTTGTATGTAAGCTTATCTCATGCTGCTACATAGGACCTGTGTGGCTAATGCACATAAACAAGCTCACTGATTTCCAAATGCAGCTGAGAGAGGCATTTAGCACAGCGGTTTTTATTTGTCTTATTGTCAATGTGGGTGAAACGGCTGCTCAGATATTTGCTTTGTATTTTCTCTCACTCTTACATGCATCCATACTGTTGTGGAGTCTACCAGTATCATACATCTTGATCCTGGACAATCTGGGATATTTTTCACCTGTGAAATTGGGGGACAGTTTCCAACAGTGAAGTTTCCACTCGATGAATACAGTCTTTTATCAGTTATCCTGATTTTAATATGAATGACTTTTGGCACCTCCCTTCGTTCTAATCGTGGTACTTGAAAAGTGGAGCAGTACCCTGCTTTTACCTCATTTTTTATAACAATGTGAAGTACCTAAGTACTTCCACTGTTAAATCTTTGCAGTCTGATGTACAGCTCCTTGAGAGAGTATGTTCTCACTGCTGGAGAAGCCTCAATATTCGCAACAGTCTGAGTAGTAATTAAAAACAACAATTGAAGGACAAATAAATTGCATAGGAGTAAAGGATAGCAACTGTAGTGCTCTCTTGCAGGGCTGTTGGATGCAGCATGTGAAGCTTGAGACTGTTGGCTCACCCATGCTGTTACCTCCCTTCCTAGTGTGTTACACTTATCACTGTGCCACTTTCTTGGGGTGCCTGTTCATGTCCCTCTTGCTGTAAGGCACAGTATGGCAGATGCAGCAGCAATGGGTGCAGGTGGCTGGCACAACATATGCCAGTGTGGCCCTGGAGGTGGTGAGGCACATGGTGCAGCAGAAGTAGAACTGCTGGGAGGTGAGTTGCCCAGCAGATCGCAAGGACCTTCAAGCCTCCCCGGGCTACTGCATGAGGACTGGCCATGTGCTTGATCTGGAACCCACATCAGATGAGATTCGTGCATTGACATGGATTTAGCTTGAGATCTTAGTGGGGTTTCCTTTTCAGTTGCCAAAATGGTGCATTTTTCATGTATCCCAATAATTTTATAATGATGGGAAACTTGCTGACCCTGAATTACTTTGACATCTGCTAAAAGTATTTGTGCTGCGCTCTGTCATTCTGCACATCTGATATTTCTTCATTCTCTCTCTGTTGCAAATCAACTTCTGTTAACTTACTTTCTGTTAATTTAACTATATCCTTAAAGTATTCTAAAGAAGCATCCTTCAAGAACCCTAAAATGCATCAAGACACATGTAAAAAGATTCAGTTATTTGCAGAAAGCTAGTTAACTAGCCGACTGTTTTTGACTAACATCACATCTGCTAGGAACTATGAGACTATTACTTAAGGGATTGTTCTTTGTTGTGTGACTCTCTAATACTGAAGCAAACCCAAGTCTTTGTCTGTTGAAATGCTCTTTCTCCTCTACTCAGAATCACTAAAGCCTCAGTTGAATTGCTGTGTCTGGGTTTGGGCATTTAAAGATGGGAATTCATTAGAGGATGTACACAAGCACAAAGACTGTCAAAGGTTTAGGAAAGATGAGCTACAACAAAGTTGTTTAACATAAAGAAGAGGCTGTTCTATGGAGAAGTTACAAGAGTTTTCAGACTGAGGAGGTCTGAAAATTAAATTTTAATTTTAAAAAACTGTTTTAGAAACCAATATTGTCATCAGTAAATTTAGTGAGATGTCGAAATAGATATCCTTGAGATGCTGTGGCATTTCCATTGGAATTCTTTGCTTATTCTATTTTTTAATTAATTTGGGGAAAAAAAATCCTATAGATGAAGCTCCACTGGAGCTTCCTCTGGAAGCTTTCCAGAAGGGATCTTCATGGCTATGTGGCTGATGCCTCTCAGTGATGCTGAAGTACAAATAAATATTAATCCTTAATATATGTTGTGTGTCTCAGTCACAGGTACATCTACTGATTTTTGTATGCGAGAATTTTGCGGTGAAGGCTTGGTCCTGACCACTCCAAATGGTCAAAGAAAACCCAGCATTGAGTTGGAACCCATTGACTCCAGCAGTGTGGCTGTGTGACTGGAAAGTCTCACATGCATGTAGGCAATGCAGGCTCAGTTACATAAAGATGCACACACCACTGCAATTGCTAGCTATCTGAGAAGCGGCTTTATCAGATTTTTACTATCAGCTGCAGCTGATGTTCTTTTGCCTGTTGCCTTGCTATCAGATGAGTGGCCCATACGTGCTGTCTAAATTTTCAAACAACCCCTGATGAAGTTGAACACATGCAGTTAATTAGGAAGCTGCATCCTCTGAGGTCTGAAGACTGGTTAAATCGTGATGCACTTCCTGAAGTTGGGCTGGGATCACTGGAACAACATAGTCTTGGAGGTAGAGCCTCTGACATATTTTGGCATGTCTTACGCAACAGTAAAACTTGGTCTGAACTTGAAGCTCAGGAGCTCATTCACGTTCTTGGCAAAAACCTGTGATGTCTTTGAGCTCAGATGTTTTGCTTCTTGCCAAGCTGTCAGCACAGATAAGGCATCCATAGTTCTAGGGATAGCGGGTGTGTGCCTAAATATTTGGTTTGGGGTTTTTTTTTTGGTGATAGGTTGATATAATTTGCTTGTTGCTCTTTGTTTACAAATACTGATTGAGCACAGGGCAGCATGTTGGCATTGTGTTTCAAGTGGAATAAAACCAGAAAACTCAAATCATGACTAGCATGTTGTAATTAAGTACTTGTAATCCAAGAAGCACTGATGTGCTTGTTCAAGCACAAGCATACAGGGCAGCAATTTGGAGACCTGGTTATAAACTGAAACAAATGTTAAAGATTGGTTTCAGTATCCTTTTTTTTAAAAATTTTATTATTATTTTTTAGCTTCAGATTGGGTTACAGTAATCTCTAAAGAAAGCAGTAAGTTCTTCTATATTATTTTCTTTTCTAGCAATTTTCCCTGGCCCCATTCTCTTGAATTATGTAACCTATATTTTAGTATAACAACTACTTTCCTACTGTATTACTCTCCAGGGAACAATTTTGCGTTAGTAGGGGGATGAACAAGATGACCTCTTAAGTCTTTTCCATCACCACTTGCTGTAATACGGTGCTGTAATATTTGACCTTGCTACGCAGCCTTTTCCCTTCTGTAACCCTTTGACTTTTACAGAAGAGCAGTCACAGCATTTTTTGGCCATGCTGAAGTGGCTTCCTTTGAAGTTATCAACCTGAAATGCTGTTTCCTGCACTTTGGAACTTAAGAGTATATTAGTGCCTTTCGCATTCAAGTGGAGAGGACCTGTATAAATAAATCATTGCAGAGAAGTATGCTGTGATGCCTGTTCCATAGCTGAAATGAATGAGCTGAAGAGGCAGAGGATCTTTATTTTGTTAGTTTGTTGGCAAAACTGTAACTCTCGAATATGCCTTTCTAGTGTTGCTTTTTATTTCAAGGAAGGAAGGAAGACCGAGCTGCTTGAGCAATTTGTTCTAGATCTGTACTGTGTCCATGGACCTACTCTGTGTACTTACTTTGCTGCCATTGTTTCCAACAGCAGGCTTTCCTCATTGTGTCCAAAATTATCAGTAGGTAGCGGACGAGATGGGAAACGTAACTGTAAAGGGGGATTCTGTTTTCTAGCTTGCAAAATCAGAAGGGATACATGTGAGAGAAGTAATTTGGAAACTTAAAGAAAAGCTGCAGTGATATATCAAGTGATAAGTGAATTCAAAGATGCCTCGCAGTTCCACTTTGTTCATAGCTTTCAGCTCATAATGGGCAGCAAATGCTTTTTGTGGCATTGGCCTGGCAATAATTTCTCCAGCTCCAGCCTCACCACAAAAGCTAGGTTTTTTCCTGGCTTTTCTGCAGTGAACACCCCTTGTGTTTTCTTTATCTTTCCAGAGATGACAAATTTATAAAGGGCTTTTTAAATCACTGAAATGCTTGAGCCATTCAAGTGTCTTGGTGTTGTTGCTGCTGCTTTCTGTGCAGTTAAGTGATTCCTTGTTGACTCTGGGTTTTTAATGGCCCATTCTAATTTTTACTTCATAATTTAAGTAAAACCTGCTGTTTGTTTTTTTTCTCATGTTCTTTTTTCCACAGCAGCAGTTCTGCAGTACAAAGCTGGGAAAACACTAGCGAGCACAGAGGTATAAAAATAAGGGGAAAAGTACTAGCCCTTTCTGTCAGCCAGCTTTACCCTGCTCTCAGCCCACATCAGCCTGTATGTCCTTCTTTCACTTGCTTATGAGCAAGCAGGGCCCTAATATATTAAGTTAGAAATGGAAATAGTGAAAGGAAGTTTTGACACTGTCAGTTTTTAACATCTTAGCATACCACAGTGCGACATATAGAGTACCAGCTTCCATAGCTGTAACCCCAAGGATCCAGCAGATGAAAGTGAAGGTTTCCTTTTGCACTTAACGATATAAACAGTTGCTGCATTTTAGCATCTCCTTTTAGCATAAATCGTTGGCATTTGTTTGCCATAGTGTGTACAGATAGTGTGACAAATGTTCCTCCTAGTTCCACATGCATGTGGATGTGTCTACAGGAGCAAAGACATAGTAATTTAGAGCTTAGTGAAGGGGAAACTCTGACTAATGGTTTATCTGTGACGTGGTTTGCTTGAAGCAGCAGGATAAACAGAAGTTTGGTAGAAATGGTCAAGAGGAGAAATCAGTTTAGACCTGTTAGGTTCCCAGGGTGGGGTATAATAAAGACTGGAAAGCCCCTTCTACCAGCTCTGTGTAAAAACCTCCTTCTTTTAAATCTTACTTAGATGTTGCTGTAGTTTATCTGGATGTTGGTAATGAATCTCAAGCATTGACTGAAACCTGGAACCAAGGGTTGGGGGAGTCTCCAGGATGTTCAGGAATGATGTGTTGAGAAAGAAGATGACCTATACTTAAAAGATCATTTTTCTCTGTCTGTTTTACACTGATGATTCAGTTTTTCACTCAGTTTCTCCATACTTCCTAATTCTTTGGTTCTCTGTAGGTGATTGTTTAAGCATTACTGGTTTTCTGTTAGTGGTACTCCAGACCTTCACCTCTCCTGATGTCTCCCTCTTACTGAGTCCCCTCTGCTCTTCTGTACTTTTCTTTGCATCGTTTCTTTGTTGTTGCATGTCTCTGATTCCTCATCCTCAAGGTCATTGCTTTTCTCCCCAGTCCTCTGGAGTTTTCTTATTGTTACTCCTTTTTATACAAAAGATTGAATCTCATGTCATCTCTCTTGGAAATACAGGAGCAAGCATCAGGGTACACTTCATGGGGAGGATTCTTGCACCTGGAGGAGTGGATACGTTTCTCACTGAGTTTAAATGTATAATCGTTCTTGTGCTGACAGTTTTATGTTAATTCCCTTGTGGTAGAAGTTAGGATGTTCGGTGCTTCAGAGAAATGTTCAAAAAAGGTTAGCTCCAATCCTTCTTCCCAGAGGGGGTTTCTGCCCTGTGTGCTCTCCCTGTGGAAATCCAGGGGACTGTTTCTGTCGATTGCTTCTTGCAGCAGCAGGAAAGCAGACTTCTGCCCTTGAAGAGGCTGGAAACTCCCTAAGTGCAAGTGTACAGAATTTCTCTGAAATGCTGGCTGTATTGGGAATTTTTCATTCGCACTGGAGATCCTGCCATGAACTTCTCTCTGCCTGCCTGTCCAAACCCACAGGCTCCCTGGGGTTTGCAGGTGGCTCTTTGCACCTTCTGCTTTAAGTCCCTGCCAATGTGGCTTTAGGGTATGGGATAGGAAAGGATGTCCAAGGCTATTTTGTGGCTTTCCCTCCTCCCACTCCCCACCTGCGGGCCCTTTACAAGAGAAAGGGAATAAGGATGCAGGCTTGAAAGAGAACTCTTCTCATATGCAGGCGTAATAGGATCCTCTCCCCACAAAGGATCCCCCTCTCCCAGCAGGGGCAAAGGACCCTGCTTGCTGAGGGGACCCACTGTCCCGGATAATTAGCGAAGCAGCTGCTGTGTGTCTGAATGAAAAGGAAGGGAGGGAGGTTTTGCTCTGACGAGGAGCCGGGGCAGCATTCCTTGGAGGCAGCCTGCACATTCCTCCAAAGCAGTCAGTGCTGATGGTGACATGGGCTCGGCGTTGGCGTGGTCAGGCTTCCCGAAACTTGTACACAGCCACTTGCTTGGCCTCGGGTCCTTTATTGTGAGGAAACTCCTTTTCCTCGCTAAGTGCTAATTGTTTATCTCTGGATCAGTGGGAGAATATATATCTTGAGTTCACATGTGATGTGTTGCACTAATTAATGCGTAACAAACTGTTTATAGAGAGAAAATAAGATCAAATTCAGAGAAAATACAAAGATTTGTAACACGTAAAATGAAGTAATCTCAGCAGAAGCAGCTATTGTGTTAATGCAGTAGTAGGCATTGTGCCTGTGAATGAATCCCTTCTCCGTGTACTTTCTAGGGAGTCCGGGAGGAAAAGGAGAGTGCCTTGTCTGGCCAACACATTTATGACTAGCTTTTGTGAACAAAAGCAAAACTGAAAAGAGAGCCTATTCCTGGCACAGGACCAGGTCTTTTCTTAGAGGACTGCTTTAATTTGTTTGACATACAGTGAAAGACTGGCACACTGCACTAATTACTTTTATATACAGTTGTTTTATAGAACTGCAGCACTATATGTACTCATGGGCCCACTCGAGTAACCCAGTGAAGTCTACCAGGCTGATTCCTGAAGCCTGTTCACAGGATTGGACCCGTATGCCTTGACTTGTTGCCATGCTGCTCACATTTTTACACAGTTTTATAATTGTGCAAATTCATTCAGATAGAATAACACCCATTTAAAATTGGAATAGCATAGTAATAAATTTGGAAGTGTGGTACTTGGCATTTGCAGAAAGAGGTTCTTTTATTGTTGTAAACATTTTTCTTTGTTCATTATTTTTTTCCCCCAATCAGTGCGGGTGGAAACTTAGGCAGTTAGTTTAATTTCTAAAAGACTATTACTGTTACTTCTATCACTAATACTTCTTTCTAGTGAGCACTTAAAATAATGTTTTACTCATTGTTGCAGGGACAAGGATTAAGTTTTTAGTTTCTAAGTACTAGCCATTTTGTAAGTGGCTAGTGGAAGCCAGAGAATATTTCTACTTCCATCCTATGCAAGGACTTTAGAAATGAATGGCAGGAAATGTTTCAAATGTTGTTTAATTAGATCTGCACCAGGTACCCTGCTAATGTAATCAAATGTGGAGTTAATCTCCCTTTATGTTTTTGTAAGGAAAGGAGCTTCATCTTGAAATTATAGTTTAAAGAAAAGAGGCATGGATGGGAGACGTGGAGGTCATTCAGGCAGCAGCAAGTGAAGCAGAGCAACTCCCATTTGTGCTCAGCCAGATGTTCATGAGCCTTTGCCAATAGCTCAAAAGGCTGATGCTACATAAATTACTATATCCCAGGGACTAATTCAATGGGTGTGATGGAAGAGGAAGGGAGGAGGATGGTACCCTGTCGGTCAGAGGTTAGGTGTAACACATGGGGCTGAACCAAGCAATATTCAGTCAGTTCTGTTTTTTCTTTTATTATTGTGGATTTAAAACACCGTTTTTCCTATAAAAAGCAGAAGAAAATATTTTCATTAAGAATATAAATACCAGTTATTATTTTTTTAAATGTCTCTTTTTCCAAGTAATCAAAAAAGAATACCCAACAAAATTTGAGCTTCTGACAGTTGTCTTTTAAAATACAGAAGCCCCTTTGAAAGCTGATTAAAAAAAAAAAAAAATTTAAAGGCTTCTCTTGCTTTCTGAAAAGGTGATGATTACAAACCAAACGGCCTTGCCTTCACTGCCATGTTTGTACCAAATTTACCTAGAGAACATCCTTTTCACCCACCCTGAGTTGTTTTCCTTTCCTCTCTAGGAGAGTTATTTTTACAAAAGTAAAAGCAAACAACACCCCAGAGTAATAAATAATATTTTTCCTTTAGCACATGAAGCCTTCTCTAGACCAAAGTTCTGCCATTGCAAGAAAGTAGGCACTTGTAGGTTGCTAACTCTCATACTGTATCTCACTGTCTATATCAGAATCCCAGTTATCTTTGATGCTCTGCCTGTAGAAAGAAGAGGTGAACTAAGGGAATCTCTTTGTATTTCAAGGATATACCTACCCGTTATGACATGAAGGATAATTTAACAAATGTGACTCTTGCTTGTTACAGGAAGGTAAATAAACTCAAGTCTATACCAGTACCTAGTTTTCTATCAGATAGTTTCTCTGATTTTGAGTTTGAGTTGACTCTGATTTTGAATGTTTGAGTTTGGCCGTGCTGATGCTTTTTAATTTCTCAGTATGTCCTACAGTCTAAAGATAAAAAGCAGGATTTCAAGGTTAATGAAATACACACTCAGCATCCTAAAGAGTATTGCTCAATCAGTGGGAAGCCCATGGAGGGACAGAGTGCCTTTTCTTTCATAAAATAAAGAAATAAGCAGTGCCCTCTAGTGTTCGTTAACATCAGAGGGAACCACCAGGAGAGTCTTCTATCATGTAGGCATCTGCAATTAAACCTATTTCACAGCCACAGATGCAAATCTTTATTTCTTGAGGAAAGGTAGTAAAAAAGAACTGCAATACCATAGTTTATCAGGACATAACTTTGAGAAATTCAGTCATTAATACGTAAATACAGTCAGATATGTCAAAATCCCTGACCCTGACCTGTTTTACCTTCTCTAATTTTGAATAGTATGAGTGTAGTATGTCTCTAACCTGTACCTGACCTTGGAAAGAATGGGAGACGTGTTTTACCAAAGGGGCTCATGAAGTTTTAGGGACAGGTGTAGCAGCAAGTGTTCCTGCTTGAATTTTGGAAGTTCAGTTTCTGGCATAAAGCAGTCCTGGTGTATGTATTCAAGCTTATCTACATTATAACAAAGGAATGAGCATGTAGGTCTTTTGAGCTGTCCCTGGAGCACCTCAGAATTTTTTGGTTCTGGTGATATTAGCAGGTTGGATTCCTGTTTCGAAGCCATAGGCACCATTTGTTTCAATTTAAGTCAATTCTGCCAGGGATGCACCATGGGAATTGCAATCACTTCTGTGCTTTAGCATGGAAGGCTATTTCTTTGTCTGTTTAAAAAGGGAAATGCTTTAAATTGCTTATGTAAAATAGCAAGTGTTTAAAAAGCATTTGCTGTGTGGTTTCTGAATCGTCTTCAGTGTGAAAACATCATAAGCATATGTGCCTTTCCCTCTCTGTTTTTTTAATTTGATTTTCTACCATAGAAAAAGAGATTATGAATTATTTCAGCTTTTCAGTTTCTGCTGATGCATTTTCATAGCCTTGGCTGCAGTCTGGGGCTTTTGGGATGAGCCCCGTAGTCCCTGTGGTGTTAAGGTTATTGTTGACATATAGGAATCCTGTAAGGCCTTGAGAGCATCTTATTGAGTGTCCCTGAGCTGTACGCATTTATTGTTTTCAAAAAAAATCACACAGAAATACAATAAAAGTACAGGTTTTTATAAGGTGACGCATGCAGTATCTTGGCTTATGCAGGCTTTCTTGCCCTGGGTGAGGTTCAGCCTGGACTGTGGTTTTCTAAACCAAAATATCTGATGTAGCATGAGTCCAAGGAGTGACCACCTCACTTTCCTCCTTGGGTTATGCTCTGTGAATATTTCTGATGGTTGCCAACACTGTAAGAAGTGGGTGCCAAGACTTACTGCCCATATTGCCTATGTGTAAGAATACCAGGTGAAGGATTGTATTTCTTGTATTTCTGAGCTGATTCAACAATATTAGCTCCACGTGAGGAGGGATCTGCCAATGTAAATTGTTTCTGCATAGATTGCTGCACCCTGGTAGTTGATGTCAGAAATGAGATTGCTTACCTGGACTGTTGCTCCTCAAAAGGGGTGTCAGACCAGCTCAAGCATTTGCTATACCTGCTGCTGTCTTGTTGCCACTGCTCTTGCCAAGCTTGATACTTCCGGTAGTTATTGATTCTTCAGCTCAAATGATAGACCCCTTTTTGAGCTGCAGTTAATAACTTCTGTCCTCTTTGCTACACGTGAGCAGGGAGAGCATTGTTTGTCCTGATTGCCAAGGACGATGTTAATGCTCTGTGAAAAGACCAAGATGAAAAATGTTCAACATTGTTCCTCTGAGCCATACCAAAAATCTGCACGCACCAATGAAAGCAACCAGTGTTATGGTATCATAACAATGGTTCATTAGGACTTTACCCCGGGCCGGGATGATGATTGTTCTTGTTTAAGACCAAGATCAACAGATGGCATTTGTTAGGATACTCATACTTATGTACAAGTTGCCAGCACTTTAAAAAGTGGTGCCTCTCTTAATTAAGATGATAATGTACTGCCTTGTTTGGAGAGATTCTACTCGTAATGATGCTGGTGAATTATGAATAGAGGGAAATTAGTAATAACAAATGCCAGATGGAGGTATCTTTCAAAGAAGAATATTTTGTGTAATATGGCATGTAAAGTTGACAGACCGGGTCTTAAAAGACCTTTATTATTCTTTAAGCTTTCCTGACAAAATTACTCTTTATCCTGCCAAGAAATGTAGTTTCACATGCCAATGCGTTTTTAAGCGAGAGTAATTAAAGTATGCCTGTAAGTTTATGGCTTGAAGTGAAATCCGTTCCTTCAGTGTTTTGTCAGGAATCTATAAACAGTGCAGGGAAGGAGACAACTTATAACAACAATAGTTTTGCCAATTCTACACATTCTGCCTTTGAAATCAGAGGCAATTAGGGATGAACAAGACTACTTTCAAATTTTACCAAAAAAAAAGTGTAAGTTTTGCTGAAGTTTCACTTCACATTTTTCCTTTGGTTGAAGATGGCTGTTGGGAATAAGAAATGTTTTTCTAAAATTAAAACCTGCCTTCTTTGATTGAAGCAAAAAAATTATTACTGAGTTATAAATGCATTGAATCCTCAAATGCTAGGCCTTTTTTGTAACTTTCTGAGAGAGGGAAATAAAATTTGATTGTATATTGTAAAGTGGTAATTAAAAGAGAAATAGTCAAGGGAAAGTGAGAAATAAAACTTTGGGGTTTGGTATTTAATTTTCTCATAACAATATTCCCACTCCATGGGCATTCCAGCTTTGATCTCATGAACTGCTGGCCACTGTCCGTTGCAGAGAAGATCCTTTCATGATAATCTGTGGGTCAGAAAAAGTGTGTCATGAGAGGTGACCGTGAAGATTTGATTTTCCTTTGTAATTGTCCTCAGATTTCATTAGTGTAGTAAAAACCAATTTAGGACTGTAGAAGTGTTGCATATAGTCTCTCTCTATCAGATATGCCAAACGTAGTAGACCTGAAGAGCATACGTTCAGCTCCATCCACGTATAGTCTCAAATTCTTTCCAAATATGCAATAATAACCTTGAGATGTACAATCCAAGACTTATTCCAAAGGCACAAACATTGTGGCAGGGTTCAGAAAGATAACAGAGGGGTTGCTTTTGTCTTCTTTAAATTGCTTCTATGAGTATGCATTAGTAGGGGAATAAATTAAGCAATACATTTCAGTACTGGATGATGAAAAGAAGGCTTCTGCCTCATTTAGTAAAAGATCAAGATCAGTTTTCATGAGAATAAAACACTGTTTTGAATTATGCTTAGAACAGACTGTCCGACTATTTCTGGTATTAACATTCATCGCCATTGCAGAAGGGATTTAACAATAGAAAGATGAGAACATGAGAAAAGAATGTCTAGAGGGAAGGCAGTCAAGGATGGGATTCAGTGGCTCTAGCTTTGATAACAAAAGCAAAGAGTGCTCTCAGTTGAGTATTTTGAGACTAATCTGGTACTTTCAGTAAGCCCTAAATCTACCCTAATGTAGAAAGAGTAGTATTTCTAGGCATTTTCAAAAACTCCTTAGAGCATTGTTTCTCACTGATTTGTGAATTTACCTGGGAGATGTCATCTGAAGTTATAGACAATTAAACACTGGTTTTACTTGCACTTTTTTAATAAATGAGTCCTGTATAAGTAAAAATTAAATCAGCTTTTTTTTAACAGCGGTCTGTCTAAAGGGAAATGGGTGCTATGGCTCTTCCACTCAAAGTCTTTTGAAATCTGTACTACTTGTTTGCTATGTTGTCAGTATTGTTTATGCTGAACTTCTTTCTGTTGTCCTTTTTTTTTTCCAGAAAAACTTTACAATTCCAATGGACGAGAGCTGAGACGAGCACTTTTCTCCTTGAAACAAATATTTCAGGTGAGCAAATAATAGCTGTCCATTCTGTGATTTGAACACGATTTTTTTTTTTTTTTTTTTAATGTAGAGAGTAATTTAAAGTTGCTGGCAAAAGAGAATTTTAAGACTTGGTTTATAATGTGCAAATAGCCAATTGCTTCTTAGGGTCTTTTCCCTTTATGGTCTGCAAGCCTTCCCCTTTTCCTTTTGGTCTATCAGAAGGCAGGACCAGATGCAGAGTAATCGCAGAGTTAGTGGTTGGTACCTGCCAGGAAAGGAGAGAAGAAAATGGGGACTCTTACATGGAAACAGACTACTCATTAGACAGTGGCATAGTTCTGTGTTTGGGAAGACTGAGAAGGGGATGTGAAAAAAGGATCTAGGAAACCATGGATTGAGGCCATGGCCCAGCATTGGCCTAGTAATTGATAAATAGACTAGGTTTAAGCCACACCAAAAACTGAAAAAGGATGTGAGAGACATGAGACAAATCTTATGAGGAACCAAGGTGTACTGGGAGAGCTCTGAAGGTTTTAGAATTTAGATTTAGGTTAAGGGGAATGATTTATTGATTAGCTGAAAAGATAACTTCACGGAGCTGGGGGAGGGTATAATAGTGACTAATGAGTGTAAGTTTAAGGAAGGGCATGGATTTGAATGGGAGTGTTTGTAATGGAGGAGACCTGAAATCAACAGGATTTTGAGTCCTGTTGGGGAAGTAGACAGTGGGATAGACAAGTGGTGTGGGTGATGATAAAGTGAATTGAGTGAAAGGTTTGGGTTTCAGATTGGTTTTACTGGATAAGAAGGACTTGGGAAACTTACAAGACAGGAAGGAAACTTGCTGGAGAAAACAGGCCAGGAAAAGTGAAAAGAAAATGTTGGTGAGAACTCGAGCATACTGCAAATGTGATCCTAAAATGGAATTCAGGATGACACATTCCATTTCTATCAGTAAATTTGTTAAATCGGTAAAAGTACCTCTCCTCCTTTACTAATGCATACAAATGGAGGATGACAACCTGTAATGTTTTTCAGCTACTGTAGAGTAGGTACAAGGGTTTGAAGCTGTTAATTTAGCATTTTTTGCTTTGTTTTAAATAGACATTTATTCTAAGAAGTATAACGATGTTTAACAATTCTAGAAGACTGCAGAATTGCAAATTTCCAAAACACACAATGCTTTTTTGCATGTTTCAAAGTTAAGCATTTAGAATTTAGGAAATGCCAGAGTGAAAGTTTTCTGAACAATAGGAGTAGATGGTGAAGGGTGGACCATTTAATGGAAAATGTTGGTAGTTGAAGATGTCTTCTGGGTCAGGAAAAAGCCTTTGAATTTTTAAATTTTTGGACAAATAAGGAGTTCCAGCTCTAAAACAGTCTGGTCATCTCATGGCCACAAATTGGAAAACCATTGTCTCTTCAAGGCATTCCCAGGAACAGTCAGCTTGAGAGTCACAGTGATGCAAGTTGGGTTTCCCTGTGAGCATGCCGAGTGGGTGGACTGGGTGCTCAGAGGAAATCAGGCAGGTTTCCACGAGTCTTCTCTGGTTTCTTCACTTTTTGTCTGCCTCAACTCTTTCTGGGAATTATTTGTATTTCTTTGAGTTTATGTATTCCACAGGTTGATGTGGGCACTCACGCATATTTAGCCTCTCTTCCCACCTACCCTGCAGCTCCCATAACCTCCCATTATGACTTCTCCCGGTTTGGGTATTCACAAATGTTCTCTTCCATGTAGGTTATTTGGAGTCTAGTAGGTATTTCTGAGCACACAGTGAACATATCAGTAAGTTCTTTCTGTGAACACACCAGTAAGATCTCTCTGTCTTCCAGCTGATCAGCTGTTTTCATGGAAGTGTTTGAATACTTATAAATTAATTGGAGTTAACTGGGTTCAAGAGAAATGAGAGGGAAGGGCAAAGTGATGCATACAAACCCCTATCTGTGTATGAATTTAGTTTTTAAGTGAAGCCTGTCTGATGGTTTCAGAACATAATTTCCCTTGAAGAATTCGACTTCCCTGCTTCCTAATATATGTGACACGGAAAGGAATTTGGGATTTATCTGTTACCACTTTAAGTAGCTACTTCTGGTAGAACTGTAGCTGATGTTGAACATACCCTTCAAAAAAATCTTCATATACTTTAAAAATACAGGTTCTCATTAGTGGATAACAGAGCAGGAGTCTTCCTCAAGTTGGAGAGTATTCATATGATATGCTGAAGTATCTGAGGTAGTACACTTCACACTGGAAGATGAGACCCTGTATGATGTAAACTCCTGTTTACCTGTCAATTTTGCTGTCCTTAACCACAGTTACTGGCATTGATAAGGACATCTTTTGTGTATGGTTTTAGTTTGTCTCATAATGAACCATGACAGAGAATGTAATGATTTTTATATCTGTTTTAGAAAGAAAAGCTGTTTCATTTTTTTAGTGAAGAAAAATACATGTTAAGGTTATAAGGTTATATTATAGACCAAACACTATAGTCCAAAAGGTCATACCTAAATTATTTTTTAGTCTATAACATTAAAGTATGTCAGCATTAGAAATCTAGAATTCTGTTAAAAGTGTTTTTAAAAGTATATTTTTCAACATAAACATCTGTTTGATTTTCTATCTCATATTTAGTGTATTAAATTACTTAAGAGCATAATATTTTGGAAACAAAATGTTGACTTCAAAACCAGTCTTTATTTTCATTTTAACAGTTTTTCAGACTGTTATGGAGACTTCATCATGTCTTTAAGTGCCAAGACAGTTCGTAACACCATGTTTTTATAATCATTTCATCATAGCTGAGTTAATTTGGCACAGTTCTGTGTCAGTATCATTTTTAATTTAAAGAGCTTCAAGGTAACGTGCAGTCTCTTATTTGCATTAAGTGGGAACAAGCCCAAGTTTTACATCAAATATGAATTTTAAATAGTTGGAGCTCATGGTTTTTCATGCGAGGCCTCAGCAAAGCTTAGCAGTGTTTGGCAAAAGCAATGCTTTTGTTTCACATTTTAAATAGAAGATTCATTTGACAAGTCCAACTTGGAATTTGTGTATGGTTTCTTCTGGTGGGTTGGTTTTGGCAAAATGATAAAGGTTATGTGGAGTGTTTTTCTTTGACAGTAGTGCCATTCTGTTACTGTCATTCATTCTGAAGAGTTAAGATAGCCACTCTCATCTTCTTTTGCTGGACTTTACTGCAGTATTATTCTTCTGATTTACCAATATGCTTTTTGATGAACAAACTTAACAGACAAAGGAAAGTAATGTTCAGACTTGTATATGAAGCACTTGACCTTAAAAGAACTGAAAAAAGATTTACGGATATAATTGACAACCTGTTTAGCTCCCTTCGAATGTATTTTCTGAGAGACTTCGGAGTTGCCTGGTTCTTGCATTTATCAGAGATTTGTTAATTTTGTGCAAAGTGCTAAAACTCCAAAGGCATCCTGGGCAGAATCCAGCTGAACATAGCACTTATAAAACCAGGGTCAAAAAACATTCTTGCATTTTCTGATTGTGATATTATAAGATAGATAAAAATACAGCTGCTTGAAACATTTATTTCAATATCGATCTTAAGAACAGAAAAATTGGGTACAAGCCCTATAATGTATGTAAATAACTTTGTGCAATTTACATGATACTAAAAAAATTGATTTAAAAAGACCTTTGATACAACTAGATGTAATATAAAGCAAGCATGTTTTAAAACCTATAAATAAAAGTGTTCCTTGTAGATACATTACAAAGCACAGTTTCAATTTATGCTGATTGCATAATTTCAAAATATTAAATAACTGGATAAGACTATGGTGTTATAAGAAAAATAAGAAAGCTATAAAGTATGTTTCAAGTCTGAAATCTGTAATCATGTGTAAATCTGCTTAAAGTTTTGGAAAATATTTTTAATCAATCAATGCATTAGGTTTTCTGGAAAGCAAACCTAAAGGGTATATTTTAAAGTGTTAAGGAAAAAAAACAGTTTTCATTTATGTCTCTTTCCCACACTAAATGTTGTTTGACAAGTGCAGGAGATCTCCCACTATTTTTCTTGAGGAGCCTGGATTCCTGTTTTGTGTTGTCATCAGAATATCAAGCAACACAGTTACAAAATTCTCTCCTATTGTTGAGAAATTCATTAATCATTGAACAATTGAGCTTTGTGTAAAACGTCACAAAGAACAGCTATGTAGGGGCCCTGGAAACATTAACTAGAAGGTGTTTGGATAGACACAGTCTTATCAGTGAGTGAAATCAAATGTCACACACTTCAGCTGCTAAGGAGTCATCAATCATCCTTAGGAGAGCAGAAGGAGTATTTTGTGTTTGCCTCATTGATCTCAAGGAAGGAGGCTGCTCCTTCCCCTCTTGCAAGCATGACTGATGACTCCTTAGGGTTTGAAGCTGTGTGACAGTTGATTTAGGGGCTGCTGCCATCACTTGTGAGGCAAACTGCCACCTCTCCCCCTTAATAGCCTTCTTGGAAGGGTTCTTGATTAAGTCATGAAGAAGAGAGAAGCCTTCATTTCCTTCCCAAATTGAATTTACCATAGTTCCATGTAGCAGTTTACAAATCTGTTTAATCTGGTTTTATAAAGGATATGTCTCATTACTGTTCAGACATTAACATAGATAGGACAAGTTAAACATAAAAATGGGGTTCTCAAGTTCATTGGCAAATAGTGTCATCTTCATGCCTAGAAAATGTTATAGGCTGAGATTTAAACAGTTCTTAATGAGACTATAGAATGTGAACTCCTGTGAACCACAAGGATAGCCTAAAAACTTGGGAAGCCACCATTATTCATTCTCTAATTTGTACAAATCTTTGAAGTGAAACAGGAAACCTTGTTTTGTATGGAGCCTATGTCCCTTTAGCTTCCTCTCATATGTAATACATTGCATGATAGGTTTTTGATTTGTTGCTTAGCTGCCATGAAGAATATCCCTCATAGGGTCTGGTCTGTGTGATTTTTCTAGTAATTTTTAATTCGGCTATTAACTGGGAGGAAAAAACCACAGTGTATTGATGTATCTGCTGTCTGCTCAAGGTGCAGAGGATGACATTTTCTCCTCATTAAGTCAGTGGCATAAAATGTCTTTAATTTCAGTGTTGCTTTTACCTGGTGGTTGAGTGTGTACAGGCAGATGGACTGTGGTAAACAGAGATGGCAACAGTGGGACTTTTTTGTTCATTTCCCACTAAATGCTTTGTCTTTATAAGGAGAGGCAGCCAAAGCTTTTCTGGCTAATAATTCTATAGAATAATCTGATACTGAGGTATGACTTATTTTTTGCTTGCTTGCTTGCTTCTTACACTCACAAGGACAAAAAAGTTATCTGGGGAAAAAGATCTGTAATTAATCTGTGCCTTCATTAATTGAAAGAAAATACTGAAAGCAGAAAGTTACTTGCAAACGGTTCAACTTGCTGAAATAGCAGTAGAGTTTCTTTTCCATGTTCTTTCTTTCAACCTGTTTTAGGGATCGTATTACAGTTCAGTCAGTTCCTCCTCCTGAAAGATGGAATGCATCAGTTTATTGCTCTGTACAACACAAAGAGGTAGCCCACCATTTTCAGTGGTAGAACTTGATGGTAACTCAGGGATCTTTCTCAGGTGAACATGACATTATGCAGCTGCGAGATTAAGTGCAGTGAGAACACTAGAATCAAGCATTATATTTCTACCTTCAGCTCCCTCATCTGATACAGGAATCAGGCAGGTTATGTTAAAGTAGTGAAGTTAATGACCAGAGTCATTGTAGAAGCAAAACACCATGTTCAGAGTAAAGGGGAAACAGAACTTTCTTGGAGAAGATGATGGTGAAGATCAGGCAGGATCACAATAATTTGATCTTTAACAAGATTTTAGACAAGATTTTTAAAAAAGGAAAAGATTTTTAAAGATTTTTTTAAAAATGAAAAAAAAAAAAAGAACACACCTTGCTAAGAAAGTTTTAAACTTCTAAATCTTTTCATAAATGTATGCAGTATTTGTTGTCTACCTGCTACCACACTTTTTCTTGTTT
This sequence comes from Athene noctua, assembly GCF_965140245.1. Classification (NCBI taxonomy): domain Eukaryota; kingdom Metazoa; phylum Chordata; class Aves; order Strigiformes; family Strigidae; genus Athene; species Athene noctua. Next base: position 73,756,096 of record NC_134038.1, on the reverse strand, counting down.
TTCTTGGCTGGAACTTGATGCTCTAAACGTACCTGAACTGTGTCTAATAAACACTGATTTGACTGAGGAATCTCAACAAATCTAATAAAGCTGAATTTGATTCTTATCTATTAATTTTTTTTTTCAATAATTTTTTTCATATGCTGCAGGACAGCTACTGAGATAGATAAATGGCTAATGCTGGTTATCTTAGCTATCAGCATACCTGCCATTTGAGAAATTTGAGAACTTTGAAAAAGACTTTGAAAAGTCTTTTCATTACTGAAAAGTTATTAATACAAATGTCTTCTCTCAAGTTTTATATATTTTTAAAAATTCAGACAGGTTAAAAAAAGTCCTAAAACGTCTGAACCTCTTTCAGATTAGAGTACTTCCCAGTATCCTCAAGCTTGAAGAAATCCTATCTGTAAGAGAATTGCATGTTTGTTTCAAGGTATTAATACCGGATAAGTCTTCGTGTGTTTTAATTTGTAAAGTAATGTTAACTATTCGAATACTTATTTTGCCCCCATTTATTCTTTCAACTATCCAAAAGAAACTGCAGAAAGGCATACAATTCAAAATGTGTACGGGTGTAAAGGAGGCCTGAAACAGGAGACACCAGCAAATGCTGTATTTGTTTTGCTGGTATTTTTAGCGCAATACAAAATATGTTCTTGAGAAACAATGGAATATTTCTTTTCTGGACTGAGAGTATTTCAGAAGGGAGACTTGGGGATTAATGACTGTAAGTCAAACACTTTACTTTTGGGTGAATTTCTGTATGTCTTCATTGGTACCAAGGTGGCAATCCATAATAAGCAATAGTGTGGTCTGTGTTTGAAATGTTTTCATCTTGTACAGAAATAAAGTTTATTTTTTAATACTTTAATGGCATAGAGTTAGCTGGCACAGATGTGCTTAAAAGGCTGGCAAAAAAACTGATGGCATTTGGTGATTGCTACTTAGAAAACTGACTCATGGCAAGACTATGCAATGGAATTGATACTTGAGGGTGAATTTTCCTTGTAATCATCACTAGAAACCAAACTTTGCATTGCAGGTTGCTTAAATATATTACCCCACTGAAAATAAAGTAGAATTGTCATTTCCATGCACACTGTTGTAAAATACTGCTCCATGTAAATAGATGTGAGAATAGGAAAAAAGGGAACAGTGTAAAAATACTGAGGTTTTATATAGTGTTATGGTCATGTTTCTACACAGACATACATGTAATGAGTTGGGAAGATGTAAAGGCTGAAGGAGAGAAGCAAATAAGGAGTCTGGAGTCAGCATGTAGGGGAAAGCTTGGGGTGCAGAAGGGTGGAAACTTTGGCACAGCTGTGGCAGCAGTCAAACAGCTGAAGTGCATTTGTAATCAGCAGAGATACCAAGGGGAAGGAGCTTCCATTGAGGGACAACTGACTGCTTTATCCTGGTCAAATCCTTGACTGTCAAAACGCTTCTGCCATTGCCTCAGTTACCTCTAACAGCTGAGTGCAGTTTTGGAACATTGTAGTCCAGGTCACCTTTGTTCTCACAGGATCACAGAATGGTTTGGGTTCAAAGGGACCTTAAAGATCATCTAGTTCCAACCCTCCTGCCATGGGCAGGGACACCTTCCACTGGATCAGGTTGCTCAAAGCCCCGTCCAACCTGGCCTTGAACACTGCCAGGGAGGGGGCAGCCACAGCCTCTCTGGGCAACCTGTTCCAGTGCCTCACCACCCTCACAGGAAAGAATTTCTTCTTTCTATCTAATCTAAATCTACTCTCTTTGAGTTTAAAACTATTGTGCCTCATCCTATCACTACAATCTCTGAGAAAGAATTCCTTTCCATCTTTCCTGTAGGCCCCCTTTAAGTACTGGAAGGCCTCTATGAGGTCTCCCCAGAGCCTTCTCTAGGCTGAACAACCCCAACTCGCAGCCTGTCCTCATAAGGGAGGTGCTTCAGCCCCCTGGTCATCTTTGTGGCCCTCCTCTCCACCCACTCAAGCAGGTCCATGTCCTTCTTATGTTGGTGACCCCAGAGCTGGTCACAGCACTGCAGGTGGAGTCTCACAAGAGCAGAGTAGAGGGGCAGAATCCCCTCCCTCGATCTTCTGGCCACACTTCTCTTGATGCAGCCCAGGATAGAGTTGGGAGTGCAGGTTGCTGGCTCATAGTCAGTTTTCCATCCACTACTACCCCCAAGTCCTTCTCCACAGGGCTGCTCTCAATCCACTCATCACCCAGCCTGTATTGTGCTTGGGATTGTCTCAACCCCTTGGACAGGACCTTGGTTTTGGTCTTGTGGAACTTCATGAGGTTTGAACAGGCCCACATCTCAAGGCCGTCAAGGTCCCTCTGGATGGCACATCCCTTCCCTCCAGCATGTCAACTGCACCACACAGCTTGGTGTCATCAGCAAACTTTCTGAGGGTGCACTCAGTCCACTGTCCATGTCACCAACAAAGATGTTAAACAGCTCTGGTCCCAGTACCAACCCCTGAAGAATGCCACTCATTACTGCTGTCCACTCAGACGTGGAGACATTGACTGCAGCTCACTGAGTGCAGCCATCCACCCAATTCCTTATCCACTGAGTGCATCAAATCCACGTCTCTTGAATTTAGAGACGAGGATGCCATGTGGGACATTGTCAAGGAGTTCTTCTAGGTGTGCTGGTGGGAGTGTGGGGGAAGGAAGACAGAAACTGAACTTGCCTAACATACTTATCTTGGGATAGTTTCTGAGTTGCCAAATATCAGGGAGTGAAAATACTTGTCCTAGAGAGATGGTCTCTTCATGACTGCAGAAGACTATTCTCCTACTCCCCCCGAGAGGTGTGTTTCATTCATCTTCTAAAAGTAGTGTTCTCATTCAAAGTAGAGCTGAGTTCTGATTCAGAGTAGAGCTTAACAAGACTTGCCTGCTTAACCACCAGCTCATCTGATCCATACGGAGAATTGTTTTGTAGCTGCTTAAATAATTTAGATTGAAATGGCAATAATAGGACTTAAGTTTATTTATGTATGTGTGTATATATATGTGCGTGTGTGTATGTTTTTGGAATGATTTCTTTCCAGGTTTGTTTGCAATAGATGACTTGGCTTTAAAAATGGACTGAAATAAATAACTGAAATAAACAGTGACAATTGAATTAGATAGTATCAGGCACTTCTGGATTGGCAATCTAGTATTTTAATTATATCAATAATTTTGGAGTCCAAAGAATAGAACTATAGTTTAAAGTGTGGGAAAGTAACTATAAATTATATCTTGGCAGTCCGTGCTCCTTCAATCACTTCCTGACTATGTTTACTCAGTTTTCAAGCCAGAATGAGCTTTTCTAACTGCAAACATTGCAAGCCAATCTTGATCTATAAAATGCAACCTGTTGCTTAGCCAGTAAAAAAGCTGGACTCCAGAAATGGTCTGGGATTTCTGTTTCTAATAGAGCACGGCATAACTCTTTTATTACTACATCGTTGTAGTCTTGTCAATGGGAGTAATTATTTTGCTGGTAACTTTAGCAGATGTGATGCATACTGAAGGCAGGTAGCAATAGTTAAAAATATTCTTGTGGAGACTTTATTGTGGTATATTTCTAACGTAGACTCTGGGGTTGCAGAGCTAGGCAGCTCAAAGGACGGCTGAGAGGAACTGGCTGTCAATTTTCCCTTGTTTCTGAGGCAGAACATCATATAATCATTTCAAATTATATGGGGAACCTGTGGACATGAAGGCTTTCAGGTAATGGAAGTGGATTCTGGTCATAGCCCAGCACTGCCACATTGCTACTGCTGCTCAGGGCAGTCAGGTTAGGAGCAAGCTGTGGGGTTGTTTGGGTTTTTTTTTTGTATATTTGAGGGTATGCTGGAGCCAGAGGAATGCTTGGGAAAGATGATCAGTAGATTTCTATTTTCCTTGTGCTATTAGGAGTAGAAAGGGTGGAATAAGGACTTAACCATCATTGATTCTACTGCTAACAGAAACCTGGATTTTATCATTCTGCTTTTATTTTTTTAGTAACAGAGGAGGCTTTTCAAGTATATTGGGCAATAGTCCTGCATTTTACTTACTTGTGGTGGAGTGTCAGATGTATTGTCATTTGAGATTTACGCTGGTGAAAGCCTGCAGTCGCACATGGTTTGCTCCTTGACCTGCGTCCTCCTTCCTCCCTTTCCTCACCAGTCAGCTGCTGTCCCTCTACTGCTAATTTACATCCCCAAATGAATGATGCTTAATCCCTAAACCTTAATCCTCCTAAAACCAGAGCTGAACTTTGTGATCCTACTTTGACTTTGCAGGAGATTTAAAAAAAAAAAAAAAAAAAAAAAAAGGTGAAAAAATGTCTTTTCTAAGGAAGATGGCCATCATTTATATTGGGAAGGGGGGGGGGGGGTCTTTTCATGAGTGCAAGTATTTTTCCTTGTTATTTTATTTTTTTCACATTGAGCATAATCATCTGGGTTTTCTGTTTCAGTTCTGCCTCCTTGCTGTGCAGTGGGTACTTTGGGCAGGGGAATCTGAGGAAGAGGGGTTTCCAAGGAGACCTTACTCTGATGTGTTAATGTGGAGTGGGGACAATGCACTTTCCCAGCCTGCTATTTCACAAATGAACATAGCAATGAGTGAAAATTTCCCTAGCAGCCCCTCTTTAAAAGTAGTGATTTTTACTTCAGAAGTCAGTGTCTGAATGAGACATGCCCTTTCTGCCTGTAGGACTCTGTATTGATATGCTGCCAGCATCTTGTCCCATGAGATTTCGGGCAGCAGAGGAGGATGCTCCTCCTCTTTGAATCTGGTAGGATTTACATTTCTCCTCTTATGCTACATTGCACAGTGAATTGGCAATATTCATGTTGTCTTGTGCTTAGGTGAATTATCACATCGTTACAACGTGAATGCAGTACATCTTTGTGAAGTTACTGGTTTTGGTATACAGATAAAATCAGAGTTGGCCTGAGATTCAAAGTCTGAATCTCTCTTAATGGGGATGTTGTAGAATGACAGAGCAGAAAGGGAAGATCTTCCTCAGACTGAGAATGAAGTGTGTCAACCACTGGAGCTTGATGTGGGTGCAGTCCCCTCCTGTAAGCCCATAGACAAAGCTTATCAAGTAGATTCTTGTGGCTGTGGCTGGTACCCCGGCTGCCTGTGCTGTTCTCACTTCTAGGTTGGATTATTGCAATTTTTGCATTCTGGAAAGTTTGGTTGGTACAGAATGTGATTGCTGGCTTACTCAGTAATGTGTCCTGTAGAGAGCACAGGCTGGGGAACCCCATGGTTCCTTATTTAAAGTGAACATTATAAAATGTGCAATGTTTAGCTTTTTAACAGAAGCAGGAGAGAATTTTACAGCATAGGATTAAGTATGGGAATGCTCAGGCAACCAGAAACAATGAAATAGCTTATGAAAGGAAAGGAAAAAACATAAAAATCAGGTTCTCGTTGGTGGAAATCTCATAGGCAAGCATCTTGTTATGATTCCTTGGAAAGACAGTACTCAGTACAGCTGTTAGCCACGTAAGAGAGAAATATGTATGTGCATATCCAAATGTGAATATTCAGTTACTAATTCAGTTTCCCCAAATACTTGGAAAGGAGCTTTCAGCAGTACTTGTTAACTTTAAAAAAAAAAAATTTCCTTGAGAAACTGTGTTCCAAAACTTTGATTCTTATTAGGAAGAGAAGCACTTTCTTGTGGCATAAAAGTAATCATGCTTTGGGTAAAAGTTTTCAAGCATATGGTCTGCAGAAATAGCAGGCTTCAGAAAGATTTATCTTTAACAGTATGTAAACAATTTATCTTTGCATATGGAAGCTGCACATCAGATAGGATGCATTCTTGCAAAGTGCCATTCTTTGAAAAACTCTTCAGCTTTCACCTTCAGATAAGACCCCACAAAACTGCATTAGAGAATATATCAAATGATACAGAGACAGGAGAACTGCTAGGAAAGAAGGGAATCCAGCCTACACTTTTTATTCTGCTAATGAGCATATTATATAGACTGCTTGATCACAGGGTTTGTGAGGTCTTTCTAATAGCTAGGCTGAGTTATAGAGGTGAAAGTATGATTTGTGCATTTTGTCAACCATATAAGCAAGCTTTAATCTCATCAGTTTTAATACATTTAATTTTTTTTTAGTTATACTTTGGACAAAAATAGAACTCCATTACAAAGCGACATACATTATCTTGTTTTTTCTTCCTGTGAGATTCCTGAAGAAAGGAAGAGACCATGATCTGTTCTAAGTGTGTGAATGAACGTGTAAAATATAGTTATCTGAGGAGGACAGTGGTATCTTTTCATAAAGACTTTTAAGTAGCCAGCTTTTGTGTCACTGCACAATCTTTACGGTTGCAGGAGCTTAGCAAGAAGCTTAGAGAGCTTTGCCTGTGTTTTCCTGCTTTTCTCATCAGGGCCTTGATGCCCGCTGATTAAGTGGTCATAAATCTTTGTGATATTAGCAGAGGAGTCCATTTCCATAGCAAATGACAACCTTTCCCTGCCTCCTTTTAACTGTTATCACACGCATGTGGCAGCTACTTGTACCTATCGTTGTCACACACACGCCATATATTCCGTACAATGAATGCTCTCTTCCTGGAAACCTGAACCTCTTACCATTGCTAGAGAGTAGCCTTTACTCTTGAGGTCACCTAACTTGGCAAGTCAGTGAGTTAATGGGTCTGAAAAGATTATCCTAGACCAAAATTGATGTAAACATTCTCCTTTCAATGTAGAACGTATGGTCTTGGATGTCTTTCATCTTTTGCTGCACATTCCAGATGTTTGCTTCTTTCCTCTCATCATATATACATGATGGGATAGATAATGTACTGAGTTCAGATTTATGTCTAGAGCGTGATGTGTTTGTACACTGCTTCATTACACCTTCTTTTTCCCTTTTATTTGGGAAAGGAGAAGTACCTTAAAAGCCTTTCTTAAATTCAGGTTTGATTTGTTTATTCAGTGCTTTCCAAAAGCAGTCTGGTTAGAGTCCCTCATCCCCTTCATTTCCTTTGCTGTTCTCCTGCAATATATCTCCTTTCAGTCAAGGACGACTCCATGATGTAGTGGTTTACTCCTTTGGCTGCTTTGAAATAGTTCCAGAAGGCAGATCTCACAATTTGCTTTGGGAAGGTCCTTGTTTTAAAATAAATAAATAAATAAAAAGTCATCAATACAAAACAGATCTCTAGCATGAGGTATTTTGAGAATAAAATGCTATTTTTTTTTCCCCAGATGATACTCCAGTATGCATTTACTATTTAAGATTATGGGGAATATAATAATCTTAATATACTGTTAAGATTATGGGGAAGTTATAATGGTATGTCAGTTTTTATCTTTCACTGAATAACAACAGCCCTTAATGGATATGCAATGTTAAAAAATTGATTTTGTTTTTGTAGTTGACCTGAAGGTCTCTGAAGCTGAACTACTGCTTACTTCCCTAGCATAGGGACATTTTCTTTTGTATCATCCGAACATCTTTTATTTTTCCCAAACAGGCATGTTAGGTCTATCAACAAATGTCAGAATCCGCAGACCACAGTTATGCCTTCTCCTTCCTGTTTTTCCAGTCTTGCTTCTTTGCCCATGAGTCAATCCAGAATAGATTTATTTTTTTCTCAAGGATGATGTAGACACTCTTGATTCAAAACCAAAATGTCTACTTGAGTATTTAACAAAAGGTATTTGAAGACAAAAAAGTGGGCTCTGAGCTAGGACACCATTCCCATCTGAAAAAATAATTGTGGTTATTTTACTCAATAGTTTATATTGTTTCTCTTAAATTAGACAATGGTGTTGTCCAATAAAAGATGCATCTATTTGTCATCAGATTTGTAGAAAAACTATTTTGGAGGATGTTTTTCCTGCAGCTTTCTTGATTCTGCACTGTGCTACTAATTTCTGTCAATTTTTGTAAATTCTGCGTACTCCTATCCTTTCTGTCCCTTGCCCTTGTTCCCACCACTGTCCACTCTGGGTAGGGGAAATTTGGCACCATCTCTCTTTAGTAGCAAGGAATTTTTAACCATTGACTTTGGCATACAGAGTAACTTCGTTTCCAGGCATGCACAGTCCTTGTGAATTACCATGGTGTGTAGCCTTAGTTTACCTGAACCCTGAATATACTTCAAGCTTAGCTGACAAATCCCAGGGATATGTTCCTCTCCCTTGAGTTTTAGGAGAAACAAGATCCGAAATTCTTGAAGAATAAGAGGTTACTCAAGTTTCTTTGAGTTAAAAACACCATATACAAAAGGATGTATAGGAGGGAGCAGTTGCTTGATGGCCAGAAAGGAGACTCCTCTGGGGTCCCTGGGTATGTTTCTGCCTCCCTGCGCTGCTGGAGGTGGCTCTCCATTGTACAAGGTGAGATTGCATATATTGCTTGATACCCAGTGTGATCTGGATCTGTGTATTCCATGCATGAATATTTATTTATGTATTTATTTGAAGTTGCTTGTTTTTAATCAGGCACCCCAAGTTTTGGGGAAGTGAACCTGAAACACAGCTTTGATTGCCAGAAAGCATTTTATCTTGGGTCCTTTTCTTATTTTTCCAGGACTCCAGTTGTTGTAAAATGTTGTTCTGGAAGTTCACTGTGTGAATTTTGGCATCACTTGCTGCACAAATTAATTCTGAACCAATTTATCTGAAGTTAAGTGTTCAGTCCTCTTACTGGTGGCATTTGGAAAGGGCTTTGCCAGAGGTCACTGCTTGGAATGGGACAGGCAGAGGTCCACATGCCCTGGCTGACCATGCCCCTTCCTAGCCTCTCGCCTCATGCATCAGGACATTCTCTTTAGGTTGGCGACTTGGCCAAACATACAGCAGCCTCAGTGCCAGCCAAGAGGTCCCCTGCTATAAAGATGCCCTTAGCTGCTCAATGTAAACAGCCTTCTTAATTCCTCAATTGTCTTATGGAATGGCAAAGGGAATTCCCTGGTGGGCTGCAGTGGAAGCGGATCTGTGCATGCACCTTTAAAACACTGTTATGTACAACAGAGGAAATCAGTGTAATTAGTGTTGTCTGTAAAGCTCTGCTTTACTAGTAATCCCACTGTCTTTTGAATATGGTAAAGGAATTTTGTTGTCTTCATAAAATCGTGTGCTTGTATCTGTAGTGCCCTGGTCTGACATGGGAGTTTGTAAACTTCCTAGCTCTTCAGAAAACTTTATCAAGGCTTTTATCTATCTACAGAAAAAAAAGCATCCTCAAAAAATAAAACATTGAGACTAAGAAGTAAATAAAATTTTTAGATCAAGTGTGCACAGTGGTGGATTTTATCTATTTTGGGGTTTTACAGTATACTTTTGCAAAGATGTGGGATTGATTGTATGCTTCCTCTTTATATACTTTTTAAAGACTATATCAACTTTATAATGATAAAGTTGTGTATCTACACATGACTGTAATGGATGTTTAAATTGTTTTAGCAAATTTGATCTTCTGAAACAAACTTTTTTTTGCCTCATAGTTTCTAAATTTCTCACAAATTGCTAGATAAACTTACGATTTTAAACATCCCATTTGGTCAACCTTTAAGAGTTATGTAACATAGCTCTGGTGAGAGAAGGAAATCCATAAGAAACTGTCAGGCTGAAAGAAATCTGCAGTAAGTGAACTGTCTCACTAAAAGGGACTTGATTATTTTATTTCTCTTGGCAGTTTTCTAAGTGAATTCATTTGCAGTGAATTCAGAAATCACTCTCAACAAAACTATCAGCTGTCTACATCTTAGCTTCTCAGGGCTGTGTTACTGGAAAGCTGAAATTTACATCTAATACACTATTGTGTATGAAAACATAATTTTAAAATGCTCAAAAGTGACTCGACAGCTGTGATTGTCCACAGAGTAGTTCTCCTCCATTAATATTTTAAATTGGTTTTGTGCCTAATTTGTATGCCTAATTAATTAAGTGCTGTTTAATCAGGTTTTTAGTAGCCTTCTGTTTGTTTACATGAGCCTTCTGTAAGAGAAGGCAACCTTTAGATATGGTGCTCTATAGTCCCTTGGCATAGTAATATGCATGTAGCGCCCAGCAAAGTCCTCCTCTCCCTGGTGTGTGTGTGTGTATATATATATATATATATACACACCTGTGATAATGGGGTCATTCTGCTGCACTGAGTAAAGGACTGATGATTAAAAAAAAGTGAATCACTACAACGAGTATAAACTCCCATGAAACTATAAAGAGTATTTTATTTGCTGTGTTTTCCATCACAAGGAGAATATTATCTACTAGTGTTCTTATATTCAACACTATACTTTCTCATTCTGAATATAATGAATATTATGTTAAGATAATGAATATAATATTACATTGCAATACACACCAGTTTTAAAGTTTTGCTGTATGCACTTAAAATATTGAAACTGGAATTATGCTAAGGCATAGAGATGGACTTATCCTGTTGATCCTGACATGTTAAGGCTATAAGAATGTCTGTTTATGTGACATGATGAGATTACAGTATCAGGGAGAACGTCCGCAAGCCTTTAATGAAAAATCCAAAGTCATATTTTACTGATTTCAATCTTGCATAGCTGATTTAAAGGTAAAAGCTTGTTTTTTCTTGTTTTGCATTGATGTATTTAATACTGATTTTAAAATTAAGAATTCTGCTTCTGGTCTTTTATATAACAGCTCCCATATCAACTTGCTTACACCATCTGAAACATAAAGTCAATGTCACAGGCATGCATCTGGTTTTACATTATGCTATATCCTGGGTTTTTGTATTTCAAAATTGTAACACAGCTTCTCCTTTCCCCTGTGGCAGGATGACAAGGATTTGGTTCATGAGTTTGTTGTCGCTGAAGGTCTGACTTGCTTAATCAAAGTGGGAGCAGAGGCCGACCAGAATTATCAGAACTACATCCTGAGAGGTAAATGAAATGTATCCAAAAGTTGGTTTTATTGCTCTGAAGCTTTCACAGGTCTGCTGCAACTTTCCATGTTAAGTGTCTTGGAACATGTTTCTCAGTTTGGTCCCTATTCTTGCATGTTATGCAGGAAGATTAAAAGGGGATTAATACTGCTGAGCAGGATGAATTGGAAAATCTAAATATTGATAGTCTCTCCATTGTCCAACTTTTCTTGTAGATTATACTGAAAATCTGTGATTCTAAGAAAGAAAAGGTTTTCTAAAGCATTCACTAGATAATTGTAAATGTCAAAGGGCACATAACAATAACTTCTTGGAGTGTGATTAGTAATTATAGAATAAACAGTGAGACAGTCATATCTTAAGGTCAGGTGGCTGGAAACAGTTTTTAGCTATCTGATATTTTGGAGTTAAAGAGGTAGTCAGAGGTTTACATTCTGTTCTTTGCACTTAACCCTACCTTTGCCAGTTATCTTTTTGGAGAGTGATGCAGAAAAGATGTGTTACAGGATTAGAAAGCTGCTTTACTGTATTGTGGCCCAAATGAATGCGTGTGATTTTCATCTGACCATGAAACCCAGGCTGCAAATTCAGACAGTTCCTTCAGTATTTGAAGGGGTTATGAGTGACAGGAGAACAGTCACACTAAGGGATCTTTGCTGCTGGATGATCTCATAGTAAATACAGAGCACTAATGAATGCATAGTTGTGGTGGATTGCTCATTTGAATTTTCTGAGAGTGACATACATAGCTGTCTTTAAAAATGTCACTTTGATGTATTTAGCTGCCAAAACTCAAACTGCAGATTGAGGAGCAAAACAAATGCAAAAATAAGGAGAAGGATTTTGTAAGAACCAGAAACACTAAGTTATAAAAAGCAAGGATGCAAGTTGTGGCTTCATGCAGAGAACTTGGAGATTAGACTGCATAAATATCAGCTTTCAAGGATATAAAAGAAACCAAACCAGTACCACAGAAATTATGTTCTGTGTCAGTAGTTGTGCAGTGATATAAATGTACTTGAATAGCTTCTATATACTCAATAATTGAATAGCTTGTATGTCCTCAAAAGTAAAAGACCATTAGCTACAGCGGAACTAAAGAAGGACACACAAACGTGAAAGGAAAAAGTCTTACTTTACAGCTGGAAGAAAAATTTTCTGGGAGAAAACCAGCTGTAGAAGCCCTCAGACAATTCAGACTGGAAGCAAAATAAAGGTGCTGTATAGGACAGTCTGGCCTTCAGTGTAGGGGCTTACTCCTTTATCAGCTCACCATTGCTCTAGCGTGATTGGATGACGTCTTTGCCCTTCAGCTGAGTTTTGCAGCCAAATACTGAATATTCGAAACAAGGAACCCTGATAGATGTTTACCCTACCTTAGTGGTGTAAAGTGTAGTGGCTTCGTAATCCAAACGCTGGCTAGCCCTGCAGCTCTTCTCCTCCAATGCCAGATAAGGTCCAGGGCACTGAGCCTTGCAGGTGACAGAATGATCTGCTGATAGCAGGGAAATCAGTCACATCTGAGAGATCTCACCACAGTATTGCAAGTACCTTCATTTTACTGAGATCTCATTTGACATCATCTAGGTATGGTTTGAGAAGAATTAAAACCTCCTTCCACATTGATTGCTTTTTTCTTTTATTTTATTTCCTTTTTTTTTTTTTCTTTAACAGGAATGAAATGTTATCTATGTTACTAAGATATACACTAATGCATCCAGCATTCAGAGAGATCACAGTGTTCTCTTTCTTCTTGTGGCTTCTCTAGCTCTCAGGAGAGCTTTTCCACTGAAAAACTTAGAGATTTTCCACTGAATTCAATGAATGATAGAACAGTTAGTGCCAGTGTCCATGGCATTATACTAAGGAAACTGCAAACTCATCTTTTTGCATTGTTATTAAGAAGTGATTACAGCTTGTTCAAAATAAATATAAAACAAACAAAACAACAACAAAAGCTAACCATGTAGAAGTATTCCAAATAAAATAAAAACCTTATTTTAAGATGATGCTTTTAGGATTGGTACCTTCTGAAATGAGGTCTTTTTCTCCCCTGTTTTGTTGATGCATGAATCTGAAGTTTGGGTAGTGTATCCTAGAATCTCTTACAATAATATGATTTTTCTGTGTGATGTGGGTTTTATTTCAGAAACTAAATTGGTCTTGATTATCTTTCAGGAAGTTCAAAGCTTGTTACAACTCCAAGATTATGTCAGCTGGTTTGCAGTTCCAGGAGCCAGCATGTACTTTCTGAATAGGTCTGCATGTGCAATGAGATAAAGATAGGTTTGGAAGTACAGTGTAGCCAGGCAATCTTATCCAAATACATTGAGGAGGGTGCTGAAAAGAAACGTTAAATACGTCATATAAGAGTGTTTCTGGTATATTATTTTTGGAAGACCATAGCGATTGGTTGGATTTTTTTGTGACAGTTGTGTATTATTGCAGTGCTGAATTTTACTAAACCCAGAGTACTGCTGAATTAGGTGAATAAATTCTACTGAAGATATATCATAGTTAGTACTGAGGTGGTCCCATAAGCTTTAAACTCACTGTTAAGTTATGGAGATTTAAAAAAAAAAAAAAAAAAAAAAAGAAGAAGTCGTCGTCTTTGTCTAGAATTTTTGTGCCTTACTGCTGTGGTGTCCTTGTTCTTCAGATCCTTTTGAAGTGGAGTATATCCTCCTTGTTTTCACTGCATTTAACCTGAATCAATTTAACCTGAATCATAAGGAGATGGGATTTCTCCTTAGTTCCATATTTTGGCTGCATTTCTCCAGCACCTTCAGTGTAATTCACTGTTTTCCTCTTGTGGTCCTAACCCAGCTTGAAGGCTTGTGGCAGTAAATGACAAACTTAGGCATAGCACTGCCTCCTCCACCTCCAGGGCTCGCCCATGCAGGGCTGCCCATCGTCTTGACTGAGTGATTTTTGAGTGTTTCTTGTGAACTTGTTTGCTTGCACTCTTCAAGAAATAGCTTTGGACCTGGGAAGGAAAATAGGTTGTTAATATATGTATACGTAAGGTTTGTAGGTGGTTCAGTGCATTCCCAAGTACAAGTTATTTCTTGAGGACATTGCTTTTCCTTTTCCAGAGGTCTGTGTTTCGCTCTAGTGTTTCCTGGTTGTGAATTTTTGCACAGTGGATTTGACTTGATTCAAGCCAGACCAAGCTGCCAAAAAAATGACTAAATATGAGTCATGAAAATTTTAGTTGCTTTAATGGGTAAGTGAAGAGAAGATAAGTGTGGCTTTTACATACAGTACTGAGAAATCCAGGCAGTTTATTGACGAGTGCTAAGGAGTGACTGTTTATTTCTGCTCTGGTCCCCTGAACGAGGGTTGTTTGACAGTACCTTTCCCAAAGTGTTCCCTTTTGTCAGTGTATAGTCTACAGGCCCTAAACCAACAGTAGCCAGGGCTTCTCTTGAGAGTTTCTCTGCTGAAAGACTACAGAAACAGCTTTCGTTCTTCCTTACTTATTAGTTCCTTGGCCCAAATTTATTCTTTGATATTCCTTGTAATTATTATGGACATCTGAAGAAACTGTGTGTTTGGGGGGATTATTTTTCTTCCCTCACAGGAACAGGCTTGCTTTCCTTTCCTACGCCCCACCTCCTTCCTTTTTTTCCCTTTGATGACAGTGATCCATAAGGATGATGAACTTCACTCATAACACTGAAGTTAAAAGCTTCTGTCCCCATTACAAGATTGCAGTGTGGTGGATGTTTCCTAAATACTCAAAAATAAATGGAAATGGGTTAAAATAGATGAAAATGTCCACAACTGATGAGGATTAATATAAATCTTATTGTAATTTTGGGGATGCTTTGGATATAATTTTGAGATCTTTTGTTCCTTGCACAGAATGCGAAAGCAACACATGAAATGCCATGGCTGAGCATAGACAAATTAAATAATTGGTAGAATTATGGTAGTCTCTGTTTTCTGTTAATTTCACCAGTGCTTTGGGAGGGTGAGAAACAAAAACAGCTTGTGTAGATCAAGGCTTAATTGGTTTAAAAATATACCAAATAAGTGAGATATGAGGGTTCAAGGATGAGTCTTCTGACACCATGATATGAGAAGCTCTGCCTGGTGGGATCCTGTCCTGTCTGTCTCTCGCATTCAGTGCTGTCAAAACGTCATTCAGCCTCTTTTGCAGAGAGTATTTGTGTACTTGGATCCCTAACTGTCTCCTTATGGATTCAAATCAGTATTTAGAGGTGTCCATAATTAGACAAAAGCTAGAGTTAATTTTTGTGGTCTGAAAGCACAAGCCATGTGTCCAGTCCAAACAGGAAGAGGGCTTGACCTGGCTGTGGTGCAAAATTTCAAAGAACTAAGGCTGAGAGAAAAAATGGGCTGTCAGTCTGTGCTCATACTGGACTGTTTGAATTTAATTCAGCTTTTGGATGCAGCTCTCTGATTTAGTGAGAGCAGTGTGCTTATACGGGGAATAAGAATTTGGGTTTAAAGACTGGATGAGAGATGGTTTTAATTTTGTTTGGTGGTTTTGGATTGCT
This sequence comes from Athene noctua, assembly GCF_965140245.1. Lineage (NCBI taxonomy): Eukaryota > Metazoa > Chordata > Aves > Strigiformes > Strigidae > Athene > Athene noctua. Next base: position 73,740,686 of record NC_134038.1, on the reverse strand, counting down.
AGTGTTTTGGTTTTTTAAGAAGAAGAAATAAAAGAACACAAGTGCTTGAAGGAGCATAGGAGTAATTGTTTGAGGCAATATTTGTGTTTTAATTCCTCTCTCTCAAACCCCCAAGCAATTATCATATTCTAAAATTAAAGATACGTAGAATCATAGAAACATTTAGGTTAGAGAAGACCCTTGAGATCATGGAGTCCAATCATTAACCTAACACTCCCAAGTCCACCACTAAACCATGTTCCTAAGCATCACATCTACACCTCTTTTAAATACCTCCAGGGGCAGTATAGCCAAAACTTCTGTAATTTCTACTTAATTGAATAATCTGGGCAGAATACTAGGTTGTAGTAGAACCAGTTGTAGGTTTTCCTATCACAGGCCCACTGATAATTTCTGATCCCACTCTGGGGCATAAGGATGGGGGAACCTTTGGTTCCTCACCTTTCTAGTCAGTAAATGGGAATCAACATTTGCAGAGGGATAGATGGAAGGAAATGATGTAGCTGTATCTGGGTAGTTACCCATTTACGAACCTCTGCTTCCCACTGAAGAAAGGTAATTCTAAATCTGTATTTTGCATTTGCTTTTAATTAATCAGTATAGCATAGCTGACAACAGCACAAAGTGGAAAGAAATTGTTGCAAGAGATACTGGTTGTAAAGTTGCTGTTGGAACTAGGAGACACCAAGCTGTTTGACAGGGTGGTCGAATGTGCACAGGAACCACTGGAGTCTGTCAGAATGATGCTGATGAACGCCCAGGCAAGGGGTTAGGTTTTCTAAAGCAACAGGCAAACAGCTCAATCACAGACATGTACCAAAGCCACCAACAGTTAGGCCTATTTATAAAGCCAGAGGCATGTGATCCTACCTGCATGCCAACTTTAGAATGAAGGGCTCTGCTGTGTATTCTGGGAAATGAGATTAAATTCCTGAAGAGACTCAGTGCTGGATGGTAAAATAACCATCTGGTTACTGTCTGTCACTGGGATACTGTGTGCCCGAAGATGTCAAGGAGCTAGAGGAAGTTGAAGGTGAGGGTGAGGTTTTGCAAGCAGGCAGTGGAAGCTGCTGCTGATAACCCTTTTGTTCTGAAAGCCAGATAGGAAGTTATCAGCGAGCTGGTGGCATTTCTGCATCAAGCCAACTGCTGCTAGGAATACTTGGGGTGTATAAGTGCGCTCTCTGTAACACGGGGAAGATCCATTCCCAGGAATAGGCTGGCTGTTTTTATCAAAACATCCCCTCGCTATTACAAGGATGCAAATACTTCCTTCCTCACCCTGATAGATTGTGCAGCTTTGGCCTTTTGCATTAACAGTTAGGTATTACAAAGCATTTAGCATGGGGAAACACGTCCTTCTGTAGTAAATGTATGTGAAGTAATGTGTCATCAGCAGGGTTTGTGTAAATATCAAAAGACTAGAAATAAGGTCTGTGAGAGGCTACGTCTATCCTAAATAGATGTGTCTTGCTGGGTTGGTACCACAGCAGTAAAACAGATGTTAGTCATATAAGTTTAGTCGTGAAAATGGAGCTAATACTGTGTATCGTGCATACCTTTGTGTTATTCCTGGTTTGTTGTGAACAGAACTGTTTTAAAGTTTTCCAGCTGTAGAAAAGTATCCCAGCCCCACGTAAATAGGAACAGACAGCACATGGTTAGGCTTACCTTCACATTTCTTTCTTTTCCTGAAGCCAGGTATGAAAACTTTCCTGACTTCCTTCTCTTAAGTGTGCAGGTATCCATATGCGTCTGTGAAGTTCTTACACCTATTTCTACAGTATTCAGGTTGACTTCTTATGTGCAGTCCTCTAAAATGATGTAAAATTCCTAGCTGATCTCGAAGTAGCTGTAGAACATCTCATACTCTAAAGAGAAATCAAGTGCCTAAAGCTTGATTACTTAGGCATGTGGCTTCTGAGAGAGACTTGCTGGCTCAGTATCCCTGTAAATACAGTTCTTTGATCTTTCCACTGAGTCCTTCAGAAAGCATATCAGAGTTAGACACTTGTCCTGTGGGGATGTGAACATTCATATCATTCATTTTATGCTGGACATCAGACTGCAGTTCCATGAAACCATACCAACAGCTGGCAGCTCCATGTGGAAGCTGCTATGCCCACATAGTAGGGGGCATCTCCACATAGAGATACAGCCTAGGTTCCCCACGACCACTCCCAAAACAAAACACACCAAACCAAAGAAACCACAGCTGTGTTAGCAAATTTGTAGCAAATTAGTGTACCTGTGCTCATAAGACCTGTTAATGAGTAGCACTGCTGAGATTAGGTACAGTGTCCCTGTGATGTAGCTATGCCATCTCCCTTTGTGAAATGGGCTGTGCTGCCAGCTTTCCTTCAGTGAGCTTTAGAAGGTACCATTTGTTTTAGTATGTACCAAAATTATCAGTCCCAAAAAAATCAGACCTATACCTGATGGCTCAGTACCTCTTCCTGCTACATGTGTGCAGAAAGTTCAAGCCTCTTTATATGTCTTGAAAAGCCATGAAATGAAAAAATACGAATGGATTTGGTGTCCTGATTCATGAACTCTTTAAATTAGAAATAATGAGATTACAGTGCTCTTCATTTTACCAGAAAAAAAGGGCACATTATATTCCCCATGATCAATAATACAAACACTAAACTTCTTTGGCTCAGTAGCTGAATCCTCTTTCACTTCTGCAAATATCTCTTTAAGACTAAATGCATTTGTTTACTTGTACAATGGTAGTTGGGAGAGCTTGACCTTGGAAACCATGCAGTTTAAAAAGAGGGAAAACATCCTCTTTGCTTTCCTCTCTATGCCTTTAGTATTTCCTTTCCCCATTTCTCATCTGCATATTTTAAAATTATATTTATTGGACTCAGACCTATGCGTGCATTACAGAGAGTTTCCTACCAAACACAACCTTAAGCGTTCCCTTAGTTTGTGGAGCAAGCATTGCCCTCTTCTTCCTCCTCCTCCCTCCCTTCTTCCTAGATGTGATTCTGATCTGTGATCCATCTGGAAGCAGGGCCAGATGGTCCTAACACAGAGTGTACAGTACAAGTCCTCCCAGTCTGGGATGGGAATTGGCACTGAAGCAAATTTGAGTTCAAAAGTTTAACCACTCTATAGTAATTTACACATCTACAAATAAACGGAGCTGTTCCTTGCTCTGTGTGTTACATGAAATGACCTTTCATGTTGAGACTGCTCGTGAGGAGGATACAGGGTTCTCATGGTCTACATGGAATTCAGCAATAACACCACCATAAAATTATGGATTTCCCTTGTTTTTAAAGCTGACAGAGGCTGGGAGGCTTTCTGTTGCTTTCTCTCTCCATGAAAAAGAATCCTTAGGTTTTGTGTAAATTTTTTTTATGCTTTGTGAAATTCCCATGAAAAGTGACACCTCAGGCTATGCAGACCCTGTGTAAAACAAGGAACTGAACCATGAAAAATGCACATCCTTAACTACCAAGCAAAAAATAAGTACTTGGGAAGTAGTCCCAGGGGCCCTTAAAGCCATTGTGGATGTTATATGATTTAACTACTCCAACTTCATGAACAAGCCTTGAAAACAATGTACCGATTCCAACTGGTAGGAGCAGATTACAGAGTATTTCTGCCTTTTTCTAGTAATCTTTTAGCCAGAAAGTATCCAAACACTGATTCATTAGAGAGGGAGAAAATGTGCATAAAATAGACATTCATAAGCCAGCACAGACATGAACTCTTGCGCAAAGTATGCGGCTGCTGGCGATTTCATTGTGAATTACTTGTGTTGAATATATGCACATAAACCACAGTAAAATATGGATGGAAAATAGTATTTGATTATTCCCATCTCAAGATTAGATACTTCCACAGCTATTTGTAATGGTGATTGCTAGGCTGCCACAGAGTGCTCTATCCTGATATAGCAGCAGAGAAAATTAAGGACTTTAAAGGAGGAGGGGGACATGTAGGGTCAAATATGTAGGATAATTAGAAAGTCCCGACTGTTATTCCATGAAGGTGATTATTGTGTGACATAAGGATGTGTCAAAAATTAAAGAGTTTTTCAATGTCTTCAGAGTTAATTTCTATATCCAGATGTTTGATTTAAGTTACATCTTAGCCCTGTCTGTCTGGATTTTTTGCAAATATCCATGTGTATGCATTTCTATCGATCATGTTCTTATAGGTACAATCAGAAAACTGGAGCAGTGGACTGTAAACTCTTAAAATACTAATTTTCATTACCATGAGGCAGTGACCTGCTTTAAGCCTCTGATTGCTACTAGAAAAAACACATATTCAAGAACTTAAAAGCTAAGCCATAAGACTTGCATGTATTAGCACATTATCAATTATTAACTTATCATACATGCTGTGTTCATACATATGTGTCTAAGAAAAACTGTACAATATTCATAGTCTGATGACAGTGAGGAATAATGTTATTGAGCGTATGGGAGTATTAACGTTTCTCTTTGCTGCTGTGGAGGGTTTCTGCTTGCCTCTTGTTCTCATCTACATAGCCCTGAGGAGCACAGAAGGAATAGCACATACCCCTTGGGAAGGCAGAACTAGCTAATAGCTGCATGTTTACACAAATTGAATGAGAAAAGTTGGAAACTCTTTTTGCCGCTTTGTAATGAAATATAAGGACCAGTTTACTATCTGTCATTGCTACTTACTGCCCTCCTCCTCTCCCCCCTCTGCCACCTCCCATACACAAGACTGGAGCCACTGGTGGTGATTGAGGAGAATGTGGACTGGTGTCCTCCCACTCCCCAGGAGGTTGTCAGTGGTTGCATGGGTAGGGACTGGAGAGGCAGCAAAGCCAAGATGCCATGGAGAAGCAGGTTACTGTGTCTTCCCTCTGCAAGCCAGAGGGAATCCCTGCCTGCTAGTGTGGGGAAGCACAGGTTTATCCCATTCCTCCAAGTTTTACAGAAAGTGAGGACTGGTAAACTATGAATTTATTAATTGTAACATGATTTCTTTCTCACCATATTTCTGGCCAAGAATGATTTTTACTGTTTTCAGAGTATGAGGCATTTCCAGCTTTTTCCATTTAAATTCCTGATGGTATTTATATTCCAGTCTGTGCTGTCAAGCCAGGAGAGGAGGCTGTGCCCACCTCCTGCTCCCTAGGGATACAGGAGCACCGTCTGGCACTAGCTGCTAAAAATACAGTACTTCTGTTGTTTAGGGTAAGTTTTTCAAGAATTTATCACTTTGAAGTTTCTTATGAGAGATTTTAGTGAAGAGAGTTTACTGATATAAGCGCCATACAAAATTAGTCATGTTTTCTTTTGGCTCTTTTGATTTGTTGACAGCAAGAAAACAAATATTCTTCTCTTTTCCAACCATATAAGTACTTTGGTTTTCCCCACACACACTCCTGGAGATGAGAAAAGTGATTAAAGACAACATGGGGGGAGGGTGGTATTCAGGGTGTATAGGAGCAGGGAGGACCACAGGTCTGTGCACTGAAGACGAACGCTGGAGTGTTTCAGACCTACAGATTAGTGTTTCCAAAAAGCAATGAGTAAATTATAGGAGTGAGTCAGTTGTGATGGTTTTAAGCCCTGCCGGGACCGGAGACCACGTTGCCGTTTTCCCTCCCCCACCCTTGGACACAAGTAGGGCACAAACCCCAGGTTAAAATAAGAAGAAATTTAATACAACAGTGTAATAAACAATCTGAACAACAACAGTAACAATGATAACAGCAATAACAGTAAACAAGACAAAAGATATACAGAGAAATACCACAATGGTTACAGACAGCCCCGTGCTTCTCTTCACCAAAGCCACAAAGGAAAGCTTCCCGCGCTGCCGCGCCGGACCTGACGGCAGCATGGTATGAATAACCCGGCTGGAGATCCCTTCCTCCTGCTGGGGAAACTTAACCCTATCCTAGCTGAACCAGGACAGTCAGTGTATGAACTTGCTCGGTAATCTGAAAGTCTCTGGATGAAAAAGATGAGAGAGGAGGAGTTTAAGGCTTGCACCTGAGTGGCTTCACGTTGTACCAGACCTGAAAGGACACATTAAAGGAAGGAAAATGGTATGTGAGCTACTGAGGGGGTCTCCATAAGAAAGATCTCCCTGCTGCCAGGAAGCCAAGGAGTGTTAATATCCCAGAGGAAAGATGACTGTTCAAGGACAAATCCTAAGGGTTGCCTTTAATGAAAGGCTGGGGTGGACAGACTTTCTTTTGGAGTTTACTATTTTTTCTTTTGACGTTTCACAATTCCCTGAAATTGAGACACTTTAAAAATACTGCTGTTTGCTGGGAGGCATGCTATCAGATGACTCTGCTGTTCAGTGCATTGACTTGAGTCACTGAAGTGCTACTCAGGATTTAGTGTATCTATAGTGTGTTTTAAGTGGATTTATATAAATGACAGGTGGGGTCTTAAAGACTTCTGCCAATATCCTGTTTCCTCCTACTTAACCTCCCTCCTACTGTATCACCTATAGTAGATACAGAGATAAGGATCTCAACTTCCTCTATCCCTGTCCTGTCTCTGTCCCTGCCCCTGCCATGCCCTGACTTCCTAATTTTGTACTCCAAATCCCTGCTTCAGAAAGATCTCTGTCATTTTTTAAGTTATGTCCCAAATTGGTACTGGGTGCAGCAGGGTTATACAGTGAGTAACAAGTCTCCCTGAAGACTTTCACCCTGGGTGATCCAAATCTCCACAGCCTGCTCCTGGGTGCAGAGAGCAGTCTCAGGGAGCAGAGGCTGTTTTCTCACCCAGGCACTACAGTGAGGAAAAGTTTTGCTCTTAAGGCTGCAACTTTCAAATGTGATTTCCAACTTCCCAAAATTCAGTAGTGGGTCACTATAAGCTTGTTTTTAGTATTTAGGTTAATATCGCTGATGGAAAGATTAATTGTAGTATTTATTAAACATCTATATTGGTGGTTTAAAATTTTCTTTTATATGTGCTTTTGATAAATGTTTCTTATGTTCTCTAAGATGATTATGGGCAAATGCACTAAGAATACTGTTAAGGTTGATAAATAAAAGTCTTGAAAATTAAGAAATACCTGTATGATCTTACTTTGCAGACATGCATGTCCGCTTTGTGAGGAAGCTGATCCCGTCTTTGATCACACAGTGGTACAGCTTTTTCCACAGCTGCTTTGTTTCAAGTAGTGAGCACCACCATACCTGTGCACTTAATGAATACATTTTAAATAGCTTGTCTTATCATCAGTGCTTCCCAAGGCTTTGGGACTTATTTCATGCTATGCACACTCTGTTATAAAATGTTTGTTTTCCTCACAGATTTTTATGTGGTTTGTCACTAAATGTTATCCAAGAGATGAAAGGGTGGCATTAGTGTTGTGTTGCAGATAAGGAAATTAGGTGCTTGAAAACAGACATATCTGAATTCAGAAAGATTCAGTAAGTTTAAGTGCTGGTTTTGGGCTTGCCCTTGGGCTGTTTTTTCAAACTTGATATGGTACTTTGTGTTTATGCCTTTTTAATCTTTATTCTTAGGGCTTCTTTTCTCATTTAGACTCTTGCCCAGCCTGTTCTAGTTCTCTTTCTCTGATCTGTCTATACATTTCTCCTTCCCATATCAACTTCCTTTAACCTACATCAGTTTATCAGTTCATTTACATCATTGATCAATTCATCAATATTCATAAATTCATTTACATTAGTTTCTTCATCAGTTTAAGCTGGCTTAAACACCTTTTCTTCCCATCACTTCTTCCTACCTCTGCACTGTCTGTGCTGTGTTCTGGCACCACAGCTGTGTTTGTGTGATGGTGTAATGAACTTGACAGAGGAATGTGTTTATCTGAAAAATGGATGTGAAAAGGTGGATATTTTGGATGGGCAGAAAAGGTGATGTTTTGCTATTGTTTTGGATTACTTTATAGTACTGTTGAATACCCACTTTGCTTCTTAGTGGTGGGACACAAACTGCTGTGCCAGCAAACCCCTGAGTTTGACCTGAGACAAACAAATAAGGGAGAGTGTTGCACTGCTGCTATCAAGTATGTAGTCACAGCTTTGGTCTCTTATCTTTTGTCCATGTCTTTCCTCAACATCGCTCACATCAGTCCTAATCTTTGTGTGCCCTCCAGCCAAATAGTTTTTAGTCTTTCACATTATTTCCCTCATTTATCCCAGTCACTTCATCTCTTTTTGTAACTCTCGGGCACTGATCATGCTTTCTGACAGAGTTCCTCCCTTAACTCTTTCATTTCTTTGAACCTCTCTCTACGTTTAAATTTTGTTTCCTTTGATGTTCAGGTCAGAATTCTCCTCCCCACCATCTGGGTAACAAAACAGTTCCTTTAAAACAAAAATGAAAAGCCCTCACAAGCTAGCTGCTCTTATTTTGATTGCCATGTCCTTCCTTGGTGGGCAGTAGCTGGAAACATTATGGGGATAATTTGAGTTCCAAGGATGAACTATTCAGAGTTTTCAGCTGATGTCATATGTTCAGTTAGAGACTATTCTAAGTGTCAAACAGCAGTTATTTCAACACCTTATAACTACACAAAGTGGACATGCTTTAATGTCATCTGTGTGAGCTTTTTCACTGACATGAGACTATAATTTTTCCATGTTTTCCAAAGAACTCAAACCCACCCCAAATAAAATAAGTGTTAGAAATTTTCCATGAAAAAAGAAAGTGTTGTTTCAGACACCACAGAGAAAATGTTTGAGTCCAAACTCAACACTTGAGGAAATAATGGACAACTAAACCCAGGAGTGTTTTCACAGGAACTATGAGGCAATTCTACTAACGAGCAACAATACCTGTCCCATGCGTAATGAGCCTTTTAGTTTCATGAGGCTGATGGCTCACTTCAAATACTGAAAATACATAGAAAACTAGCACTTTATTGGTTAGATGTATAAAACTACTTGTGTTGCTTTATTCTGGTCTTTAGCTGTTTTAATGTGATTTGATGGGTCACTTCTAAACCAGTTACTCTCCGAGTGTAATTGTTTGGTTTTTACATAGAAAGAACTGACCTAAAAATCTTTTGAATTTTAAAGTGTTCTAATGTGGAGTTCTTGTGTAACATCATCATGAATTAGCAGAGCAAGACCTGACTGAGAAGTAAATGTTTATCAGAAATGTCTATTGGAATTTTGTCTTTGTATCAATTATTTGGAATATATAAGGACAGTTAAATTTTCAGTAAGTATCATTTGAAATAATCCCTTTTGGCTAGATTACAGGGCAGGATATTTCTCATCTAATTCCAGTTACCTTGTCTCAGGTAGTTAGCTAGACTCCTTGAGCAAAAGGGAACACAACATGCCTTTGTGATTGAACTGGATTTGCTCACAGATGAGCAGTTTGCTTTGTATCTGCTGTTATCTTTTGTTTTTCTGTTTTCCATATGAGGTCTTGAGTGTGTCTGTGCTTACAGTTTCACATAGAAGGGGCTTGAGTGTTTGGTGTAATTTAGTTCATTTTAATCTGATCTAGTTCCTCAAGAACAGTAGGGGGAACTCAACAGAAACTACTTCAGACCTTTATGCTTTGTCAGTTATGACAATAAAGTCACTGGTGATAGTGAGTCTCAGTCTGAACATCCATGGTCATTTCCCTCAAACAGTGAGTCTATTCTGTCTCTGAAGAGGTTGAATAAACTGGTTTATAGTTAGCTTTAGGAAAAGTATTTGTCCTTCATTGAATTTGGTGTGTGTGTCTGGAGGGGGATGAGATGAGGAAGGAGGCAGAAAACCCCCTGTCAACCTGCTCCTGAACTTACCAGTCAGAGAGCATAAACACGTAGACATCACATTTTCAGGCTTTGTGAATCCTGGTGATGTTACATGCTTATTGCTGTAGTTGATAGGCACAGTCAACGGTTATTATAAAAACCCTTGGCACCATTACATGTTTAGTGTTTTTAATGGTTCCCTGAATCATCTAATTAAAGAACAAGGCTTTCTCCTCGATTTTAGGGGTATCTTGGGAAGACTGAGCTCCTGTATGTGGTGTCCGAAGTTATGTACTGTGAATGTCACCTTTACTTAGATCTCTCTGTAGACAAGTAGGAAGCGGAATGCATGAAAGACCGTAAGATTAGGAGCCAGCTTTGTAGTATTTTATACTCATTGGATATGTACTATAGAAACAACCACCCCTGTGTAATGCATACTTTTAGCCATGCTGGATTCTAAAAGAACAAGTTGGGGAGGACATTGAGACCACTGTTAACTCAGAGAACTGGATCTCCTATATACAGTGGTGGAACTGCCAGGCTGGTCAAGGCAGGAGTCTGCCTGCCCTGCAGGACTGGATCAGAAAAAGACTCATGATTTGAGTCTTGATTTTGATTTTTTCAGTCTTGAATCAAGTGGAATGACACCCAAGAGCCCTGCATTCTCAAAGGCTGGACTTAGCTGCTTCCCATAGATGGCAGAATTGTCATTTCAAGGGCCTTTAGCCTCACTGCCCCAGTTGAACAAAGACCCAAGTAGAAAGAGCTGAGCTTTCCAAAATCAGGAAAGAAAGCCTAATCCCGTTCATTAATCCATACCAGAAAAGCCTGCTTTTGGCCAACAGAACTATATGTCCTTCCAAACCAGACATAACAACTGTGTTGTTGGATGTGCCACCTAGAGCTAAAGTCATTGCACGTGGTGTCAGACACAGGCCCGGGGGTGGTTGGCTGAGTACCATGGACAGGGGCAGCTCAGCCACAGTCTGTGCAGGACTTGGAGCTCAACAGCATTGCTGGAAAAGATCTTGTAAGTCTGCACGCTTGGTGCCAAATCAGTAATTATTTATTACATGTAAAATAGGTAAACCCTCCTAAGCATTTTCTCACTGGTATTCCAGATTCAGTCCTTCCATGTAATTGTGCTTGGTCCAGAGCTATTCAAGGCCCTTAAAATGTTGTCTGATAGATAAGAAAATTACTCCTGCCTGAAACTTTGAGAAGGTGCTGCAGGTGTTCATGGAGTCCTCTCTCAGAGTGTTTCCCACTTTGTGCTGAGAATGCCTTTTTGTGTCAAATGAATTTCAAGAAGTCGTGGCCTGCGCTCATCATATGATACTTCATTTGACCATGTCCTGGTTTGAGTAAGTGGCAGGGTTTTTTTGGTAGTGGGGGAGGGGACTACAGTGGTAGTCGCCTATGAGAAGCCATCGAAGTTCTGCTGGCTCCAAGTTGGACCCGCCTCTGGCCAAGGCCAAGCCAATGAGTTGTGCCTCTACGATAACGTATTTAAGAGTGGTAACCTGGGAGGAGGAGTTGTGAGGTGGACATCTGTGCAAACACTGAGATTAGTAAAAGAAAGGAGAGAGGTGGGGTGTGACAGTGCAGAACTCCCCTGCAGCCTGTGATGAGACAGCAAGGCCACCACACCACCACCCATGGAGGTCCACGGTGGAGCAGATGCCCACCTGCAGCCCGTGGAGGACCCCATGCCAGAGCAGGTGGCTGTGCTGAAGAAGGCCGGCACTCTGTGGGAAGAAGAAGCCCCGGCTGTTGTAGTTCAGGTCTGGTAGGACTGCAACATGTGGGGGTGACCCACACCAGAGCAGCTAGGGAAATGCTGCAGCCTGTGGGAGGGACTCATGTAGAAGAAAGTTTGTGGAAGACTGTGTGCTGTGAGAAGGGAACCACACTGGAGCAGGGGAAGAATGCTGGAAGTTCCCTTCCCCCGCTTCACATGTGAGCTTAAGCAGCCTTGTCCCCAAGTGGTATTAGAACTTCATGTGAGCTAACTTGTAGCTGAAGCATTGACATCTTCTTCCAGATGTGTATCAGAATATATTATTCGGTTACAACCAGTCTTCAGACTGCTGTTTGGCTGTGGTTACCCATAGCTGGCTGTTCTTAGAAGCATGCTCTTGAAAAGTTTGTGGCAAAAAAATAGGTTGGTTTTTTTCAGTGGATTTTTTTTCTATCTGAAAATATTTCACTAAGGGCAGTTGATATCATCTATTTGCTTCAGATAAGACCAGGTAGAAAGAAAAGAAAAATATTATATATTTGGGTCAGGAAAACAGTGTTAACTTAAGAGACTGAAGCTTCTTATTGCTATTATACCATAAGGATACTGAAATGTACAGTGCTACCGATGCTGAATGTACTTGAGGAAGAAATAATGGTTACTCTCAAGAATCTGTAATTTCTTGGTATGTGGTCATTGTGAATAAGGCAACACATGTCCTGTCCTTGATTTATGGGTTCTTTGCCCATTCTGCATTTGTAATTGTCAGGGAATCAGGGAATCAGAGGAGTGTTATGTCTGCTCTGTCCTTTGTGCATGGCCTTAGTGAAGAGCCATATACCAAGTCATGGTGGACCCAGGGGGAATTGATCCATACTTGAGCACAGCTTCAGAACTGTAATGTAATGATGGAAACGTTGTTTCTCCCCAGGCCTATGGAGGGGCACGACAGTTACGGTGTTGGTCTTTGAATTAAACATATGTATGAGTTAAGGTGAAAGTAAATTCCTGGGAAACTTACTTACAGCTAGGCTGCTGGTTTTCCCTTCAGTCCCATGTCATGTTATTTTTCATTTACTGGAATAATTCAGTTTACAGTTTGAATACTATAAATGAAGTTGATTTCTGAACTTTCTTATCAGTGCATTGCTCAGATGTTCAGGAATACATTGATTCAGCATGTGTTCTCAGCAGCAGATTTTTGCCTGCAAAACTGATGGAGAGCATGGCGAATACCAGTGCTCTGAAGTTGTAAGACAAACTTAAATAACAATGAGTTATTACAAATAAATTTGCAGACCGATTTCTGTACACGAGAGGTATAATATAACAAGAGGCAGACAAAAGGCCAAGAAGCTTGGAGGAGATTCTCAGCTAATGACATCACTCCATACCTGAGGTTGTAGTCAAAAAACATAACAGATTGCTGTAGAGTTACAGAAACGGCTCCTTATCAGGTGATGCTGCTAGAAATACTGTTCCTTCTGAATGCAAATGCCCTTTGAAACAGCTGCCAGTGCATAAAGGCACGATGTGTGTAAATCATGACCGAGTGGGCACAGTTCTGTTTTTAAATGTTGTAAACCAGGATGGTTCTTAGCAGCAATTTGCAAAACTTTATTGCAAACTAGATTAAGACCTAATGGGCTTGACTGCACTTTTCTTTATCCTACTGCTGCCAATAGGAGTTAACTCTTGATATGTATGTGAAACAAACAAAGTGGGTCCAGAACTCTTAAATAATAAAAAATGTAGGAGGCTCTTTCATATTTATTTGCCCATCACTTGTAATGTTCAAGCAAATAAAGTCACAGTAATCCTGAAAATTATGTTAATATTGAAAAAATAATCTTTATTTTTCTTACATGGTTTATTGACATTTACTCACCATTTTTCATTTCAAAGGCACCATGGTCATTCCCTTGAAACACAAAAGCTTTTTTCTGTAAATGCTCTAAAATCTTTGGAAAAGTTCATTTAAAATAATCAGGGTAACACAATGCTGCTTTAGCTGAAGAGCTCATTTTTCAGTATGTTCTTTCATGTTTATTTATAAATTTTAAAAAAGTCTTAAGATTAAAACATCTGATTGCTGGATTATCCTGTGAGAATCACAAACGCATTATTGTACATCATGAAATGCCCGTAGATGTTTTGCTGTATATTTCATATAGAATACATAGAACTGTGGTTTCTCTAAATACAGTGATTTTGTGTGTGTGTGTGATTTCTACTCTTCCCCTATCTGTTGTGTTCCCAACAAGAACCACATTGCGTTTGAGGGGTTTTTTATATGCTCTAATAACTTGAAAGAATTTTAAATCTATGTTGTTCTTGTTTCTGATGAAGGACATTGCACGATGCATTTTTGGAAATTATTTCTTCTTTTGTCTTATTTTCCCAGTTAAATGAAATTCAGAGAGCTTTCAGTCAAAGAAAATAAAATTTCAATTTTTAATTTCTTCTTCTTGATGATTCAGATCTTCTTTACACCACCATTACTGCCAGCAGATAAGACGCAGCAAACCAAAATTGCCAAGACAGCTTTGCTTTTACAAAGCAATATTCCCACTGTAACAGCATTAAGCTTTCCTTTGGCATCACTTTGCAACAGTGTAGGCTATTACATATTTAAGGATTGTTTAGATGAGATGAGATGCTGGGGAATATGGTGTAGGGGAGAACTTGTAGAGCTGATGGTTGGACTCGATCCCAAGGGTCTTTTCCAACCTGAATGATTCTGTAATATGTCTGTCAGTGGAAAGATAGCTTCTGCTACCTCTACTCTAGCTGGAAGAAGTTAGGGAAAGCATTACTTTCCTGTTTTGAAAAAGCAGAACAAAATACCAGTCCCTCCCTGTCCTCCTGCACTGTTGCTGTTTGTTCCCATATCCCACACCATCCACCTCATTGGTCTGGAACGTTGAGCTGCTCTGGGTTAAATTTACTGGTTACCTATTTTCGGTGGGTCAGTTGGACTTCTTTCAGTTCTCGATCTGGTTATTCATGGGCATGTATTAACAGCTGCAGCAGCACAAGGGTAAAGCAGCTCCCTTGAGCAGGAGAGGGCCATCATCTTCCAGTGATGGTGTTGGCCTTTTCAAAGTGTGAGTGAAATTCTTGCTCCAGTGACTGCGCTGAAACAATTTTGTTTTCTTCTCACTGTTACTGGCCTGTGGTTTGATCTTAAGCAAGGCAGTTTTGACTCCAGCTGTTTCAATTTGACCACCTGTAAAATCTTGTGCCATTATATTTACGGATTTTAATTTTTTTTTTTAAGTTTGTGGGCAAAAGTATGTATTCACAGTGTTTTCTTGAACATGCATGGAGAAGACTTGAGGCTCCCTGTTGTGATCTGAATTGGATTATGCTGCTTGAGGGCAGAAACACAAGGACCCTTTCTGCTGCTGGAGGAGGAAGTAGTTGTGCAAGGGGGAAGAACTGAGTTGGAGAGAGCTGGGAAGTGACCTGGAGAGCTCTATTTGCTGTTGCTCCAAAAGAAGTGGAGGGGAGCAGCAGGTGGTTGCTACTGCTTGAACACATCTCCAGTAATAACCACCACCCTTTTAGCTTTGCCTTTTCATTTTGTTGCAACAGTCTGAACCAGCCTGGGGAAGCAACAAGTTGAGGCTGTTTGACTCCTCTACTAGTCTGCTGCCTGAGGAACATGCTCATACTATGGGTGTATGTGCTATCACTATGCTTCTTGAGTTATTTCTCAGAAGATGCCACTGGATTTTTTAGAGATGCATAGAAAAAGGAAAGATAAAAGAATGTCTAAGTTAATGGTTTTTTTCTCTCCTTTGGAAAAAAGGAGCAAATAATGCTATTCAACATTACACACCAAACAGCTAAACGAAGAAGCTAATTCCCTAGGGTCACTGGGTGATTGATAGAGACAGACATCTCGAGAAAGCCCTGCAGAGCAAAGCCGAGTTTTTGTTCATTTACTTTAAGAGACTAGCCAGATAATCACTTAGATACCTAAAGCTGGCTGATACCTAAAGAGACAAGTGCTGGGAGTGAAGTGTGGAATTCCTCTAAAGAATGACAAAGAACCTGTAAATGCTTTCAAAGTAATGGCACAATGCATAATAGGCATAATATTTGCATTAGAGTGTGTCAGAGAGAGAGTGGGGTGGATATCCACAGGAATTCATACACCTTTTTCTGTGTACCCATGTATGAAGCAGGATTGAGATTGTTATATGATTGCTTTCCTGTATCAGACTAGAATGTAACAGTCCAGAAGTTATTAGTGTGTGTTATGAGACATAGATTACAGTGAGGTTCCATTTTATTTGCCATTTAACTCTTTTCTATGTAATCTATTCAGGAGTAATGGTATTTGAATGGAATCTCAGTGCTGAAGATAACGGAAAATTGACACCCTTTCTTTGAATCCAGTTTTACTCAGGTGTTTGAAATGCAGAATACAAGGAGAGTGAAGCTCTCTAATGCATTACAGATACTTGCTGTGAAGGAAGGCAAAATTCCCTTCCTGCCATCCTGAAGACTACACTTAACCCATCCTGTCCCTTCAGACAGGTTCCACCTGAGCTCAGTTTGTCTCCTAAGAAAGGAGGTTTTGTTGTCTTGTGCGAATTCCTAATATAGTGGAGGGTCCACCAGATCCCGCCTTATTGCAGTGCACTTCTGTTTCAGAGCATGGTGCAGCTATTGCTGTACTGTCTGGAGAGCTATGGAATATTTCTCCAAGGTTATGTGTATGGTTGGCGTTCTCTGTGTCAGAATTACTGTATTTTAGGTCTCAAATCTCTAGCGATCTTCTTTTCCCTTAAGCAAAAGGTGACTTATGAAAATGGCAGCTGACTCTCTACTTCAGACTTTTCTTTTGCATTGCACTTAAAAACAAAAACCCCAGACTAAATTACCTTGAAGTGAAAACTAG
Source organism: Athene noctua (assembly GCF_965140245.1). NCBI lineage: Eukaryota > Metazoa > Chordata > Aves > Strigiformes > Strigidae > Athene > Athene noctua. The sequence continues at coordinate 73,724,337 of NC_134038.1, read as the reverse complement.
GTCTCCTACTTCCAGTGAGACAGGTGATATAATATGAAATCCTGCTTTCCAGCGCTGAGGCTGCAGCACTAATAAGTCACGTAGACTGCAACAAGCATCCGTCATTTGATATCTCATATTGGGAGATTAACAACAGATTCATGTGGCATCTGGAGTACTTAAATGAAAATTAGCCTTAATTAACTAGATTGTCCCTTTCTTTAGTAAAACCAACAAGTAGAAGAGGGCTGGTCTTTGTAAAGCTGTTTTCTGAAATTAACGTGGATTGGGATTTTTCATTATAGTCTTGACCTCAAAACACCAGGGCATCCTTACCAGGCCTTCGGAGGTGTGACAGTGCCCTTTATTGTCAATGCTGTCAGTGGAATTTATTTGCATCTGCTTTGGTGAGGTTTCTCATAATGACTGCCTTTTTTGGTGTTCTAGCTAATTTGTGTCCTTAATCAATGAAGCTTCTGTCTCATGGAAAGGAAGAGGTAATTTAGGACCCTGGCAGGGACTTTTAGTGGAAGAACCTGCTTCCTTGAAATGTGTGAAGGTGGAGGGGAAGAAGTAGCCATAACCTAATAACTGCTGGAAATTGTCCAAAGGAAAGGCCTGTTCCTCTTCAGCAGGAAATCTGTTTTCTGCTATACTAACAGAGACTGCCATAATTTAGGTAAATTAGGTTGTCTGTATAGCTCTGCTACTATAATTCTCTCTCCTGAAAATAAAATTTAATGAGAAGTCAACTTACTAAGAAGCAGTAGACTCATATTGTTTACACTTTTGACATTGCCGTTATGCCTTTTTATAGCTATTCAGAAAAATTCAGAAATGGGGAAATGATGTGCATTACTTCACTTGTCTGGTCACTGTTGTTTCCATGATTAATCCATTAATCAGATGTTTACTTTAGCCAGTAGAAGCAACATCCTCCTAAATTGGTATCATCTTCTATAGAGTCTCTCCTCTCGCATGTACCTATTACCAGTGGAAATACTCATATTTCCAGTATCTTATCTGCAGTTTGTTTTCCTGCTCTTCGGTTATGCCTGTCCTACCTTCTGCTTCTTATGAGATCATTGCAAACTGCGTTCTTCCTGCTTACACAAAGAGCTGTGTGGTAAAATGCATCATTTAGGCCTATTTAAAGTAAGAAATCACAGGTGTTGCTCCCATGTTTTCATATTCTTTCATTTGGCTTCAGAAACTTCTTGTGGCAGTTCTTCTTTTGTTTACTTTCTAAGAGTGACATCATTAGCTGTGACTTTGATTGGATTGACTTTTTGCTCTTCAAAATTCAGGCTATAAAGATGCCTTACATTGAAACTGAAAATGAAAGCAGCAGAATCATTGTTCTTTCACGTAATACTATTAAGTTGTTAAAAACAATGATTTAAAATTTAACTTTGATAAACATGGTTGAAGTGCGAAGCAAAAAAATAGGAAATTATTTCTAGATTGGTGGAGAAAGGCTAGGTTTAGAAAGAAAATTTTCTTGAGCTTTCTAGGATCTCCCTCTGCAGTCACTGGCATGATATTCTAGTAGGAATCAGTGATGAAAGCGGTGTGAAATATAAACTTTTCTCTCCACATATATCATTATCTTGGACCCTAAACAAGGCAATGTCATCTGTTGTTTGTAGCATGCATTTTGTCATAAAAATAGAATTCTGAAACCACTGTGAAGGTCTGGGCTTTGAAAACATGGTTTTAAAGATCTTGTACAAATAAACAGCCGTCCTTTTTTAAACTTAATTATACACACATGAAAGCCTTTATCATGAAGTGGCCATGGGTTTTTTATGATACTGTAAGATCTGAATTTTGAGAGAGGGATGTGTAAATGCAGATACTTGTAGTTAGATATGTTTGTCTGCAGATGCACATCTGTATACATGATGTAGATTCATAAGGAAAAATATGTGCACAAACCTACCCAAAACCAAGTATGCGTTACTGGAAGATGCGGGGAGAAAAAAAGAAAACAACATTGCTGGACTGTAGTAATGACTCAGATGTAGTAATTTACACTGCAAACATGCATTTAATCTTCATTTGGATATTTCCTAGCTTCTATCTCTCTGGTATCTGTTTGCTTAATCATAATTGTAGGTGCTGGTGTAGTGCTGATGAGTCTCGAAAACTAAAAGGAAAATGTTATCCTATTTGGAAGGCACAAGTCTTTGCATAGGTCTCGACTGGACTTACTAGGTCCGAAGTGTGTGTGACTGGTTGTACGAGGAGACACATGATAGGAAAAGTGCAAGAGGAAAGCACCATGACAGCCCATCACACAGAATAAAATATAGTTAGCTTTTGAGTTCTTTGTTCTATCAAGTCTGTATTCGTTATGTAAATTAGATGAGGAATATGTACGGTCTGTGCTTGTTAAAGTTGGCAGTCTAGATTTAAGAAAAAAGGTGATGAAAGAAGGCAGAGTAGGTAAATGCAGCAATATCTGATTTCAGCTTTATAGCTGTCAGGGGCTCTGAGGGCAGGCAAGCTTGGTGTGACCTTGGAAATCAACTGGGACTCTGGTACCTTGCTATGGGTCTGGTTAACATTTTGCTCTCCAGCTTTATGAAATGTCATGTAATTAAACCCTCAAAGAAGTGAAAGGTGATGGTTGAATCTCATGAGTTTAAACATCACGTTTTTTTTCTCTTTTCCTTGAGCTTGACTTTTTAGCGGTCAGGAGATAGAAGGGTGTAGAGGATCTGCAACTTTTCTATGTGCATTTATGAATAAGGATTTTTAAGCAGTTGGTAAACATACCTCAGGTTGAACAGTTAGCTCTACAGGTTTCCGTGAAGTGGTCACTTCTCATGGAGCATGTGAAGTGCATGGAAAGGTTTTGCTTGTTTTGTTAGTTCGATCATTTCCTTCAAGCATGTTCTTAAAGCCCTTTGACTAATGAGAAAACTATAAAGTGTTTCTTTTGGCAACAGATAAATAGAATATCATGCTGGAAATCATCCCGAAAAAAGAAGATATTTTCAGTGTTCAAGAAAATCCCATCTCTCACCTTCTGAAAATTTCTGTTCAGAGAATGAGTGAAAACTCCTTGTGTTTTCTTCTACAAGGTGAGGGAAGGAAGGGAGGAAAGTAAAGTGAAAGGGCAGTATGCATGTGGTCAGCCCAAAATTAATTGCTTTGATAATGCTGCCATTCCTCTGAGTGACCTTCCCAAGGTGTTACCATGTTTACATTATAAGCTGCACCAGCTGTCTGAAATAGGTTACATGGTGGTAAATGGCGTTCCCTCCCTCTGACCCTGCTCAGGAATTCAGGAAGGGAATAAGGGAGTTAATTGGGTCTTTCTCAGAGGTGGCCGTAGCAGTGGTGTGGGGTACCTTGTTGCTGTAGGGTTCATTGCAGGTTTGGAGGCTGGTTTCTGTTCCCATTTCATTTAATAAACACATTGCAAGGAAGGAGATTCATTCTTCTAAGGGAAGATGGGGTGGGAAAAGATTGATCGAAGATTTGGTGGGAAAAGATAGCTCTCTACTAGCTTTCCTGCTGAAAAGCAGCATGAGGGAGATTTGGAAGGTTTTATGGGGACAGGGCCATATAGTCTGGAGAGTTTGTCTAGAGATTTATGTAGTTTGGATAAGCATTCTGGCTCTGAGCCTTTCTGTATGTTAAACTTGAAATGAGATTAAGGAAGGCAAGAAAGAATAGACTTTATTTTTTTAATGCTTGTACCAGCTATGTTGATTCTTTCTCTCACCACTTCATATTTTATTTCTTTTTGTAAGGTCACTTGGATTGGATGCATTATAGGCAACTTATTTATGTAACCAAGTTAGAAGCTCTCTCACAAGTTGATATGCAAAAATGGAACTTTTGGAGGTTCACAGAGAGAGGTATTTTGGACTCTCAACACTTGCTCAGGAAGATGTAAAACAGTTTAGTAACATTCATTATGCAATGGTTGTGAAAATTTTTTACAGGTTTAAATCAGCTATAGTACTGCAGTGTTGATTTTGTAAAGCTCTTTGAGATTTTCTTACACAGTAGCAAGCAGCTGTCCTTATTTAACTGATAAGTACTGTTTACATTTATTTTTTCTGCTATTTGACCGCAAAATGTGAATTACTGGCTTTCAAGCTTTTCTGTTGCTTTTGTACTTCGTGCTAACATAAATTTCAGTGAATCAAAATGAGTATATTTTAGTTCCACTTTATTTTCTTCACCAATAAAGCAACTCAGGTATTTTATTTAATTTTTATCTTTTCCAATATTTGTACTTATAAAAGGTGAAAGACTACCCATCTGCCTTGAGCAGTCAGAAAGGATGAGATTAGTGAAATCCAATTTCCAGTTACAGCTGTGAAACAAAATTGATAGCCCTAGAGATAGTAGTGATAATTTCGTGAAGAGCAAGAAATCTTTCAGCTGAAGACAGCATACACCCATTTTATAGTTTTATGTGGACACAAATAATTTACTCCATTTTGTTTGACAACCTTTCCTTTTACATCCAGAACAAGGTGTTCTGGATGACAGTGATGATCAAAATGTTAGCATGTGCTGCTTTGCAGCATTCTCCCAGACATAAGGATACTGGCCCCAAAACAAGGTGAGATGTTTGTTGAACAGATGCTTGAAGCTAAAGATTCCCTTCCAGAAGAAGTGGGACACTATAGAAACAGTGGCCTGGAGCAGATCAGAGGCCCCTTGTCTCTCTCCATCTCATAGTCTTTACTTGCCAGAGTTTGGTGTCAAGAGCAGCAGGATGCTCATTGTTCTCTTGGTAGTGTGGTGGGAAGGTTTTGGAGTTTGGTGACATTTTGTCAGTACTGCTGTTGAGGAAATAGGGGTAAAGAGAGGAGTTGTCCCAAAACCAGAGAATAGACCAGAGAATACAGAGGGTGACCAAGCTGTGCATGATGGATGGTGGTGGTGTTTTGTGGAATGTAGGAAGTAGCTCAGGGATATCAAAACTCTGCAAAGTACCTCTACAATGTATAAACCTGAATTATTTTCCATCTGAAGTAACTCTTGCTTCTTCAAACTCCCAAGTATTGTTGCAATGACAGCCTGAACTTTTTTTAATCAGGCAAGTGAACCAATTTCTGACAATGTGACTTCTACTATAAACCAGAGATGGTTTGTAGATTTGTTTCTTGTTTTGCTTTAGGGTGTGTAAACAATTATTAGAAAAAGTATTTATGCTGTTAAATTAAATGGCAAAAAAACAGTATGATGAATCTGGCAGTTTCATTCCACTTGGGCACGAGATGGGATATTTTTACATACATCACTGTTTTGGGTTTTTTTAAATAAAACAAGGATACCATCTCAAAAAAGTAAAGGAACATAATGTTTGTGAACCCAGGTTTTCCAGACACTGGAAATAAGGCTGCCAGTCCTTGAAGTTCAGGAGGAAAAAAGGATGGTGGTGGTACTCATTTTAAGGTTCCTGACATGGGGGGAGAGAGATTTTAACTGAACCTCTGCTATAGTATTAATATGTAATGTACCTGCTAGGTGAGTAATTTCAGTTCAGCTTTTAAGAAAATAGTGTTATGTTTCCTGTTTTCACCTGTGTTCTTTTTTTCTTTTTTTTTCTGGGGGGGTATCTGAGACCATGCTGCATACTGCTGAACTTAAACTCAGTTGCAGCTCTTCTGTGGATACTTGAAGTACTATATCAAAAGGTATTCTCAAAAATCAGATTACCAGCTGTCTCAGATGTGACGTCCAGAGCTAGTGGAAGCTCTGACTTCTCTGCAGAACAGAACAAAATCATATCTTTGCTTCATCGGTGTGCTATGCAGAAAATTTATTCAGACCCTTGAAACACTTGCTATACTGATGAACATCATAGAAAACCTTGCAGGAAATGAAATATTCTGTCTTCACAGAAGGCTTGCACTAAAAAATTCCTATGACCACACACTGAGAAAGTGCTTTTTAGACAGTGTTTTCCAGGGCTTGCTTTGAATGAGGTAGTACTCCAAAGCTCAGAAATACCGTTTCTTGAAATTGATTTTGACATAGTTAAGTTTGTGCGCAAAGTAGGGTGAATGAAGTTTTCTGTAGGAATCTTAATTCTTTCATTTCTTAAATTGCAAGTGTTTGAGTTTTGTATGCCTAATGTTCTTTTAACTTCTTTCTAAGTACCCAGAAACCATTAATTACCCATGGTGGATTTGTCTTGATCGTGGACTAACTGTGCCATAGGTGTATAGTCTTCTACACTGGATATGCACAGATGGTTTGGGTTCAGACCACATCACTTACTGAAGGAGTGTTGCGCAGAAGTGTCCGTGATACTTACAGGACTGTTTTGGATCTGGAAGTAATTTAGTTGCTTCCATGCGGAGCCCGAGGTTATTGCTTACAGAGCAGACCTTGGCAACCTAGCTCCGAACTGTCTACACGAGAAGCTGTTAAACTCCTCTGTCTCCAATTTGCCTCTGCACCTTCTTCTTCAGTGTTAGTGCTATCCTGTGATCCTGGTCCTGCCTAACTCCTGCTAATGGGGTGCTGACCAAAAACAGTCATAGAAACGTCTTTGCATTCATGCTGAGGATTACCAACAATGCCATTGTCACTGAATTGTAATAATATCAACAGAATGGAATCCAGTCATCTCAAAATGGTTTTGGAAATAAAATGCGATTGTTCAACTGCATTTCTCATTTACATAGTTACTGGTAAATAAGAAATATAGTGTGTCAAACTTGATAAAACCACCAGCTTCATGTTCCACCAGTACATGATTGTCTCTCCCTGCCACCACACAAATGACAACTGGTCAGCAATGACAGAGCTTATATATTTAGGTGAAATTAATCTTACACCCCCAAATATTTTTCTTTTGTTCTGAATCTATTTATTCACTTTTTTAGATGTTAATGAAATAAAGTGAAAAGCAGAGATTCTATAAGCTGTCTTTCTGTTGACCAGAAATTAGAATTGAATACATTTTTGTGAGTGTATCTTTGCCTGAGAATTTTGAGAAGGGGGAAGAAATTGGATTGATGTGCATTCTGCTTAGCTATTCACCTATCTAAATTTAGAGAGGATAGAAGTCTGAGCATGACACTGATGAAGATGATTTCACTATGTTTCTCTTAAAGAATTGCTGTAAAAAGATGGGATTCAGTACTCAAAGTTCTTGCTGTCGCCATGCTGAAGAAAAAAAAAAAAAATAGAAGGATTAGAAGAGAATTACAGTTAATTTGGAAGGAATCTTTGCTCATTATCCAAGATGAACCAGCAGAGACACAAAACAGCATTTTCAATCAATATTTTGGAAGAGTATGAGCTCTGTACTTAAAGGGATTTGTAATGATGTCTCTTCCCTGCACCTTTTTCTCATGGGAAGTTCATTTCAAATGGGACTTATGAACTTGTGACTTGAGTGCATTCTTTATTGTGAGATTTGAAAGGAGACTGCATAACCCCAAATTTCACATAGCAGCAGACATACTTGAAACAAAAAGAATAAAAAGCATATTTAATGAAGTGTTGTATCAGTTTGCTTTCTAGTGCTGACTTTGGCTTTGTTTAGCCAGTACTTAAAGAATAGAGTCTTTCATTAATTTGCCCTAACAAGCATAAATTCAGGAGATGAAAGTGAATTCTGTAATGGCATGCACATTATTGCAGGGTGGAGCCTATCCAAAATGTTAAGAGACAGGCTGAGCATGCTGAAGAGCAATAAATATCTGAAACGTATATCAGGAATTCAGTTTCAGCATCCATCACAGTGTAATTATGATGAAGAAAATCAGAAGGATTTACTCACTGTTGTTTTTCAAGGCGGCTCAGGGAATGAAAGTGACAGATACATTTTCTTCATAAAATCATTTGATGTTGGGATGCATCCCTCAATAGACAAAAACACTGAGATCTTGGTTCAATCAGCTTTTATTTTCCAGCTGTTCAGTTTGAATCTTTTGTAGCCAGCACAGTATGGTGAGGAGGCTGGGACACTGTGAGAAAGCCTTACCTCCAGTCTTGCTTCTGCTTTAAACAGACTTCCTGCTTCAGTTAAGAAGTATTTTAATTTAGTTGCTAAATTTAAAGCATAGTGAATTCTTATTTATCCTACTGATTTCTAGTTAGGAAAAATGTGACTTCCTCTGCTCCTCTACAGTGCCCTTTAAATCAATTGGTTTCAAGATGACGAAAGCATTGAAGAAATCGTAAATTTATGTTGGAAAGCATAATTTTAAAAAGCAAAGCTTCTCTACCTTTTTGTCACTAGCATTTCAAACACTACTAAAGTATCCCAGAATGATCTTAATACTTCTGTCCTGTCTGTTCACTTATGTTCCTGTCTGTTGAGATGAAAAAAGCCAGTGCATCCCTTCATAGGAACTTTCAGACTTGTCTAAAATCCTGTAGCTCTTGACACTTTAGCAACAAGTATTGAGAAAATGTTAGAAGTGATACCCACTTAAAGTGTTTTGTAGCGCTTCTTAAAATAATGCTTATTCCTCTGTGAAACTTTTTCACATGCGATACCTTACTTTAGGAGAAGAGGGAACACAATTTGGAATGTATTGCCAGGTGAAGAAATTATGTGAGAATTAAAAAACAGCTTAATATAGAAAGAGTATAGCTGGATAAATTCAGTAGGGTTTTTTTTTTCTCAGTGTAGCTCCTTCATGGTATTCACCAAGCACACCTTACACTACCAGCTAGAATAAAGTGTTTGAATTTTACTGAGAATTGGATGGCTACCTAAGTGTTACTCTTGGCAGCATGCTTTGTTTTCTGAAAACCCTTCATGGAAAGTGATGTGAAACACCAGTGATAGGACTGCTGTTTTCAGTAACTGTCATTCATCTTTCTTTTGTTGCTTTTCTTTTGTTCAGGAATACAGTGTGTATCATTTTCAGAAGTCCATGCTTATTGAGTGTGTGCCACAATATACGAATTCTGGAGACTAGCCTTTGGCTTTTGAGTAGCAGAAGTAACTTTAAATGACCACTGAAATAATTTTGACTCTGTAAGCCTCCCTGTCACAGTCTAGTTTATGTGTATTTAGCTACCTTACTTATTGCAATGCTGTTACTTCAGAATATTAAATTTGGGCCCATGTTTACCTGCCCAGTATAGCACCTTGAACAATGAAGTTGAGCTTAAAAAAGAAGGAACTGCAGTCTTGGGAAATATTAGCACTCATGATAGGACAACATGTTACTACATGAAAACAAAACATCACTGATCAGTGTTTGTGCTTTACAAAGACTATGTTGACGTCTATGGGGTAAAACAATGTTTGAATTTTCAACTGACACTGGATTTTTTTTTTCTTCTGTTTCTCTTATTATACACTAATTCTGGAAATTCTTGTATCTCCTCTTTTTGCTTCCCAAGAATCTTTTTGTTTAGGAAAAATATAAATACTAGGAAATGTAGCTTTTTTTTCAAGAAAAACAAAACAAACAAAAAAAGTAGTCAGCAAGAATCTATAATTTGTTCACTTCAAAACTGACAGGTTTCATCCTGGAAGGTCTACTCTCATCCTAAAAAGAAATACTGTTGATGACTAAAAATGTTCGGTATGTGAGCACTTTTACCTTACCATATGTCCTTTTTCTGCTCTAGTGTTAGTCCATTTGTTAAACAGCCCAGCTGTGTGACCCCTTGATTCTCTTTACTTTCCACATAGGACAGGAACCCCAAGACAGTGTGCTTTTTCTCATAATCACCACAAAAGTGCCTGATTGCAGTCAACAAAGATCCTTTTGGCATATAATAGGAAAAAAAAAAAAAAAAAAAAAGTTGCATTTATTCCCTCAGAGTTTTCTCTGCCCCAGGTGCAAAGGCATGCAGAGTCTGACAGTCAAAATAAACTGGTTTTGCTCAGACTGAATCCTGATTGCATTTTCTTCCAATCTCATATCTGACTCTACAATGTTTCCCAGTCTGAATGCTGAGTTCATTCTTAAGGCTTAGCTTTTTGGCATGCAAAGGAGATGCTGGAATTCCAAACTGATGTGGTGTATGTAATTGATAATGATTGATAAAAGACAGCTAGCACCTGCGGGACCTTTCTTTGTGCAGGGTAAATAGGTGTCTGAGAAGTTCAAGAAAGGGAGCTGCAGAAATCATCTTTTTCCCTCTGCAGAGGTTGGTTTGTGTTTCCCTCTTTGTACCTTCAAAGTCAGGATTAGTATTGTTTACACTGACAGAAGGCTTATGTTCGTGATGATTAATGGAAAGGGAAGGGCCTTGAAATCCATCACATCTAGCACATTGCCAGACTAATTACTCAGCTCCCAAACAGAAGGGCTAAGATATTGCTGCTTAACTTGGGAGTTTTGCTAGATTTCCCTAGTTTAATCCTAAATTTAAGGTAATTTTTCTTTTCTGGCTTCTAGCACAGTGTGGTTATTGTTTCCTGACTATGGATTAATCTTCAATTTAAATATTATGGGAGGGACTAAATATATGATGGGAGGGAGTAAAGGAGACAGAGGCCAGACTTCAGTAGTGCATGTGGGCACTAGCTGAAATACAGGAAATTCAATTTAAACTTCAAACCAAAAAAACTTGCAAAGGTGACTGAGCACTGGCACAGTTTCCCAGAGATGTTGTGCAGTTTCCATCCCTGGAGGTATATTTAACACCCAACTGGACAGAATCCTTAACCTGCTCTGGATTTTCCTGGTTTGAGCAGGGGGTTGGACTAGCCGGTCTCCAGAAGTGCCGTCCAACCTGTGATCCTTTGATTCAATTTTACTGCTGTTGTAAAGTGCTTGGATGCCTAAGCATGATAAATCCATTATAAAAAAGTTTAAAATACATCTAAATCTGAGTTTTTTCTGAAACTGATCATGAACAATTTTATTGGAGACAAGAAGAGACACCTAATCATTAAAAACAGAGCTTAAGTTCTGCCCCAAAACCCAAACTATTTCTCTTTTGAAGTGTCAGTACTCAGTGTAAGAATTCACAGCTAGGAGTTGGGTGTAAGCCCACTGGAGTTAATTCTGTAGTATTTCTATGGGTAGTGTCCTGCACTGGCATGATGCTTTTTGCAGAATACTTCACCTCCCAAGAAAATCTCTCTGGCAAACTCACCATCATGTCCTGCTCCTGGAGAATGGAGTTCTGTGGGCCAGTGTGGAAGTCTCCTCAGAAAATCCTTTAAAACTCAAGAAATCTAAATTCTTAAGAAGAATATGTAACTTCAGACACACATTGGAAGAACATTATTCAGTGTTACAGCCTATATTGATTCAGTTAAGAAGCAGCTGCCTTAATTCAGCTCTATATATGCATACATTATAGCATGTGCTCTTAATTCAGGACTACCACACGTTCTCTTTTTCCACAGGAGTTTTGCTTCATGAAGCACCAAGGATGAATGGTCATCTTTTAAAATTGTCTAGTTAACCTTTCATTTTCTTTTGTCTTTTTCCCTTTTCCCTGCTCCTTCCTGTCTTTCTTAATGCTTGCTCGCTCTTTCTTTCTCTTTCTTTCTTTCTTTCCTTTTTCACATTCCTTTTTTCTTTTTTCCTCCCTTTTCCTCCCTTCTTTTCCTCCTTCCTTTTCCTCCCTTTTTGCTTTTTTTTATACTTTCATGCTTTTAGTCAGCTTGCAAAATAGTGATCTAATTCCAGAACAGACTTGCTTATTTATTAATAAGGTATTTTGATTCATATTTCTTTTTAATGATGAAATGTTTTAGACTTTTTCTATATAAACTTTGCACATCTTATTGCACATTGGTAAACATTATTAATCCTATAAAGCATGCTGAAGTATAGTGCGTTTAAAATGTGAGGGCTGCAACGTAAAATACTGATTAAAACAATTATGATTAATCATGCAAAGCTTTTATAATGCATATAGATAAGCCAGATTTCAGTTCATATAAAAAGACATTCAGCAGGTTAACTACTGACAGAGTCAAGTGAGAGTTTAGTCTTCCTTTGAGCTCAAATGGTGAGAAATATCACAAAGGAAATCTTGGAAGAGAAGCAGTTCTGATGTGCTCCTTTGGTTCTGGTGGGGCTTGTGTGCTGCCACAGGTGTTGGTGGTATGTATATAGTACCAGCTTTTGCTGAAACACATGAGCTGATTAAAGCTGCCTTATGCCCTTTGACCTTGCTGCACTCTGTTTTTTAAAGGGAGAAACACCAGAGGAAAAGGGTGGCAGAGGAAACATGAAGAGGAGAAAATTTCTCTGTAAGAGGTTTCTGTGGTTCTGGACTTGCTATGTGTTGGCCATCCCTTGGGGAAGGACTGCATTTCTTTTCATTTGAACCTTGGGGACACAGAACCATTGGGAATTAGGCTTTAGGGAAAGGCAATGTGTGAGGTTCAAACGGTAACCAGGCTTTAGCCCTTCTAGTTAAGGAGCCTCAGAATAGGCAGTTACGGAGGCACTTGATCACACAGGTACCTTTCCCTAAAAAAGAGGAGAGGGGACTCGCTACCTGCACCCCCCCTCCAAACTGTAGTCACAACCTGCTCTGTGGTCCCTATGCCTGCTTTATTGCTGAAGTGTTATCAACAGTCAGTTTCTGAGGACCAAAAATGTTTGTGTGTGTTCTTTGTGGATGACTTCTGAGTACCGGTGGCACAAATGACTGTAAATGGCCTCAAGGCTTCAAAACTTTGACACATTTTCCAAGACTTTGTCAGCCTGTTCCCCATTGGTTTTATGTACTAATCAACAATGAAAGAGTGTTTCTTTGCAAGCAGACCCCAGGGCTCACCAAAACTAAGGTTATTGTTAAAGACAGACAATTAAGAACAGAATACTACTAATAATAATAATAACAACTCAGATCTAAAGGTCTCTCCATTGTGCCAGGAATGTCAGAGTTATAAATCTCTTCCAATATTTCCTGTGGACTTTTGTGGACAGTGGAAACTATTGCTAGGCTGTGCCATATAAGAACCCAGTGTTAAGCATGGAGTTTTAACAGATTGATTAAAATATTGTGTCAAAATACATATATACTGTCTCTTTAGAATTAAAGTAATGGTAAAGGCATGTTTTTATTCACCAAATAGAGAAAGGATTTTTGTTTCTTGGTGAGCTTGACCTTGGTTTTTAAATAAGATGTGCTTTTAAGGCTGTTATACCCTCTTGGTTATAACTACAGCCAGCAATGTACATTGCAGGGCCCGGGTGTGCTGCGGAAAGCTGTGTTGATTGCACAGGAGAGTGGCGTGTCCAGCCTTCCTGGTTTGTCTGGCTTTGCCCAGGGGTGACCTCTGGACCGCAGCTTCCCTTGAGCCTGTAATCCAGGGGAAAATTCTAGTTGTCACTTTTGTCACTCATTTACAGTATTAAAAAACAGACTAGTTTTATTGAATCTTTGTATATTTTGCTATTGAAGTAGACGGAAGAAAAATGAATAAAAAGTTTGATCTAGATACCCTTTGTCTCTGCAAAAGGTCTGAACTTTGAATAATACTTTAGGTCTCAAACTAGCATGCAGAAGTTTCCAAATACTTATGAGCTATTAAAGTATTGCTTAAAACTAAAAGCTAGATTTTAAATAGTGTCGACTAGCATAAGAACTTCTGATTTACATTAGCAGCATAAAACATTTACATCTGTACAGAACTGTCTTTGCAGTTGTAGTTTATAATATTAGTTCTGTGATGTCGGTTTTTTGTGAGAAAGTTCAGTTCTTGGTTAATACAGTTAATACAAGTTCGGTACATGGTTAATATGTGAATTCTGAAAATTCACTTCTTAGCGTGTTTCAGCCATGATGCGTGCAATCATGGAAAGAACAAATGAACAGAGAATAAAAAGACAAGATTAAGAAAAGAATTGGGATTTAAAGAAACTTTGATAAGAAACAAAATATTCATGCATTTGTGGCCAGGAATAAGATTGTTTTAATCTTCCTAGATGACATGACAGATATCTTCAACAGGAGTTAAAGAAATGGGAACAGGTATATAAACAACAGATTTTGCACTGAAGCTAAAACCAACCCATACAAAGAGTAACAGAGGAAAAAAAGAAACCAAGCAAAATCCCAAACCTACAAATTTTATCTGGTTCTAGCTCTGTGGAATCAGTGTGAGTCATAAAGTCAGGCACAGTGCTGCTTTGTAAGATCATTTTCAGAAGCAATGGAGAGGCCAGGTCATCTGTCTTATCTGATGTCACCTCTTAGAAGCAAGGAGGTCTGCTTTGATTTTGTTAATTTTAAAGGAGCTGGATGGTACAAAAGTTGTATTTAATAATGATTTCTCATCAGGGGAAACGCTATCCAATATCCTTGGATATTATGGAGACGATAAGCTCTTCCCTGGCTTTGTGTGTGCAAGCACTGTTGATGGGAATGTGCTACAAAGCAAAAGTAGAAGCTCCAGACATCCAGCATGTCAGGGCTGACCTGAGCTAGAGATTTTGTGTTCAGGGCAGACCCACTTGGTAGCTGTCCTCTTGCCTCTCTCTAGTGAAGAAACACTGAGAAAGAAGGCTAAGGTAGTTGGGTTTTTCTTCAGAATTATCATCTGGTGCATTGTAATAGAATATTAGATAGCTTTATTATCTCTCCTTCCTGGGATCCCTCATACTAGACGGATACTGAAATTTTGTTCTTGATCAGGATGTTTACATTGATGGATTAAGCCTTTTTGGTGCCCAGGAGGGCGTATGTAATCTTATAATCTGTTTTCAAATGAAATGAAGACAATCACACAGACCCTTAATTTCTCATTGATGATAAGACTAGCAAGAAAAAAGACGACTTTTAGCAGCTTGTTCTTCCCCATTAGCTTTGTCACAGTTCTTTGTAATTCGTGCTCGCCCGTTGTATATAGCGTGTCACGTGCACCACAGCTGCTGGTTATGAATTGCCTGATGAACTTGGGCCAGGAGCTTCTTCAGGAGCTAAAACCTGTGGTGACAGGGTCTGACTTTGGCCTGCTTCACCCTGTATGTTTGTTTATTCTGCTGGAAACAAATGCAATCACAAGATGCATTCCTGCCATAATTCTTGATGTGATGAATAGGGGGTTGACTTGCAGGAAACTGTAAGGAAATAGTGTTTCTGCTCATTCAGTACTGTTCTCTCTGAGTTAGTCTTGTGGTAAAATATGAAGCAAATAGAGCAGACTAGAATCAGGTGTATGGGCAAGTAACACCTTTTAAACTTTTGACACTCTGAGTGGGAAAAATAGACTTAAAGTGATGTTCATCATGATGATGTTTTGTGCTAGAGTCTTTCCCCTTTGGTCCTGTTAACTTTATATAGGAAAGATCCCAGGAGAGTATCATTGCCAATACTGGGAAGTTTTTAGAGGCTTTCTTAAGCCTCTTATTTCACAGAAATCTATGAAGTTTCTGGCTGGTCTGTCCTTTTCTAGCCTAAGCCTTTCCTAAGCAATCCAGCAACTTTCCACTTGAAAATAGCTATGGGTAAAGTCACACACTACTTTCACATAAGATTAAGGGTTTGACAAGGGTAGTGGGAACAAAGAAATTCCAAATTAAGTCTGCTCCGTATTTAAACACCCCCTCTCCCACCCCACTGTTGCACAATAGCAACCTTTCCTAATGCAAGCAGGTTGTTGATATACTTCCAAAAAGAATTCCAGTTAGCTGAGAGATGGGATTAAATGGATTAAATAGCCTCCTCTTTTTTTTCAGTGAAAAAAAGGAGTTCGGTTGAAGGCACACAGAAATGCAAACTTAAATGATTTTGAACTAGATTGGCCTTCCAAACATCCTCAGATTGCCTTGCAAGTTAGCATCCCTTTCTTGGCGAGACCCTTTGCGTTGGTGGCGGGTGTGCGTGCACGCCAACATACACAGGGCGGGCCATGGGTGCCTGGATTTTTCACTGCAGCCACAGCCATTTCAGCAGATTATGATCGTGTGCCGGGAGGTAGGCTATCATTTGGGTAGAAAAGCTGCAAAAAATATAAAATGGTGCAGAGTGCTCTGTGGCCAGTTTATCTTCATTTAATGCAAAACTGGTGTGCCCTACTCAGCCAGACCCAAGCCTTGGGAGAGCCTGAGAACTTCCAGTCCACCAGCCTGCTCCTACACTAGTGTTTTTGGTGGCCTCTTCCATTTTGCCACTGTGTTGTGTGGTTACTAGATGTTACCTTTTCTTCCTCAGCACAGACGCTTGACATGGTATGAAAAGCAACATTCTCCTTCCTTTAGGTCTTCTCATTGACTTCTTTTCCTAAAAATTTATAAGGCATCAGCTTTGTACAAAGCACATACAGATTCTCCCTAATTTACTCTTCCTCATAATGAAAGCTGATTTCTCCTCAACCTTGCCTATCATGTCTTGTTTTCATTTTTCTGACCCCTGAAGACAGGAAATAGCAATGTGAAGCTCCACGCCAAGGTCTGTCAGCAGCTGATAACTTGATGTGTGGCAGATAGTTACTGGAGTCATGACTTGTATGTGGACAGCATGACTCCATAGCAAACCTGTCTTCATCTTGGTTGTTTCATGGGGTCCTGTGTAATTTTTTGCCCTGTGAAACTTACTGGCCACTCGTTCAAGCAGACGTAGTAGTGATTTTTTTCATGTGTTGCTAATTTTACACCTATATCAAAAAGACCCATTCTGTTGCTGGAAAGATAGAGATACTACCATATACTTAGGATAGCATTGGTAATGAAAAAAAAAAAAAAAAAAAAGTGGTGAGAGGGATTGGGAAGGTGCAGGATTGGTGGTAGCAGATTAAAATTGTCAGGAATCCCTAAAATTTATTTTTGGCTTTTCTCTAAGGTCTTCCAATTTGCCTTAACCTATTGCTTTTATGAAGAATCACATCTAAGAGGCTAAAGACTAATGCATCCCAGCTCTCACTTACGCATCCAGTCTAACTGGTCTTAAGTATAAGCGGTGGAGTAATTCTGTATTGTGTGCATGTTTTCCCTTTAAAAGCTGACTTCTTGCTGTCTTTGATTTCTATATTAATTTGGAAAGCATGTGCCAAGAGTAAAATTTGTTTCACATTTGTTTCAAATACAAATTAATTCCCTTCACCCCCAACAAAAGAATTTGCGAGAAAAAAAAAAAAAAGGGGGGGGGGGTGGGGGGGTGGTGACCTTATCATGACTGGATCTCATCCTGATCAAGGGGCAAATCTTTGTAGCATTGAAAGGAAGTAAAAACAAGAATTAAGGACTTTCTCTGATTACTGCTGGGATAGCAGTGTTCTCTTCTTTCCTCTACCTGCAAGGAAATACTTCAAAGCAGCCATTTATTCAGGCAGTGTAATTCTTATCTCTTTTTACTGACTGACTTACATCTTTTATTTTACTTTAACACTTGGGCCTGTGTCCCTCCCACCTGATTTTATTCACCTGAGACACGTGTCTTTGGAAGGTGGTGAATGATTGCTTCCTGGAGAGGAGTAGAGGAGAGAGAGATGGTTGTACCCCAGCAGCAGTGCAGCCTGCCTAAGATATGAGTTACCTCCTTGCTGTAGCCCTCTTGCTCACTTTTTCTCTGTCTTCATTGACTGTGTAGGATGACTTTGCTTCTAGCTTGGTGTAACAGATTAGATAAGGGATGTAAGTACCTAAAATTAGTACCTCTTTATTTTAATTGTAAGTTGACCAACAAGAGCAAAGGAAAAAGGACGAGACAATGTAAAATGAAAGTTAGTTGCTTAGCTATAGGGGTACTTCAGTGCTTGACTGAAACTCATGTCTTTGAAAATCTGCCTTCAAGGAAAATGATGCTGCACTGTGCACAACCTGTGCAAAACTTAGCAAATATTTGGAATGTGTTTAGAAGTCATAACGTCATAATTTTCCTCACTTTGTGAGTTTTTTCCTTTTTTCCCCCCATAAAGCGATGTACTAGGGGCTCATCAGGTTGTATGTTAGATAATTGAGTTGTTATGCCAACAGGCTGTGCTGAAAGGTGTTACATCAGTGATTTCTTTTTCATCCCACTATGCTTTGATCTCCTGCTATAAAGCAGAAGATCTAACAGTGGAAACTTTTGAAGATGATAGATGAATTTTGCTAATCCACTTTTCATAATCCTTACAAAAAATGTCTGTCCTTATCAGTCAGAAAAGATTTAATAGCTGTTGTCTCTAGAAAGTCTCATCAGGATTGCAAACTATGGAATTAGTGTTAAGAAATATTTTACTAGCATGTTTTGAAATGTTGTTGTAAATGCTTTAGAGTAAGTGAAGATGCTTCTTTGTTAACCATGCTTTGTTTGTTGTATTTTCTCACTAAAATTCAAAACTCCTTTGCAAGAGAGCACTGTGCAATGGTGAATATTTGCTGTCCTTACTGGTGTTAATTGCCCTGCTTTAATTTCATATTATTGGAATTAACTGAAACAGTCAACTTAATCCAAATATACTAATTCCAAACATTATATGGTGCTAAAATAAATGGTAAAAGTCTTGCCTCACAAGATGTAAAGCATCATAGCTGATGGAACCATTGAGACAGTAAACAGTGTGTAGAATATTGTTTTAGAATACTGTTTGCAGATTTGGGGGGAATGAAATGTGACATCTTCTAGGAAGGAACAAGTGCCTGTTCTTGTCCCTAGATGAAATTCACACTTATATCATCCAGATGAAGTCAGTAAAGTTGCTGCGGTTGCCCAGGATTTTGTCCAGCACAATCTTGCCCAATATACTTTTTGTTAGTTGAGCTCCCCACGTCTCTGGAAAAACCCTGCTTATAGAAAATTGCCAGTAATGCTTAGGATTATAAAAAGTATTCACCAGGTCTGATTATATTTTATCTCTTTTTCTTTACAATAGCTTTGGGCCAGATAATGCTCTATGTCGATGGCATGAATGGAGTAATAAATCATAATGAAACCATCCAATGGCTGTACACACTTATTGGGTCAAAGGTAAGACACTCTCCAAAATTCTCATTTTATATGATTTTTGTGTTCTTTCAATACATTTTATTTGTATTACATATGCATTTAGGGTATAAACAGTTATAAAAGTTCTAAATGAGTACATAACAGTCTGCATGGAAACCAGGGTACACTGAGCTGTTATTTCTTTTCTACCGTTTTTATACTCTTTTGGGCTGTGTTGACACATACTCTGCTCTTAAAAGCCATGATACCATGCACTCATTACTGTCTGCGCTGCCATTGCAGCTGACCATGGAGAAGATTTTTTAGTCTTGCAGTCGCAGCTCCCAAGAGATTCTTCGAAACCACTTTTGGGGGTGTTTTTTCTTCCCTTTCCATTCTCTGAATACAAATCCTTTTCTACAGTTTCACTGTTTTATACTGCTCAACTTTGCTGAGCACTGTGGGAGGGTAATTCAGAGTGACTTCCTTTTTAGAATAGGATAGAATGGTTCAGTTCGAAGTGACTTACAACTATCATCTAGACCTAACAGCCTGACTAATTCAGGGCTGACCAAATGTTAAAGTGTGTTATTAAGGGCATTGTCCAAATGCCTCTTAAACAGACAGGGATAGGGCATCGCCCATCTCTCTAGGAAGCCTGTTCCAGTGTTTAGCCACCCTCTCTGTGAAGAAATGTCAAGTCTAATGACAAGAATTATCAAGTCCTAATGTTAAGTGCCTGAAGAGCCCTAGAAGACAAAATCTGGTACCTGCCTACGGGGGATTCTTTGTTGGTCCCTACATACAAGGAGACAAAAGCTGAAGGCCAGAATGTATGCCACTTGGGTTGATCTTCTCCAGTGGAGTATTGATTTATATAGTGCACAACCCACTTTAAAGGCCATCTTTTCTGCCAGATGAGAAGAAAACAGGACATAGATTCTCTTGGCATGCCATCCTGAAAGGCCATAGGGTAGATAAAACCACAAATAACACCATTTGCCAGTCTGCTGGCTGTCCAACTTCAGGAAGTTTATTAAGGCATGCAGGAAATGCTGCTGCTCTTGCCATGTAGACCTGCTTGGGATAGATCTGTATGACACAATAGCTGGAACAGGGTATGTTAGCTATTGTTAACAACTCAAAAGTTGCTGTAATTGGTGGAGTTGTATCCATAGTTAGAATTACCAAGAAATTTCCAGGAACATTTCCTCAAGTGGCTGAGATACAGAAAGTTGCTGTTGGATACTGTAGCGACATAGAGATGCTGCTTCTCTCCCCCTTTCCCCTGATAGCTTTCAGAACACAAGGCGAAAAAGTCCCAGGGGTCTTTTTTAACCACTACAGACTTTTTTCTACCACATGCAGACTACACTGCTGCAGCAGATTATCAAGTCAAAGAACAGATGCTGCAATATTGAAATAACTGATTTATCTTGGGTTGATGTACCTATATTGGTAGATATGTAAAAGTAAGATAATTACAGTTATCAAATCTCAGGTTTGCAGGGTGTGGCTCACAACTGGGAGAAGATGAGGAGAAATTTTTCCCCACTGTAAAATGTTCCACTGTTGTCTGGGTGTCACGCTGGGCAATTTGCCTTCTTGAAACAGAGAATGTTAGCCATGTTTGGAAAAACAGTGCAAGATGAGAGAGAAATGGTTTGCTTGGTATAGATCCTGATTTTCTGTGGGACAGATAAAAGATGAAAACAAAAAAGGAAAAAAATACATTGCCATGTCTGTGATTATTTTAATTCACTAATGCACCTAATAGGAGTGGGATGAGAGATAAACACAACTGTATTGCTACCTTGCAGATTAAATTCTGTCTAGGTTTTCTTGACCAGACCACATCAGTTCTGGGGTCCTTAAGCTCCTTTTGCCCTCCCCCATCGCCAGCTCGAATGATTATCTCCGTGTCCTGGCCCGGTGCCTGCAGCTGAGGAATGCAGGCAATGCTCTTTGAATAGTTTGGTTTCAGGTAGCATCAAAGTTACTTTTTCATTATTCTTTGACTGTCTTGGAAGAGATCTAAGTTCCTGTCTGTGTGCCAGAAGTTAACTGAAGGTATGGCAGGCTTACTGTCAGAGTGTGGTGGGACAGCTGCTTTATGCACTTAAAGGTGGTTTTGACTTTCTGTGAAAAATGAACCCCTGGAATTTGCCACGCACCTACAGTCTAATTTGCTGCCCTGCTACGCTGGTGTCTTCTCTGCAGAAAAGATGGAGAAAAATAACTTAACACTGCTGAACAAAAAAGGAATAGTGAAAATGCCAAATAATTCTTGGGATAAATCCCTCTAACGGGATGCAGGAGGAATACAGTCATTCAGCTGCCACAGTTGTGACACATGGTTTCTTGCCTTCTCAAAAGCTCTGACAAGACTTAATATACTCAGCAGTGGAGATTGCTGAATCTTTTCCACTGATTTTTTTTTATTATTATTTTTGGTCAAGTTCTGTAATGGTTTTGACCCTTCACTCTTACTTGTTCTGCTCTGTTTGCATAGGACTGTTGGCATCCTTACTCATTTGGAGTGATGTATTACTGCAATTTCAGCAGAGGATCTTAGAGTCTGGCACACTCAGCACTGCAACAGCTATAATTTTGATACCCAGCTCCAGGATGACTTTATGCACCTAGCAGTATTTCTGTACAGGGATAGGGGAAAGGGGTGGAAAACAAAATTTAAAATTAGTGAGAAAGAAGGACTATAAGCAGTTTACTGGAAGCCTGTCTAGATTGTTGCCATCATATTCTTTACTGTTGCTAGTTCTGCTGCAGTTTTACCCCTCTGAGCACCAACGGATGTTTATATAGATGGTTTATCGGAAGTTGCTGATAATTTTAGCGCTGTTGTCTCATTTTGCTCTGGATAAAGTTACCAGGGAAGTGGTTAAAATTCTGTGACTGCAGTGGTGCTGCTGCCCTTATGCTGGGTAAGAGGCATCAGTGATGTTAGGGTGAGGAACTGCAAAGTGGGAAGAAAGTTAATCTTAGATGACTCATTTGTTAGTGGGCAGAAAGAGCCTTCTGTTTCAGACTGGTATTATATAGGTACTAGACTGGAAATTTGAAGTTAGCAGTACCCTTTTTCTGCCATGTTATTTAAAGAGAAGAGCATTATCAGCACATCCCAGACTCTTACGGCCACCGCTGGTCCTTTGCACATCCAACCACGTGTGACCACACCCGTGTATGCCACTGGCCTTTCATAGTTTGGCTGTAGACTGCTTTCCAATCATCAATGGCTAATACATCCCTGGCATAAACCATTTACAGCATAATCCCCATTTAATTGTACATTAGTACTGTTTCATCATTAGTTATATAGGCATCAATTCATCAGTCTTTCCCTGTTAACAAAGCATGCAAGTATGTACTTAATTATAGGTGTATGGTTACATGCTGTTGGCTTCCAAAGAACTTTTAATACATAACTGAGTTCAGCAGTGTACTGCTGTAGGAGTGCAAAAGAAGGCTATAGCAGGGCCAAGGCTCTGAACAGCTTACATAAACTAGTAGTTACGTAAATAGGAAATATCTGTGTCAACCAAGTTTTTTAGCGTTCATTGGTAGCATAGAACATGCAAGATAGTTTGCTTTTAAAAACACAAAACTATATGAGTCAATTTATGCTAATTAACTGGGCTTTCAGAATTGCTTCTTAACTTCTTTCTTTTTTTTTTTTTTTTTTTTTTTAAGTGGGTAAATCAACCTGTCAGGGGTGTTGCCTTAACTGGCCGTGTGCCATAACACACATGTTTCAACCTCACAGCATCTGGGAAATGATATTTAACCACATTCTCTGTGTTTCTGCCAGCTATACATTGCTGCTGCTGAAGTTGGAATTTTTTGCATTGTATTGCAAGTTATATTTAGCCTGGTTGTAAAGGGATCTGAGGCATTTGCTCATGCTGGCAGCTGGCACCACAAAGCCCTGTGGAGCTCTATAGTGGATCACCTGCAGGTAGAGTCTCGGTATGATGGTGATGGCAAGTGCTGTTGAAAAATTTCTCTTACCCAGAACAAGGGACACTAAGCCATATTTAAGTCCTTAGAATGTATGTTTCATCTCTTAGCATGTATGAGGTAATATATATATTATCTTTCATATTCATTGGTATTCCCTCTGACCTGGTAATAGAAAGTGTATGCTACTGTATCAGCCCCTTACCCTCTCCAGGACTAGCTACCAAGTGTTTACAGAAAGTATATTTCTTGGAAAAAAATCAAGTGTTTATATTGTCCGCTAGAGAAGCAGACCTTCCTTTGCATCACAACCCACAGACTTTTGCCACTGCACCTTAATCGTCAAAGGCACATCTAAGGCATTAAGTGGTCCAAAACCTGAGTCTGGTTTCACCTTCTCTTTTCTTCCATTTTGACTGATACTACTACTGATAAAGATTATTTTTTCCTATTTGATGATCCAGGCTGTTCTAATTTCCCCCATGGGCGATAAAGCCCCTTTTTGGCATTGTTTTCAGTGGAAAGTAATCCATTTTCAAAGTGATGCTGGGTAACCTCAGAAGACAGAGTGGAATGCTGGGCCCAGGCTGATAGAACAAGGTTGATTAAAGATTCCTATCTCACATCTTGTTTTAATTTTTTTTTTTTCTACTTTGCTTCTGTCTGGGTCCTAGATCGCAAGGTTAAATATGAACTTTAACTAGCAAGTTGTTCCCTATGCCTTGCGTGAATCTTTTACTTCCCGTGGTATTGAAGTAGTAATTTTTCAAAATGTTTTAAAATGTAATTCAGTCCAAAAGAAGGAAAAAAAAAAACCAAACAATTTCAAAGCAAAAGGAAAAAAAAACAGAACATAGTTGTAGTGAGTGAATTTGTTGATTTCAAAAGGAAAGTCCAGTAGGGCTGCTTTTCCTGCACGGTGCCAGTGACATGTTAAAACATGCACATGGTTGGTAAGTCATTTCATGAGAATTTTGAGAGAAATAATATTCTTAGGCACAAAAAGTACTAAAATTGTTTTACAACTGAATCATTTAAGATATGTAGAGGTAAATACTCGGTTTAAGAAATTGATTGAATCAGTCTTCATTTCACAAGTCATTAATGCATGTGCTCAACTAAAGTCATAAGCGGAGCAGAAAATACCATACTTGATTTTGTGCTTTTCTTTTCCTCAGGAAACTACTCACCAAATCTTATGCAAATGGGTGTTAAAGTGGGTCTACAACTATATACAGAAAACTAGTTTGCAGACATGGAGAAAGTTACAAATGTAAGGGGCTTAAAAGATGTGAACAGAACTAAGATAGTAGCATTAGTAGTACTGGAGTCCAAAGTACGTTGAATTAAATCACTACCAAAACTGTATGGTATACTCTTTTGCTGAGGGTCTTGGAAATACAGTGTGTTTGCATCTCATCAGTTTTTCCAGTGATGTATTTTGAAAATCATTGTGTGTATGGATGACTTATTCAGAGTTAACTTTGCTTGGATGATGAGAATGAATATACATAGGAATATGCCTGATCTTTGGGAGCAAGAGGTTGTGCTGTAAACTGTCCTGTGCTTTATTCTTAACATGTTTGGAAGGTGATCTAGAAAAGCTGGCCAGCTAAAAGAATTAAGCGTCCTAGAAAAATTATACAGCTTGGGGACCTCTTGTGATTAATTTCACATGTTGTCTTCTTCCCAGTCTTCTGCCTAGATGGTTAACAAGCTTTTGCAGCCTCTGACAAATGAGACCCCATATACAACTAACACACAAGCTATATAGATTGCATTGTCTCTCTTACCTGCAGCCACATCTCTGATAAGCCTGTGCTTTTGTTCTGTTTTCAGATCTAGCCCAGATAGAAATGTCAGTTAGGTGTAAGACTTAGAGGCTTTCAGGCTCTTTTACTTCCTGGATGGGTTCAGAGCAAAGCTGAGATCTCCCCTCGAGCCCCAAAACCAGAGCGATCTCACCCATGGTCTCCCTTCACTCGAGACCCTTGAGCTGTGGTGAACAGGTACAACTGATTTGAGTTCAGTGAAACTGTGAACATTCATGTCAGCTTAGCAGCTGGCTCTTAACTTAATCTGCTATGCATTTGGCCATTGAACTATTGTTATGAAAATGGTTGTGTGAGGGAGAAACAAAATCTTGGATTTATGGGAACTTTCCTACTTCCTGCCGCTCAGGGGCTTGAGCCAATGCTCACCCAGGTCGGCGGAGAGTTTCCCTCCTCTTTCACTCAAACTCTAACGGCATTGTAGCATGAACAAAGTTTATTTTGAATTGAATTTAATTGGTGCTTTGAAGATAAGGATCAGGATGTTGCAATAAACTTGGAATAGGATGCACCAGCCAGTGCACACTACATTATGCACTCGTTTTGGTCTGTCCAACTCAGCAGACAGTCTGCTAAGAGTGCTGCTCTTCTTTATCAGCTGTTATTTGTAGGTTTCAAAGTTGTTCCATCGAACATGAGAGTTTGCAGTAGTACAGTCCTGCAGCAATAACTATTCCTGTAACTCCGTCTGTCTCATTCAGTTCTGAGTAATGTGAAGGGATAAATACCCATTTTTCTGTGTTCAGAATGAACTCCTTTAGATTAAGGCGATACTAGAAAACACACAGTTCCGCCACATCATATCAGAGATATTTGAACTCAAGTCATTTGAAGTGGAGAATGAGAAAATGTAATTATTAACTGCCAACAACATGGCAAATGTTCAGGCCCAACTTTTCCCTCAATCCGATCTGTTCAAATCTGTATGAGAAAATGTCCTGTTAGTGATGAGTGAAATATGTCCAAATATTTCCAGAAAATACCATGCATATATGCAGATGTACAAATTTCTTGTTGTAAAGGAAAGGCGTAAAGAAAGAAAAAAGCAAGTGTTATGCTAGAATTAGGTAAGGGGAAAAACTGAAAAACAACCTAAAAGTCAGTGCTAGCTTTTTAGAATTACCTTGGTCTCTCTCACTACAGTAGCTCAGTGTCACAGATATGTTACCATTCATATTGGTGAGCAAATTATTGTGCCTCAGGCCCTAACTGTTACTACTTTCTATTAGCTACTAGTGTGTTTTAACAAGCATTGTGTCCAGCATTCCTGTGAAAGGAGAAGGTGTAGTTGCAAAGTTTGTTTGTATTGATATATGAGACTAAAGAAAATGGAGTCTACTTTTTCCAGCATGCTTGAAGCCACCAGTGTGAAAAGTCTTTGACTATAAAATCAATTGCCTGAACAAGGAAAACAGAAAATTTTCAACCCTAAGTTGTCAGATGGAAAAGAGTGAAGAAATACGAGAGTTGCCGCAAGGATAAAAAGCATCTGGTTATAATCCAAGAGTATAGTACACACCTGAGATTTTTATGCATATCTAAACACAGAAATCAACTTGGCCAATATAAAACACATTGTGGTCATTATGCCAAACCTTTTGGGATAGCTAAGTTATCATTTTGCAGGATAGAAATACTGTTAGGACTAAGTCAGGAGTTTAGTAAGCTTTTAAGGAGTGTTTTAAAATTTAAAAGAAGCAGTTATGTACATTTTCTGGAAGCACTGTTTCATGAATTCAGACGCTAATGCTTCAGTTTGCAGGGTTGCCTGTTTTCTGCTCTCTGTTGCTCTTAGGAGATACGGGGAAGTATCTTTTCTCTCAGTGGGTACAGTGCTTGGTGGAGAGCATGTGGGCTAATAGAAAGTTTTGATGAAGACAGGGAAAGCTCTTCTGGTGCATAGTCAATTACTGAAATGCCACCAAAGTTGTTAGCTCAGGTACCTTTATTGAAGGTCAAAGTGATGTAGTTTTTAAATCTATTTAACAGTATAAATAAGTGTATGTGAAAAGTCCAGGTAATGCTTCACAATGAAGTGCTTCCTCTGAATTCCTCGTGGGTTTTTTAATCATAATCATTTCTCTTTGGTCTGGTCCACTCAGTCATGTTGATGTCCAGCAATGTGATGTTTTTAGCACCATTGCAGAACTAGGATGGAGACTGCACAGGTAAGTGCCTCTTCATGCAGGCACTTGCATGTGGCCTTAAGTGCAGGCATCCTGGTGGGAAGCCACTTAGCAATCCTTCCTTGCTCCCCTGAGCCCTCTTCTCCAAGACTTATACTTTGTGCTGCCAAACTCAACAGCTTCTGACACCGGACGAAGATTTTGGAAGTCATTTACTGTCTGATACGACTGTGTGCATTGTCAAAAATGCTGTATGTTCAACTAGCTGTTGTGCCGGTCTATTGGATGACTGATTCTGGTTTATATATTTACATTCATCAGTAAATAGGTGTCAAAAATCAAAGTCATAGGCTCATGTCAGTAACAAATATCCTTTGTACCCTGTTCTGGTATCTCCATTTCAGCAAGCCACTGGGCAAGTCCCTTCAGGTGCAATCAGCAGATGTACTTTTATGCAGTGAGGTATTGAGTCATGGGTAGTGGGGCCCATGTCTATGCCATGTGTGGTACATGAGATAGATAAGTGTGAAAAATAAGAAAATGCACCATAGTGAAAGGCTGTGTTTCCAGAAAATGCCAAGTACTGGTACCCTCACCTGTACTTATTGTCAAATTGTTATATTGTTCCTCTTCCCTCTGCATAGCGAGACCAATGTAAGAAACAAACCTGGCATCCAGATTGCCTGAGGTTTAATTAAACATCCTGAGTTTTAGACAGAGACTTTGGCTGTTCTGCCAGCAGAAAGCAGGGGGGTGTGCATGCACTGAGATGACTCCTGCAATTTTGTAGGAAGAAAGGAGGTTGTCAACCTTTTGCATTCTTCAGTGTGTATTAATGTTCTGGGGTTTTATGACTGTTAAAGGGCATTATGGTTAATTTTTACTTATTCCCTCAGATTTGAGGAATGTAGGTAGTCTTTCCTTATCTTAACGGAGTTTTGGGCTTCCCTTACATATTTACCACAATGCCCTATAATATTCATTCAATGACAAGCATGGTTTAATTAATTTATAGGATATGGTTAGGATGCTTTTGTTAATAACTTCATTTTTTTCACGGTTATAGTAAACTTTTGGAGAGTCAGACTTTGTTACCAAGTTGCTTTTTCCTCTCACCTCTTATTTTGGTGATTATTGAATTGATATTAAAGTTTTTTCAGAAGATCTGCACTGTTGATATGGATCCTTTTTACAGGATTTTGCAAAAATGCAAGTACAGTTTGTGAGGAAACAACAGCAGAAATTCCACACAAAGTATGTTCAAATTTTTGGCTGTGCGAGGGTCTCATTCTCCTCTAAAAGTATGAATTGAATCTGCTGTGTACTTTCTGTCTGTTGATGTGAGGCATATAGGATTCATCTTCTTCTTCAGAGTGGTGCTACTTACTCTTCTCTCTTTTTTTTTTTTTTTTTTTTTTCAATGTCCCATCTTTTTGGAAACTCCTTGAAACAGAAACTGAATTAGTCATTGCCTTATTTTTTTTATTTTTTTTTTAATTTTATTTTTAATTCGTCTTAATTTTCTTCTTAAATTAATCTCTGTCCTGGTTGCCATATATATAGTGCAGTAGTGGAATTCTGTCTGCAGAGGAGAAGGTGATATCCAACATTTTTCACAGCGTCATGTAAACCAGATCTGAGACACTTCAGCCAACACAGCAGTTAATATACCAGTGTTTTGCTTTCAGCTTAGCCTGGAAGAATGGCCCAGCTAGAGAGGGAGTCCATACATTGGGAGAGCCAGGCTGAGTCCAGCTTCCAGGCACATTCTTGAACCTGTTTCCAAATCCCTTTGTTCCCTGGTCCCTCATCTGGAAAATTGGTATTTGGATTTTAGAGCCCTGGAGGAAGAACATGGGGGAGTGAAAGGACAGATTATATGTGTTGAAGACAGATACGTACATGAAAGTTGAACCTAATGCTAATTGTTACCATATCTGTCCTTCTGGCATCATTCATAAATGTTTGTCATTCCTTTATTTAGATATAGTTTGTTTTTAAAGCAACAGCTATTGGCTGAAGGTACTTGGATAACAGTAAAAAATATGCTGTATCAAAAATGGAAACCACCAAACCATAATATGATGGCTTTATATTCAGCATGTAGCACACACCAAGGAACCCGAGTTGCAACCACATGAGGTCCCTCACCAGGTTATTGCCCTAGGACTCTTGGTGTTTACCTCATAGATTTTACATTGGCCTCTCCAGTTACAGGACTAGTCCTCAGAAAGGAAGATGTCTGGTAGAATGTGTGGGCTTCAATTATTGTTCCTATGATCAAGATCAAAAGAAAGGTTCTCTGATATGTGGTTTGGTTTTTTTTTTCCTCCTTAGTCCTCCAGTAGTAGTTTATAAAGTCTTTTCAGAAAGTTTTCCAATGTACCAGTAGATTCTCTAGCTGACTCCCATGATTCACCAAAATGAGTCTCATCTGGATGTGCTGTGTACTCTCTTTCCATATTCTGATCCTCTTTCATCACAGCAATCAAACAAAGAGTTCAGATGCTTCCTGGTTTGCCCCCCTCTCTCTGCTATTTTCCTTTTTGAAGACCACATAAATGAAAAACAAGAATGTGGTGTTCAGTATAAAAAAATACTGTTAATACCTCAGCCAGCATGGAATTTTTATAGATTGGTCCCTTTTATTTTTGAATTTCCTCTTCTTATTAAAAGAGACAGAACTGTAACAAATGTATGCTTTGTCTTTTTGTTTCCAGCAGTGTGAAGCTACCTCCTTCTTTAGTTTAGTAGCAAAATTAAAACACCCTCTCAGAAGCCGTTTTTTTCTCCACTGCACTTTAAATTTCACTTTGTGGTTGTCTAAGCATCTTATAGTTATGATTTTGGAGGGAACAGCAACATTTTGCTAACTCACAGTTTGAATGCTTCCCCAGACAAGCTTTGCATGTGACAGACTTTCTTGCAGAATGTAAGTGGAAAGAATAAAATGAGACAAGAGACCCCTGCAGATGTTAACATGTGGAATTGCCTCAAAATTGTTAATCCTATGTGAGTTGAGTTTCTGTTCACCATATTTTCCTTTAGAGAGGACGGAATTCCACTTCATATTTTCTTCTCTGTGTCACCGCTCACCGTGGTTTGCAGTCCTCTGTGGTCAAGTAGCTGTTTCTTTTTGTCTTCCTCATTGCAGTCTAGCTTCCCCATATACACGCTCTCCTCATATTTGATGTCTCTTGGGCCACTCATCCATACACAGGACTACTGTAGAGCCCCCTGTGGTTAAGGATTCTGTGTGGCTGTAGGAGGAAAGACATGATAGACCACCTAAGGTTTGTTTCCAGATATTCACTGCCTGGTGATTTGCTCGGATGGATGTCTGTACTAGCTGTGGATCTGATAGTGAGATTTGTGCCAAATTTGCTTAGAAATGCTTCAACTTTTGTCAATGACCTGCATGATGTGTTCCTTCTCATTTGTTTGTCGTCCCCATCTGATGTGGGGATACAACATAAATGCGGAAGTTCAGTTTCTTACAGTGGAAGATCTATGTTCACAACAGAGCATCAGACAGAGAATGTAAGTTCACTAAGGAGAAATTGCAGTATATGTCAAAGAGGATAGCCATGCCATTTAGTAGGGTGGGTTTTGTATAGAACAGCAAGTGCTCAGAGGGTGTCCCAAGGCGCTGGGCCGTGGGACAGAATCTGAAAACTGAGCACAAGATTTTCCTGATGTCATCACCTGATGTAGTAATACTGCAATTACTCATCTAGGGGGTTGTTTTGCTTTTCTTCCCTTTTGCTCAGAAGGGTGGGTTAGGATTATTCGTCATCTTTGGCTAAACCGACACAAAGTTATGTGGAACAGATGGACATCACCAGACTGCATTTACCTACAGGTCATTAACACAACACGTTTTGACAGGTCTGAATAGTTCAATCCCAGTCTGCACCAGTTATATTATAGATGTTAAAGCACTAATAGCATCCTGCCATTTCAATTATTCTTTAGTTCTAGAATAAAAATGGAGCCTAAAAAAGCATCCCCTTCTCATTACCTCCTTTTTCAGAGGGGTTTCCTTCTAAAGTTTTCACAGTAAGTTGCCTTTCCTCATGGAAGTGAGTTGTCATTTGAGAGGCAAAAAGGGAGATACTTCAGTCATCAGAGCTCCAGGAGGTTTTAGGTTTACCTTTTCATTTGAAACGATACTATTAATTTGTGTGTCTGTTTTAATTTTAAATGCTACTTTGTCCATAAAAATAGTTTGCTTAAATGTCCTGTATCTTTAGAACCAAAGGAAAATGAAAATGCTGAAATTTTTAGAGTAGGTATTAATACCTCCTGACTCCATCTGAGATTCCTGCTTTTCTGTGTGGGTATGGATGCATGCAGAATAATGCTGACACACACGTATTTTCTCTGACTGCTCTGGAGAAGCAGCATCATCAGTGGTGGCCACCGCATGCCTGCAGCAAGGAAAGATCAAGAAAGGAGACCAGACAGGACACATTTTGTACGACCAAGCGCTGCAGCTGTTCTTGTGTGTAAGGAAAAAATATCAGTGGGGAGAACAAAAAAGCAAGCTGCCTTTTCTGCCTTAGAAAAGCCATCCGACAGCACCACCTAGCAGACACAGATGGGTATGCATAACCAGACTGAAGACAAGACTGGCAAAATGCTTCTGGGAGAATAATGGAGCAGGACTGTGTGCTGTAAAAAGACCTAATACCTAGCACAGGTCCTTGGTACGAGCTGAGTTGTACTGTCATTCCCTCATGCAGCTGTTACCCTTTTGTGTCAGATATTTGTAGCCCAATGCAGCTAATTAATCTCTCCACCTTTCTGATGAAATACATCTTCAGTTTTGGGAGTTTTTTTGGTACTTTGGAGTTGTGCTTTTTGGCCCCATGTATTTTTTAACATACCTAGCTTCATCAGAGTGATGGCATTAATTCTCTTGCAATTAATTGTCTGTACTTCTCTGCATTAGTCCAAGGTGCTAGGGAGGAAATTGCCCAGCAGCCTGCTGAGGAATACTTCCAGAGTACAGATTTCAAAGGTCCCAGTAAGCATAGCCTAGTCCCACCCCAGCGGCTGGGGAAGATGTCTTAGAAAATAGGCTGCAGCTGCTGACTGCTTCTCTTTTTAAAAGATGTTGTTTTACATATTTGTTTTTCTAGAGGGACCAAAACACGAGGTTGCTTTTTGGGCTGCAAATGTGAGGAGTTTATTTATGAAACTGTAGCAGCCTTTACTTTGTTACTTGATTAATCTTGTTCATCTCCATACCATAAATTGCCTTTTAGCCTTCGCCCTGCCATCCTAAACAGGTGAATATGAAAGGCTCTGGCAATACCCACTTGTGGGAAGCTGTCTAGGAGCTTGAAGGCAATATTCAGGGCTGTAAATAAAGAGGTGATTTCAGAATACAAGTGGTAGTTGATTATGCTGAACAAGAGCAGCACTGGTCTTCCTATGAATTGTACTGTGTATATGTGAGTTAGATGATTTCTGTGATTACTATCATGTTTTTTCTGGATTGGAAAGGACCTTGAAGATCACCTAGTCCAACCATTAACCTAACATTGACAGTTCCCAACTACACCATATCCCTCAGCGCTATGTTGATCCGACTCTTAAACACCTCCAGGGATGGGGACTCCACCACCTCCCTGGGCAGCCCATTCCAATGCCTAACAACCCGTTCTGTAAAGAAGTGCTTCCTAATATCCAGTCTAAACCTTCCCTGGCACAATTTGAGTCCATTACCTCTTATCCTTTCGGTTATTACTTGGTTAAAGAGGCTCATCCCCAGCTCTCTGCAACCTCCTTTCAGGTAGCTGTAGAGGGCGATGAGGTCTCCCCTCAGCCTCCTCTTCTCCAGACTAAACACCCCCAGTTCCCTCAGACGCTCCTCGTACGACCTGTGCT
Source organism: Athene noctua (assembly GCF_965140245.1). NCBI lineage: Eukaryota > Metazoa > Chordata > Aves > Strigiformes > Strigidae > Athene > Athene noctua. The sequence continues at coordinate 73,691,753 of NC_134038.1, read as the reverse complement.
CCAGACCCTGCACCAGCTTCGTTGCCCTTCTCTGGACACACTCGAGTCATTCAATGTCCTTTTTGTAGTGAGGGGCCCAAAACTGAACACAGGAATCGAGGTGCGGCCTCACCAGTGCCGAGTCCAGGGGTCAGATCCCTTCCCTGTCCCTGCTGGCCACGCTATTGCTGACACAAGCCAGGATGCCATTGGCCTTCTTGGCCCCCTGGGCACACTGCTGGCTCCTGTTCATCGGGCTGTCAATCAACACCCCCAGGTCCCTCTCTGACTGGCAGCTCTCCAGCCACTCCTCCCCAAGCCTGTAGCGCTGCTGGGGGTTGTTGTGGCCCAAGGGCAGCCCCCGGCATTTGGCCTTATGGAAACTCCTCCAGTTGGGCTCAGCCCATGGCTCCAGCCTGTCCAGGTCTCTTAATAGGAAGGAGTAGTAGGACTTTCAGCTTGCAAAGATTTTTAGTTTGGCATTATGCATGTAGGCAGATCTGCTTTACTACTCAGAGACAGTAGAGAGAGATCTATGGCAGCAAGACTGCAATCCAGTCCCTTCTAGGTTCTGAGATATTATTTTCCTGGTTAAAGCAGAAGACTGGCTATCAGGACTTTTAATTTGTTTTGTAGCATTGAGAAAAATTATTAGCATTGTTACTATTATTTAGAGCCAAGAACTTTACAATTAAATCCATATGTGGACACTTAAATATTTCTTTTATTTACTTTTATGAAAGGAAATGTGCCTATGCGGTACCTTGGAAAACTTAAAAAAATATTTTTTTTCTGATATTTCCATGATCACTGTGGTAGTATCTTTCATGCTCTTCACACAGTTGCTCCATTATACTTCTTATCTCTTTTATGGAACTCTTTAGGTGTTTAAGTAAATGTTCCTTGCCAAGTGCTGTGAGAGCCTACCATGAAACATTTTCTAAAAGCAGGCAAAATAACACCAAAGTAAGAGTTTGGGGTTATTTTAGTACTCTCAATAAACTCACCTTTTCAAAAATTGTACTCTACTGCGTTGAAAGGGTCAAATCTCAATTACATTTTCTTTTGGCTAAATCTATAGGAACCATTCCCATCAGACATTACACAGGTACCTCAGTGCATTTCAGTTGAGCTTTCTGGGATACAAAGGATCATGTTCTGAAGCAGTTTATTTTACTGCTTTTGTGAACTGCTGCCCCTTGTTAGGGCATCACTGTATTTACTGATTTTTCCTGCAGTTACTCTTCAGAAGAAAGTAGAAGTAATCTTTGTCGTTTCTTCAGGAAGAAGGCAGGCTTGAGTTTCTTTTTCTTCTCTCTCTCCCTCTTTCTGTCTGTACTGCTCCCAAAGAACTGAAACAACAGCCCAAAATTGATCTATGATGCAAGTCAAATCACTGCTGATTATGATCTCATGCTTCTGTGGGTTCAGCTCTTTGAATGACCGTGGCAATTACTTGGCTAAAAACTATACAAGTCCCAGATGCTGAATAATTCTCAAATAAAACACCTCAAATATGTTTCATTCTGACAATAACAAAACTGAAATGCTTATTAAGTAATGCCACAATAAAGGCCCATCTGATTGTGCAGTGGCTTGGTCAAATGTATTTAGTCCTCAGGTTCAGAGTAGGGCACTGAGAAGGGCCAAATGAAGGGAAATCTGGGCTCTGCTGCTCTGCTAGCTGCTCCCTGTCCTGGTCACCACTGCTGCAAACCTACTTTGGTAGCTACATCCTCCTAGGAATATAGAGGCATATATTTGGTTTTGATTACCTCATTATATTTCTGTTTGGTATTTTTAGACCTGTGGCAAGAATGGTCACATTTCAGGTGAGTTTTCAGGATGTTCCGTGGTACTTCTGGGCCTCTTTTATCTCACTTCGGAGATAAGGAATGTAGTCCAGGCTCGTCTTTGAGCTTCACATCCACACTTCCAGGAAAGTAGGCTGTAGGGAGACTTTTACACACACAGGTGTGTGAGTTAAGAAGCCCTGCCAGACTTGTCAGTTTTGAAAGTAAGTTTCCAAGCCTTGAATACTTGTCATAGCCATGTTCCAAGTCTGCTGCAGAGAAAACATGTTTCTAACCCTCCGCTGTCAAACTAGACTGAAACTAAGGATTGCTATCACTGTGGTACTGCTGACGAACTGAAACACAAATTCTGTGAGTCAGTAGGAGGTTTGTTAGCAAGATGCTCCATATTCTCTTAAGTGCTTGGGAAAATCAAGTCACTTAAGCTACAGTATCACAGATATTTGCTGTAATCCTAGACCACACCTGATGTGCAGAGAACTACTAGAATCTCATTGCATACAAGTTCTTGTTTTCACAAGATTTGTGAACTGAAAAGTACATTTTGGGCACTGAATCTTAATGTATTTAGGACTGCTGTTACACCAAGATTAGGTAATCACTGTGATGTGGTCAAAATAAGTGTTATGGGTCTTTTTGCACCCTCCTGTCCCTTTCAGTATGTATGTGTTTGGGGGGTGGTACAGGTGTGTGAGAGAGAGACAGAAAACAAGTTGCAGGTGCCAAGCTTTGAAAAATTAAGAATGCTTTAAAATAAAAAACACAGTGGTCTCCATTTTTTTATTTATGTTCTTGATATGGCTGTTATTATTTAGTCACATTTAATCATTTAGACACAGTCCTGAGCATTTAGACACAGTCCTGAGCAACTAGCTGTAGTTGGCTTTGCAAGGAGTTGGACAAGATGACTTCCAGAGAGGTCCCTTCCAACCTCAATCCTTCTGTGAATCACCCAAAGTTCCTCCTCCTTTTTCTGCTGAAGTTGGTAGCCACATACTTTGCCTTATACTTTGAAGAAAACTGTAAAAGCCAGATCTTTTTTATGACTTGTAACAAAGAAACTTGCTTTGATGATGAATCTGAATATTAGAGTTCTCTCAAGGGCGTTAATGAAACTGAAGCTGACATTATCTAATCTTGCAAACCTTTGGAACGCAAGTGAACATGAGTGTGATTAGAGTTAACCCTGACTTGGACTTGGGAAGCCTTTCCATATTACCAAGAGGAGTGCTGTACAGAAACTTTTCCATTTTTATTATCCAAGCAGGAGTCTGAGGTGTTTCTTTTCACCTCTTTCTCCTTTCTATGATTCAAAACCAAGCATACATCATTTCAGTTTGTGTGTTTATTTGATTTGCTGTAAAATTGAGGGTGGATGTGATGAGCTTGGTTGATGTAAGTCAGAGGAAGGAGACAGCTTGAGATAGAGGAATTACATTATCTTCTTGAACACTGAACTTTGTATCTCTTACGAAATAGTGATCACTATGATAAGAGAGTACTGTAGCCTACCATGGTAACATCATATAATCTTGCAATTCTGCAGATGTAGGCAGAAGTTGCATAGCTGCTAGCATTTATGAAAACCAAAATTTAAACTATATCCATCTATATCCTCTTTCAGTGAAGGAGAGAGTTAGAATAATGTGAAATTGCTAGGGCTATGCAATTAAGCAGTGCTTTAGCTGATATTTGTGCCCTTATAAATCAGGTTTCTAAATGCTAGCTCTGTGGAAGATTCTGCCACTCAGCTCAGAAATTCACCACATGGGAAGTTGGGAATGTGCCTGGGCTCAGTTACATTTTTGTTTTCGTCATGGAGTCCTGTGGATTTAGAAAAAAGCATCTGGACTACACTGATGATGTGAACTGGATTTGAGGATAGCCACCTTTTCCATACTTGGGAAGCTGTGACAAATAGACGATTGCCAGAGAAATGTGACCACTTCCCTTATGTTTAGATGCTCTTCACATAACAGCTTTATTCATAAACTTTATTTGGCGAGTTGTCCAAAGGTAAATAAATGGGTCTGGTACTGCTTCTGAGTTCCTTTTTGTCCTAATAAGACTCAGAATTTTGAGAATAGAGAAAAATCTTCATTCTATATATACAGTGAAATACTAAATACTAATACTTTTACTGTTCCAGTAGCAAATTGAATATATACATCAATATCTCCTTTCTCTAGTTTTACTTTATTAATTATTCTTTCAAGAGGAGTTTGTGGTGTGTTGTTCCATGGTTTTATGTACAATATTTGTTCTTTCAACAGTTTTATTATTTCAGTAGTTCAAACCACTAGTTTGTTGCTTTTCAGGGTGACAAAAAAGGATAACCTGATAACAATTATTTGCTTAAGAAAGGTGTTGCAATAGGTAATACATAATAGTTTGGACTTTTTCTTAACACACTATCTTCAACCATTTCCACACATTTTATACATAGGTTGTTTTGATTTTGAGTTTTTGCTGTTGAAATGTTGTCTGTGAAATTGTACAGTGTCAGGAAAGGACTGCCAACCATATCATTAAACTTATAGGGGTTTTCAGGTGAAGTTATTTAAATGCAGCCATAGTTTTGGTATTTGATATGAGTACTTTTTAATGGAACTGTTGAAAGAACAAATTTCACGTGCATAAAACCACAGAATAATAACAGAGTAGTTTTCCACTGTACTTGCAGACTCAAATATTTTTTTCCCCTAGGGCTCTTGAACTCAACCTTGGTATTATTTAAACAGGACATCGCCAAGGCCACTAACTCTAGCAAGTTGTTTCATGAGCAGTAAAACTAGTGAAGCCATTTTTTATCTTTGTTCTCCTTCTTCCTTGCTTTTTCCTTCCCATCCTACATACTCTCAGTACCATCAGTTCTCTCATGCCTGTCTTTGGTACAACTTGCAGCCTGCAGTGTGGCTGGTGGAAGACTACATGAGGACTAATTTTCTAGCTGGCTTCCTTTCAAAATGGCTGGAAACTTCCTTTTCTCTTATGAGAATGCTGACTTGGGGTCTTTTGTAATGCAGTTTTCAACTTGAGTAGGAACATAACTCAATTGCTGTCAAATATGACTGAATTCAGTGGGCAGATCCCATAGTTACAAGGAAGTTAGTCTACAACTGGACAGTGGGAGGGACAGTACAGCTGTCTGAGGTAACAAGGGTGAAAATGGAGTGCTCCTCATGATTGTTGTGTGTTTGAGAGGGTTTAATTTTATAAGGAGGCTCTGATAGAAGGTACTCTGATACTTTGCTTATTTCTGTGTTTTCCTCTGGCTTTGACCATAATTTGGCAGAGCCACACATTTTACTGGTGACAACTTTCACAGACAGGGACTGGGTGACCTCTGACCTCCACCTAAGCCATTCTGTGCATTGGCCAGGAGGACAACTAACTTCATGAAGACACTGAAGTTTTGAGATGCTGCTTTGTACACAGTTCCCATATCAAACATACTGCAGGTCTGAAGCTTGTGAAGCACTGTCTGCCAGTCATGAGGAAATTCTTTTTTGCATCACCTACAGGCCATCCTGTATAAACCAGCAGTCTGGCTGTGATAGGAGATGGGTCTCAGAAGAAAGTAGTTTGGTATGGAAAATTGATGTGGAGCCTGTGGTCTTCCTTTTACGTAGTTTCTAATCACTCATGAAAATGATACAGTAGTGATTTAATCTTAAATCTAAAGCCTGCATTTGAAATTTAAAATATTTCTGAAAGCATACATTAGTCAAATGTTTACTTGGGGACTTAAAAAAAAGGAAATAAGATTCAATTTCACATCTAATTGCCTTTTAAGTTCACAGTACTTCAGCTTTCCCGTATGTCGAATGTGATGAATCGCATCATGGTTCATAAAACTGTTACATGACTTGATTAATTGTAGATGGCTTTCAGATCCTTAAATTCTTTGCATGAGAGAAGTAACTTACCTTAGTAACAGGTTATGTAATCCCTTCTCTCTTTAAAAGTGATTGCCTTTTGTCTTGAGAACAGTGACACTGTATTACATTGGATGCCTTCCCAAACCAACGTGTCGCTCAACTGCGTAACGAAAGCTAAAATAGTGTGATATGAAAGGGATTTTGGAGAGGAGAACGAAGATAAAGTCCTGTCTGCAATTAAGTTTATAAAAATTCTTTTCCTCTCCCAGTTTTTTGGAACACAACTAAGGAAATATCAACTTGGTCCTGCCCAAGGAAAAGAAGGTGCTGAAATTGCCATTATCCCAAACCTTTCCTGTTGCCAAAGGTTCAGCCCAATGACCATCTGTTGAGGACAGTGTAGTTCAAGGCTAACATCATACATCATTGTAGAGGACTGGTGGGAAGGTTCAACGTGCAACATTTCTTTCATTATAAGAAGAAAAAAAAAAAAAAAGGTGCCAAATGGCCTTAATCTTATTTCTCCTATGTAGGCACACACACACTGTTCTTGTGATTGATTTTAGTTTGCAAATTAATCTATTATGTGAAATTCTAATTCCCTGTGGTTTCATATATTGTTGCTAATTATCTACTTATCTTCCTGTTACCACAACATGAAGTACCAGTCACATCTGTTGCTGAACAGCTCATCAGGGTACTGTTCAAGAGAGACAAGGTTATTTTTCATTCATTCTGCACATTTTATATAACAGACATATGACTAATTCCTAAAGACCCCTCTTGTTTAAACAGTGCAACATACTCTTTAACTACTTTGACTGTGACCTATAGACCTTAGGTCATGCATTTGCAGTAACTACCAAAAAATCACATGGTCAGACAGTATGTTTCCAGATGCTAAGTGGCATTATAATGACATTGTACATGTCATAGTATTTTTTTTTTAATTTTGCTTAAGGCTAGTTTAGCATGCACCCAGCCAAAGTTATGCTATCTAATGAAAGGAACAGTCTTTACTAGACAATCTTACTCTATGATCTGAAACATGAAAATGCTAGAAAACCCTTCCTATATATAAACAATTCAAGGTGCATGTTTGCAGAAGAAAAAAGAGAAGAAAAAGGTCTGGTCCTTATCAAATCTCTTTGATAGCACATTACACTCTAGCAGAAATTGCTTCTCATGTTACTGTAGTTTCTCTCAAGCTAAGTGTTTTATACCTTATCTCACAATCTTTATCCAGACACAGAAGGCAGGTCTAGATGTACTGATGATGTTCATTTGGCTGGAGTCCTAGAAGATACCAGTGTTTGGGAAGGGTTATTAAAAGCATCAACAGGTTGAATATGATGAAACTGCACAATCTGAAGAGAGAAAGAAAAAAAAATCTTAGTGTAAATCTTTACAAGTGAATCATAATTCCTGTTCTGGACACAGGCTGATGGCAAATTTCCAGTTAAACATTTTTGTTTTGTGTTTTGCAATGGAAAAAGCTAAAAATTTAATTGAAACCAAACTCTTCTGTTTCAACAATTTCGGAAAGAGCAACAGAGGAAGGCACTCAAACTGGGGAATACCTAATATGTCTGTGGTTGGGGCCCTTGACAAAGGTGTGATGAAACCATCTCAAGAGTCACCTGAGACTAAAGAAGTTTGATCCTTTAATGTCCTATAATGAACAGGTCCTATCCTGTCCAACTTTCTGGCTGAATAATTATATGTAATTTTCACACAATGAACAGTTCTCATGGGAGAAACTGAGGAGATTGTTCTGGTTGTAGGGAAAGAAAACAAGACAAGGCTGCTCTTCACTTTGTTTTTTGTCCTGTGAAGCTGTGAATGGTCTTCCATTCATCTTGTCATAAAACAAAGAAAAACATAATTTTAGGCTGTTTCGTGGGATGAGAAAGTCACTTCCCCACCTCACAGGAAGATTGTTATGGATATTCCAAGAGAGGGAGAGGGGAACGCCCAGAAAACCCTGTAGCATCTCCTATCTCATTCCAAGCTCTGAAGTAGTTTTTTGAACAAAGCCTGTATGATGTGGTGATGGCTGAATGAGAAATGCAGCTACATCATTAGTTCATTGCAAATGGCTTAATACAGGGCTGATTTCTACCCCCAACATATCCTTTTAAAGCTCCCATCAGAATTACATGTATTCAACTGAGATCTGCTTTGGCTTATAATATGCTTTGATTTGTTGTATGAATTGCCTGCTTCTGTGTACAGATTTTTTTCATTTTCCCCCCTTCTGCTTCTGGACCACGATTGATGATGTAAATAATCATTTCCAGGCAAGAACCTTTTTTTTTTCCTGTTGACCAGTCACTAATAACTACTTGCTCATCCCTGTGCTTTGCTGGTAAGCCAGATGAATTTCTTTTTAATGGTCTTCTTTCTCTTCATGTCAGAAATCTCACCGCAGATAAATGACAGATACACACCACATATGTAACAGTGTGCAGACCTTATTATCCAGTACATTTACAGAGTTCTAAGAAACTTCATTTTAAGAATAGCAAATGTATGCATTTCTCTACCATTCCTAGCATTACACACTCTGCAGAGAGAAAAGCTTAAAGGAACATTCAGAATTGAAAGACTGTTGTTTAATGGATAATTTTTTAGCGTCTCATAACTTAAGCATATAGGAGTTCTCATCTTGATCTAACTTTTCTTTCTGCAGTGTCCACACCTTCAGTCCTGGGCCTGCAGAGCACTTAACAACAATTAACTTGCCTATTTAAGCATCTCTCTTTGAAGATTTGAGAAAAAATAACCGAATATTAAAATAAGGTCTAGCATTATTTTAATATAGTCCAACTAATAAAAATCCAAGTGCTTAAAATCAAGGTGTCATCACACACATTTTTATGTGTTCTACTGGTATACCAGCCCACAGAAACATAGATTGTTTAATAGTTACAGCCCTAATGATGTAAAATGCCCAAGTGTACACGGTATTTAGTACCTAGAATGGGGTTATTCACATATGTTATGTATACTGTATTTGGCTTCCTTCATATCTCAGCTTTGTGATACCTCCATGTGTCCTGCACTTCCTGAGACTTGGGCAGTTGTTGCCTCTCTGGTGAGAAAATAGAGGAATGGGCATTGTCTTCATTGCAGCCTGGAAAGCAGCTTTTAAGGCCCAAGCACATATGAACTCTTTCTCCATTCTGGAGAAAGGTGATTACACTCATTTGAGAAGTTTTGTGGCATTCTGTAGGTTATTTAGACTTCTAAATTTTTCATCGTTCTCCTTAAAAGAGGCTGCCTTAAAGCTTAGGTGGAAAATTAAGCTGACTAGAGACATCTGGCTCAGGTGATGCAGAAGGATCTCATTCTTTTGATCATTCTTCCATTCAGGAGCTATGAATAGAAAGGAACTGGATTACTAAATAGAGTTGTCAGCCTTTTTTGGAATGAAGTAATTTCCCTCAAATTTCAGTTTTGGAGAAGAGAGTCAGAGAATAAGAAGAACTTAGTTTGTTTCTATATTCTGTAAGGCATTTTCACATCCTAGTAATAGGGGTTTCCAAATGTTTTACCCCATAATGTCTTTCTCCTTGCTTGTTTGAGACCCCCACACCCCCGTTCTGGTATATTTTTGTCTGGGTTATGTAAACACTCTGTACAACACATTTACAAAGCTATTTGCTCTTGTAGATGTTATGGTTCTTTCCCATGTATAACTAGCCCTGCATACTTCTGAGATAGCTGGTCTTTAGTCGTTGTATTAGAGGTGGCTCTCCCTGCTTGTGCACCCAGTGCTGGAGCTGTTGGCTGGCTTTCAGCCATGCAGATGTGGGAGAGGTCCAGTAAGATGCTGGCTGCAATGTTGACATCCTTGCTACATAAATACAGGTGAACAGCTTGAGAAATACTGAAATGACATTGTTCCAGGGAGTCCAGAAAAATCAATATTTTTAATATTTGTCAGAAAATACTGGGATATTGTATGTGTCAGGTAAATTATGCATGCACATACCTGGCACTGACTACGTGGTTGAGAAACAAGATCAGCTTCTTCCTGCTTTGCGTGCATCCTGTTGTATGGGCTGTAAATACCTTAATTTCTACCAAAGCTGTGTTATGCAAAGGGATGTCAACACAAGATTAGCCAGTTGTCCTTCCTCATCATCATCTGTTTTCAACATTAGATTTCTGATTTCAGTCTGTTTTCAAGATGAGATGTTTCTCTGAGAGCAAGGGCAGACATGTTCCAGGTGCCTTGTTATTTTCCAGGGAAAGAAAGCAAAGAAACTGGCACAGTTCTTGGAACTGCCACAAAATAGACACCTTATGCCACAGCATCAGTAAGATAAGATTGTGTCGTTGGAGGCAAACCTTTCATACAGAACAGACAGCTCCTGTTGCCCATATCCAGTAATGCTGAAGTTGAAGCACAACCCTGAGGCTTCTAGTACGCATGTAAAGCAACAGCAAAACAGGAAGCTGGTAGCAAACAAGGAGATTGAGAAAGCATGGTTCTCATCTAGTACATATATTCTTCTAATATACATACTAGTGTCTGTGTATATGGAAGCGTATGTATGTGTGTGTATCTGTAGTTTTACCGGCTGCTGAAGGAGCTTTTTGAACTATTAGCAACAACAAATATGACATGAAACCAAAGAGCTGGATACCAATTCTGGTTGAATCCCAAATTATAGTCTGGAAATGTTAGAAGATATTTTTCATCACTACTCTGCTATAGAGCTTTTTCTTTTTTTTTTTTTTTTTCTTTTTTTTCCAGTTTTATCCTTACCCATCTTGTGGGATTCATCCAGAGACATGTAAGACAAAACTGTAAACCAGTGCTTTGGTCTGACTCCCCTGACTCAACAGGAGAGACTGGTTATGAACAACAGATACAGAAATGTATGGAACATGTAATATTGTAAGAAATCCTAGGAGAAATCAATGCTTTTTTGTTTATGCACATCTAACTTTTTGATAGATAAGTAAACATGTCCTGTACTTATTTTTGATGGCTTTTGATGCAGTAATGCTGCATGCTCAAGGTGAGTGTTAGTCCTAAATTTTCTTGTGGCAGGTTTTAACTGGCACTTTTTGTACATCTTCTTTTTCTGCCTCTTTTCTTCATTTGCATGTGATTCTTCCTTGAAAATTGCCCTTTGGGAGTACTGAGTCCTGGTAACTCTTCTTAAAAAGAAGGGAAAATTACAGATGTTTCTTTTAGCATCACACCATTTAATTCTGTCTACTTGTTCTGAATAAGAGAATATGAATTTGAACAAGAGTTGGTAGTGTGCCCTTGTGTGAAAGGCAGCCAAATGCATCCAGGGTTGGGTTGTCGGGAGTGTAGCCACCCACATGAAGAAAGTGCCTCTCCCTGTTTGGTGGTAAGACTGCATTGGCTGTTCAGGGGTCCTGGTTTGAGCTCCTCAGTATGAGATAGATATTTACCTAGTGAAGTGAGTCCAGTGGGGGTTCACCATGATGGTTAGCAGGCTGGAGCACGTGGTATATGAGGAAGAGGGAACTGGGCTTATTTACCTAAGATGAGAAGCAAAGTGGTATTAGGTCCATTTCAACTTGAATTATTCTAAGATTCTCTCAAGCTCAATATTTATGTTTCCTTTCCCTTGCTTACTACAAAAGAAAATAATATTATATATTATAATGTGTTATATATTTTATATATTTATGATTCATTATAATAAATAGTGGGTTTATATATATATATAACCTATATATATCATATATTTTATTTAAATATATAAATATAAAATCTTCCATTCCAGGAAGATCTTTCCTCCTCTTGTGAACAGAGGGTGGTTTTATCCCCTTGTGAAACATGAAACTGACCCTCACTGCAGGAGCTGGCAGGACACCAGTGGGCTGTTCTTGCAGCACTACATCTGAAGTTGGGAGCATCTTTGCACCCCAGAAGAAAGAAGGGTTTCAGCTTTCCTGAGCACCTCTCACCAGCAGGCTGGACACTGGTTGCACTGCATATTTCTTTAGCTGCAGCTCTGCCTGGCTGTGTCCTATCAACAGGATGAGTACATGGCCTACAAGGCCATGTCTGCACTTGAATTAGGCCCCAGAGGATTTGACTATAGTAAATCTTTAGTTAAAAATCCAATGCCCGTTTCTTCTTCAAATTTGAATAGCATAAATCCAAAGCAGCTACATTGCCCTGAGTGAAATATTTTTTTACTCAAGTTTGTTTTCACTTTCTTCATTTTTTTTTTTCCAAAAAGGTCCTAAAATTTTAAATCTGAACTTTGTAAATATTGCTTTGGTCTCTAAGTCAGTGAACTTTCTGACAACATTCCTTGTAAAGGCTAAAGACTTTCCTGGCAAGTAATTAACAGTTGGGACAAGCCCTTCCATGAGACATGAGATTTGCAGCCTGTTGTGTGGTCTCTTTGGCTGGGTCTGTAACACATTTCCGATTGTCTAAATATAAAGAGATAAAAAGGAAATGGACTGCCAAACTCCACTGTAAAACATAAAGCAAGTCAGAGGGAAAAGGTTTATAATTTTCCTCTTCCTTTTACATTGCTGGCTACATCTTATCTTTAGCCAGAAGATGGTAACATCATTTCCTCTCTATAAATTGGCTTGCACGTGATACAAAAACACAATATGATTTTCTTTTCTAACTTAATACAAGTTTTGATACTTGAATGTTTTGACATTCAAGAATCCCGATTTAATCTCAGAACAGTTAAAACATCACTTTACCGAGCCAGTGGGTGTGTATATTGCTTCAATGAGCCTTCTTTTTTAAATAAGAGGCAATATTTAGGGTGGAAATTTAGAATCAATTGGAACAATCAGTGTGTGCAAAGTGATGATACCAGGACCTTTTTTGAGCTAGCACAGCATATGTCTACCTCTTTTATTGCTCTTCTGACATCTAGTCCTGTCTGAAGTAATAGTGTGATTGCCCTGTGGATTTTAACAGAACTGTGATTCTGTTGAAGCTGATTCAGAAAGCAGTTGTGCCCATCTTCAATACTAAATGAGAGCCTCGTAAGTCCCTGAAACAGCCTAAAAGGTTTTCATGAAGTTTTTTAACAGTGATTCAAATAGATAGTGATTCACCTACTCATGAATGAAATACGGAATTTTTTTCTATTGCTACCATTGCTGTGCCATCTGGGTACATCATGTGAAATAAAACAATACCAGTGACTGGGAAAAACTCTCGTGGCTTCACAAAGGGAAACAAGAAAGTCAGTGAATTGCTGCTGTTTTTTCCTGTTACGTAATCTCTCAGTTTTGAGATTTACACTTATTTTATTTGCAATGTGACTGTCTGCTATTTAAATAATTGAAAAGGCATGCCCTGCAAACACATTTTATAATTTACTCACGGAGATATGAGGATGTCCCACTTTGAGAGTCATCACAGATGGAAACTTTCTGAATAGCTCTGGTATTTTGAAAGTTGTGAAACAGTCATTCTTGTTCTTGGTTGAAACCCTTCTTGTTGCAATACCCAACACTTAATGTGTCATCATCAGCATGCATGAGCTGCTACAGGCAGGTCAGGCACATGGGTGGTCATGAAGGGATCATTTCACAGGTAGGACCCATTGCTTCACATGGTTCTTGGCAGCAAGTATCCCTGGAACAGACCTTTCAGAGACTTCTTCGTGCCATGGTGGATAATTGGAGTTGATTTTAGTGTATGTCAATCTGTGAACTGTCCTTGTGTCTGGGGTTGACAGGCTATCGGATATCTTGGAGGGGCTTTGGCTGGGTGAAGACAGTTTCCAAGAGACAGCACAGCTACTCAGTGATTGCCTGCTTCTGTCAAGAAGCACTATTAAAGAGTATTAAAAAGTCCCACTGTAGGATGTGTGCAAAGGTTGTGTGGGTCATAGCTGGCTAGTAAGTCCCCAGTGCAGGCATTGTGCAGTTTAGTCTAGGATTGCAGTATTTAGGTTTTGTACTTGTCCGAGGTGTGCAAAGCAGTATGCAGGCTTAAAAGTGCCCACAGGGGTCTCAAATGCGATTTTCTACTAAGCAGGAAACAGTATGTTTTAAATACTTTTTTTCTCAAAGGTAGTGGCCATGCTGACTACCAGCAGAAAGCTGCCATGGTATGTACCTTCACCTACAGATAACTCCACTTCCTGGGGCTGATTGACTATTTAGTGAAGAGTTGGATAAGCTTTGAAAATTTGCAGGCTGAGGAACTGAACTTACAGTGTCCTTCTACTTGCTAAGTGGCAAGCAAAATAAAGCTTTCCTAATCACTCTCTTTTTCTGTGACTGCTTCTGGGTGGTGTTTATTCCTTATGCTGTCATCTGTTAGCTTGTTAAGCACAGGAGGTTGACACCTGCAGGTAGCACCTGAATAATCAGCTGGTTTGAGCCTTGGTGTGGTGCAACTGCAGTGGACTGCCCTGAGGCTTCACAGGACTTGCAGCGTGGCATATAGAAGGTGCACAGCAACAAGTTCCTCATTACAGCAGCTGCCATGGCCAACAGGTGAAAGAGCAAAGGTATTGCAGAAAGTCCTTCTTTCTGAAAGAGATTTGAAAAAATAGACAGAAGCCCAGTGTGTCCCCCGCTGATTGCTGTCAAATGGAAACGTATGGGAACTTTGCCACGGAGTACTTATGTGTAAATGCATCCCATTGTCACCGTGTGGCCAAACTTTCAGATTTTAAGAACCATCATAATTAATATCCAAGATTTCTTTTCTAGGGAAAGGATCCTGATCAGATTAGTAAGCAGTACACAAGTACTCATCTGGGAAGTATATTAATTCTAGAATTGTTTACAGTAATCTGGTAACTCCTATTTTATGAAGTAACTTTACAAAGCAAGTGGAGACTTGTTGGAAATGTTTTCAATATGTCTATTAAACATATTGCTAAGGGAAATGTCATTGCAGAGCAGAAACAGTGTGATATTGGCATGACAGGCAAATACGCAGATGTCCGGTGCAGTCGTGGGGAAGTGATTTGCTGGTGTGTCATCCCATTTCAATTTCCTTTAATTTGACTACCCCATGTATCTGTGAAGTATCACTGCAGCAGTACAACTAAAAATTAAACTAACCAACTATCTAAAGGGACCTGGTCATGTTTGTCTCTGGGATTTCCCAGCTGTCATCTCTAAAAGTAACTGATTTGATGATACATCAAGTCTGAAAGAGTCTAGGTTCAACAACAGAAGATTTTGTGTTGCTAGTAGTTTCATCGCAGTGCATTAAGATCAATTCAGCATGAGTAGGTAAAACCTGAGAAACCAAGGAAATACCTGGGTTACTGTTCATACTAACTCTGTTTATAGCAGTAAGGTACATTTTAGCTCATTACCATGAAGTGAGCGCTAGTATATCAGTAACTTGAGTCTATGCCTGTTGCACTTGCAGTCCTTTTTAGAATTCACGTGAAGTCAGTGACTGCATCTATAAAATGATTAACAGTGATTCCTTGCCTCCTGGGAGAGTTGTGTTGAGAGGACTTGAAAAAATGAGGGAATGGGAATGAGCTAATACTGACAGAAACTATATATTTATATCCCTGAAAAAGTTTAGCAGTGCTAATGATTTTCTTTTCTTTTCCTTTCCCCCAGGTGAGACATTTTAATGACTAGGTGGTTATGTTTCAGAGTGCCAACCAGTTTAATGTAATGAAACAAAGACCAGGATTTTCTGGAGCGTGTTTTTGTCTCTACATGAACGCATCCTAAAGTAGATTTAAAATGTGTCATGGCAAAGGAGGAAGTAATGAGCACATTACTGTAGCTGTCCTCATGAAAAATCTTACACGTTGTTGGATAATTTTGTTGCAGAACAAGGTAGTAGTAAAATACAGTAAACTTACAAACACCTGATTTTCCGGAGCTTGATTCAATCACTGTAGGTTGGAAATTGTGTTTCTGGGACCAGGGGGTGTATCATCTTTTATTTGGCTTTAGATCCATGATTAAGATTGAGGATATAACAGTTTTGACCTAGAACCAGTTCTCCTAGTGAAAGCCCACTCAGCTGTGCATGTAGAGCCCTGCCTATTAAAACGTCCCGCTCTTTCACATCTCCTTTCGTTAAAAGCTCCAAATACTCCCTTAAGTGTTGTTTTTTTCACATAGCTGATCATGTCAAGTCCCTAAAATTTCTTACTCAGAACTTCGAAAATTTTCTGATAGTCAGATGATCCAGTCTGGAAATCGGAGATCTGTGATGAAACTTGATAGAGGTTGGCTATTTATTTCCACTAGGTCCATTTTACCAGTGTTGAGTCTTTGCTGAATTCATGCTCCTGGGGATGTACAAAAAACCGAGCTTGAAAGCTTGTAGGCAGAATGCTCTGTTTCAGTAAATTACAAATTTCATGACAAGGTGAGATAATCAGAGATTAAGCACACTTCCTCCCAAGTTGTGTTAAATAGTGAAGATTGATCTACTTAATAATTAAACATTAAATAGTAACATTATAAGAAAAGAAGAAAACGTGAGGAGAAAATCATCCCATCATACAGCAGTTTGACAGCATTAAAAGCTCACAGTCAAAGGGGGAGATAAATGTGTTGAGAAATAGAGGAATATGTTCATTCTTAGCTCAGGAGGTTCTGTGTACATCAAGCTTTGGACAGCAATGTTGAGGGTATGCATAGGTGCATGCATAGGTGTGATGTTCAGCCTTTTACTACATGTGGCAGCATTAAGGTTTTGTTTGGATGCATTGACTATTGAGACTTCCCTGGGAGAGCACTGTCCAGTGAATGGAATTTTGGGATAGCACTGTCCAGTGAACAGAATTTTCAGCCAATTTGGTCCTGGTACAGCTTAATCTCTTCTGTTCCTGTGTTATTGCCAGATCTGAATCGCTGCGCTTGCGTCTTGCCCGGTGTCACTTAGCACATCTGGAAATGCTGTTGGTTTGCTGAATGACAAGTTGCACTCCTTTTTTCCAGTTCCGCCTGGTGGTAAAGACAGCACTGAAGCTGCTGCTGGTGTTTGTGGAGTATACCGAATCCAACGCACCGCTATTAATCCAGGCAGTATCTACTGTTGATGAGAAGAGAGGTGAGTAGCCTTACTTGAGGGGTGCAAAATCCCAGCACTGCTGAGATCAGGATGGCATTTCAGTGGTTCCGAAGTTTCTGTCATGATGCCTGCTTTGTCCTTCATTTCTCGATTAAAAGCATAATTTAAGTATTCGTGCAATTTAAGATTGTTTTGAGGAATGAATTATAGTGGGAAAATTAAGAATGAAAAGCTGAGGAGCTTGAATGCCTCCCTAGGCACTTCAGTCATTGCCCCTTCCCTGCACCCACGTGCAAAGTAAGTCCCGTTACATCTTCTGACGCCGGAGGCTCCTTCGGGCCAGGATGTCTTTCCACTTCCTTCTGAGAAGCAGCAGTCTGATTTAGAAGAGAAAATGATATCTAATCAGTGTAATCCCTTTGAAGAGAAAGACGAGGTCAGTAATAGTACAGGCTTTATACTAAAAGCAAAACCATCTGTTGTTACATTAAAATAAAGCCCCTGAGCAGATATTATACGATGAAATCTGTTACCCTTCAGGCTCACAAAAAATACTTGAATATGTATACTGTATTTTTTACAAATAAATAGAACAAAAATGGTTCTTTCTTGTTCTTCCCACAAAGCCATTGCTAAGCTCCCAGGGCATTCTCTCTTGATGCAAAACATTCCTTTGCCTCAAGGAGAGTTTTTGAGGTTGGGAGAGCCATTGTTGTGGTCTCAAACACATGGAGGTTGAAAGCAAGATCCCCTCTGTGGAGCAACTGCCTCCATGCTGAACTTGTTTGAGTGACTTGATATGGTAAAAGTGAAACAAAAAAGTTGGGGGATGGTGAGAAAGGTGGTGCCAAAAATAGGAGAAAGTAGCCAGATTTTGCTTTCAGCTATCAGAATGAGTGCATTGAAAAGACAAAAAATAGTTGTCTCTTATGGCAGGGGTACAGGCAGGGGCAGTTCAGAAACAGTGTAACACTTTAGACAGTGGACTCTACAGGTTGGCTTTCTGTTTTGAATTAAAACCAATAAACCTTACAATGCCATAAGCAGAAATGTAATTACAGTATTCATGTAATTGTGAGTGCTGTGATTTATTTTTACAGCCATTCTTAGTATTTCCTCAGCTCTCTGAACTCACTGGTATTCAAATTGCCATCTGTTCACATGCTAGTAAACCTCATTAAAGAAAAAAGAGAAAGAAAGAAGGACCCTAAACACACTACCACGCGCTGTGTATTCCCTTCTGTATCTGTAGAACAGCCTTAGGCAAACATTTACCTGCCCCGAAGTAATGAAAAAACTTAAGTAACAGCATAAAACTGGTGAGAAAAAACATGCATGTAGTTAGATGGATACATGTTAGGAGCATGAGGAGAGGGTTTATGGAAATTCTCATACCTGTGGGTTGGTGGACTGTCTCATGAACTCTTGCAAATAACTTAGCCCCAAATATCCACTTTTCCTTTTTTTTTTTTTTTTTTTTTTCCCCTTCTTTTTATTACTAAGCAAATCCACTTAGCTACAAAAGAGATTTTTTTTCTTGTTTTATATTTAGTTCCTTTTTTCGGTCATCAGTGTAATAGCTCTTCACTTTTAGCTGTGAATGTGCTATGTTTTAATGTATATTTTGAAATTAGTGGCTTATAACTGAGGAGCACCTGCCTTTTATGACTGATTTAATGGAACAGAAATGCAGAGGAAGAAAAAGAGATATGCCTTCTCTTGAAATGTTCTCATAAATCTTGCAGGTATATAATTAAGTTTAGCACTGCTTTGAAAAAAGTCCAATGTTTCATGTACATACAAGGTGATGAGATATGACATAATTCCTCAACATGTGTACCACACATGATTAACATAAAGAACCCCATATTAACTGAGCCTGGATTCAAAATGATCCCATCTGTGGTTTCTATGTGAGAATACATCCATATGCAAACTGAAGTACAGAGATCCACGGAAATGCCAGCTTTACTCTCAGATACAAGCAGATCATAAGTGAATAACTGCGTGGCCCTCCATCATATAGGAAGTAGCTTCTACTTATACTTCCATCTAGCTTCCCCTTCCCCCCACCCTTTCTTGTTTCAGACCCCCAAAGGAATTTGATTGCTTTTCAGTTTAAGCCTATCAGGTCTGTGCAGGCTCTGGAAAGAGGAGATGGCATTGCACTCTGCTGTCTGGGGCTGCTTTATGGCAAGAATTTTTTAGCACAGAGATTAAAGCCCTGTGACTGACCTGGACACTGTCACATACTGTTAGTGAACTAAGTTTCTGCTACTTAACTTGTTAATAGTAAATGGCCCACATGATCAGTTTTCTGCTTTTCCTGCCACTTCACACACAGTTAGATGTCCACTAAATTTATGCCCATGCTATAGGTATCATGGAAGATATCTTCACTCATATTTAAATAGCCAGGAGTACAAGATGTTGAGGTCTTTCCAAGGTCTTAATAACTTTCCATCCTATGGCTACTAGACACAGGCAGTCTATAAGCTGGTGGCAGTCCTCATATATGGTTCTGGTTTTGCATGCTTTACACATACTGTGCACATCCTGTGTAGTTGTGATGTCAAGATTTTTTGTAAAACATGAATGACATCATTAAATTAGATACGTAAGTACATCTAAAGGGGAAACTGAGATAAGACTGACACTTGAAATAACAGGCACACTATTCAATAAATAGACTGTATTAATTTAATATAGGCTTAATAGTTTCAACCCCATAACTCTCCACATGTTTATGCACCATATGTGACTACTTGAAGTGCTGTCAGTAGCATTAGGGTTGAGACTCCAGCCTTCCTGTTGGAGTAACCATGATACTGAGCTGTTACCAGTGAGAAGACTGTGAAAAGCAGTCGAGCAGTTCTTGTTTTACCCATTAGAAGGCAGGAGAACACACACGAAACTCGACCTCTGCTGCTTTACTTCAGTGAGCCTGCTTCATCATTCCCATCAATTTTGCTGCAAGTTCTGCATGGAAGTCAAAACCTTATGGGAACATCCCAGTCTCCTCCCATAGGAAGTGCTGGGATGCTACATTATTTTTCTTTTACATCATTGTTTTTCTACATCATGATCAGGTAGAGGAGACAGGCAGGAAAGTAAACCTGTTTGAGAACTGGCAAGTGTAAATGGTTACCCTTACTATTTTTAAAAATAAACTCCATAATATAAAAATATTAAATAGGTTTTTGTTTTTTACTAGAAGTACATATGCATTGCAAACCTAGATTTGAGTTTAGGTTTTCATCATTTGTTACATTCTGACCATCACACAGAAAATGGAAGCTGTAGATTTTCGCTCTGCGTAATATTGGGCTGTTCTGAAATTAACTGCCGATTTCAACCTGTATGTTTGAGGTGGCATATCTCAGCTCAGAATAAAATTTATTAATCAAAATAAAAAACATTAGAATCAACACATTTTTGCCAACGAGAAACAAGCATATTTATTCCAGTTGCATAAAATTCTGGACTTCTGGAGGTGATGAAGTCATCGAAGACAGTTTCAGCCTCCGCTTGGTTTCTGAAGCTTCTCCCGCACAGGAAGCTGTCGAGATGCTTGAAGAAGTGACAGTCAGTGGGCAAGAGGTCTGGTGAGTATGTGGATGAGGCAGAGTTTCGTAGCCCAGCTTGTTCAACCGTTGCAGCGTCGAAAGTGCAACGTGTGGCCGCGCATTATCGTGGAGAAGGATTGGACCCTTTCTGTTGACCAGTGCTGGGCGCAGCCATTGAAGTTTCTGGTGCATTTCATTGATTTGCTGGATGTACTTCTCCGCCGTGATCGTTTCACCCGGACTCAGGAAGCTGTGATGGATTAAACCAGCAGCAGACCACCAGACAGTCAGCATGACCTTCTTTTGGTGCAGATTCGGCTTTGGGAAGTGCTGTGGAGCTTCATCGCGATCCAACCACTGAGCCGATCGTCGCTGGTTATCGTAGAATATCCATTTCACGTTGCATGTCACAATACGGTCAAGAAACGGGTCGTTCTGGTTGCGAAAAAGAAGCGCCGACGACACTTCAAAATGGCAATTTCTGTGATTCTCATTCAATTCGTGCTGCACCCATTTGTCGAGCTGCTTTGACTTTCCAATCTTCTTCAGATGCTCAGAAATAGTTGATATGCTTACCCCGAGTTCTTTTGTAAGTTCTTGAACAGTTGTGCATGTATCTGCTTCCACCAGAGCCTTCAATTCATCGTCGTCAATAGCAGAAGGATGTCCGTGACCTTCTTGATCTTCAAGGTCGAAATCGCGACCTTGAAATTTTTAAAACCAAAGTCACACTGTGCGTTCGTTAACACTTCCCTGGCCATATACCTCATTGATGTTTCGAGCAGCTTGCGCTGCATTACGTCCAAGTTTGAACTCATAGAAGTAGATCTGTCAAAATTGCTGTTTTGACATCTGAACTTCAAACCTCCAAAATTTGTCAGGAATGCAGTTTATATTATAATTTAATTATACAGTGTGAAAGTTCATAACATGAGCTTTTCAAAAATATATAACAGTGCACCAGTCGAAAGGTACTATTCCTGAAACATATGCAATGAAAATCACATTACAAAATGGAAATTAATTTCCGAACAGCCTATAGTTTCCTCAAAGTTTTCTCCCCATCTGTAAAAGGAGAGCTTTTAGTATGCTCCACAATACAAATAATCTTTAAAAGGAAAGGGGAAAATGTTTTTCATATCTCTTGTATGAGCGTCATTGTTTTACTACAGCAGCCAATGAGTTCAGAAAAGTCAACCATTTTTTTAGTGTATGATTTTCCAAGGTATCTTTCACAAAGTTTTTCTATGCAGTTTGAAAGGAGGAGTGTTTTCACTCTCATCCTATCATTACAAAATATTGCCTTGAAAATTAGTTTTTTCATGTAGGCTCATCTCATCTTTATGTGGTGACTCTCCAGGAACAACAGATTTGGGAATCCAAACTCAGAGCATGAGAGTCAATGAGAACAAACACCTGCTCTAGATCTGCCCATATCCCATGCTGTCTGGATCACAGGCTGGAAACTGTAGGCTCTCATTATATATTAGCAAGGAATATTAACCCAAGTATAGTAATGCGGTAAATTCATGGTGCAACTTCCACACCAGAACTGCCTTGTCCCCAGGCTGGTAAAGACAGCCTTATGGCTACTTCCATGTTCAGTCCTTGGCTGTTCAGCCTGAGATCATAATGAAGAAAACAGCATTTGAAAAGGAAGGTTTAATCTAGTACAAATTGGAGCAGCTCTATCAAAGTCGTGGCAGTATTGCCTCCTCTTGATTTTAGGTAGGGAATAGATGAATTTCAAATTTAAGACTAGATTTTAGAAAATGCCCAAGTTTAGTAGTTGCTCCTTAATTGATAGATGGATGAGCTGTTACAGGGCTGCCTTATTACTAAGTGTGCCTGATTAGCAATTTTAGAAGACTGTATTCTGAAATAGTGAAGGAGCACGGGTAGAAGAAAAACATACATCATCCTTGCAGGAAAACAGCGAGGCAATCCTAAAAATACTCTTTTTTGATAATGGAGAAGTATCAAGACATTCAGGCAAACTATCAAACATCAGGATGCTGACTTTAAAAAACAAAACAGGATTGTTCCAATAAGAATAAAACCTGCCTGAAAAATAAAGGCATGTTTCCCTAGGACTCTCACTGAATAATGCAATGGATTAAATAATTATTTTTTTATGTTGTTGTCAACTCATTTTTCCAAATGGCACTGTTATAAATCAACATACTGATTTATAACATACTTGCATAGTTTCCTCATATTGTTTCTCTTTCTTATTTTCTTCCATTTTTATTTTTCACTGGAAACCACAGGAAGACATTTTTGTAGTGAGGATATCATTCCTGCTGATCATATATCATTTGTGAGCTGAGTGAATTTGTTCCACATGTCTTTTGAACATGTACTGCACAAAATGTCTGGTAATATAGAGAATCTGGTAGAGAGGTGTCTAGTGCATTCTCATTACAACTGTGTATTTGAATTAGTATTTAATTAGTAATGCCCATAAATACATCTGGAGAGCTGAGAGTGAATTTCCCCCTCCTTTGATTTTGCTCGAGATAAGGAAGCTCTGATTTATTATTCAGTAGTAAAGATCAGAGACTGTCCAAAAAGAGGAAAAGAGAAAACGGGAGAAATATTGTTGTCTGTGCATTCATTAGCAAATAGGTTTTTCCACACAGTACACTGCCATTGCTTTGAAAACAGGGATCCTTGGCTAGCAGAGATTTTATGTCTGTGTAGCAGGATATAGGTTTAACATCAGCATGAATAAACAAGAACCGTTACCATTGTGAGAGCAATGCAGAGTTTTAACCTTGGGGTCACTGCTCAGTCGGCAACAGGTGGTTGTGATGAAACATTTGCATTTTACTGCCTACTTATACTCAAACTATCGTCATCCCTACAGTGTTGTTTCCCTGTACTGTTTAGGGGATGTGAGCTGTTGGAATACAGTGCATGTTTTCTTCTGAAATTCAGACTCTCACAGTTATGCTTGTGTAGTTGAATGGAGCATCTCTCTAAGTTAGGGTTAGCTTTCTGCCTCATCCTCCTCACCTTTAACTGTACTGCAGACAAAACACTGAATTAAGGTTTTTCATTATTTACTTTACCTTCCTAGATAAAGCAGTTATGTGTTTTTTGTCTTTAGTAGATGCAACTACCTTGCCTTTTAGCCAAATGAAATAGGATGGTTTTACAAGGTACCTTCCCCACAAGAGGTTATCTCGTGTCTGGCTGGCATTTCCTGTCTGATGTTTTTGGCAAAATAACAACTCATTAATCCACTTGGGTTTAGGCATCAGATAATGATGCAAATGCAAATCAAGCAAATACATTATAACTGGAAGCATAAATTTTGACCTTATTTAGTGGAAACGTTAGAGAAACTTATCTGAAAGTTTTGTAGAGGGGATTCTTATTAAAATAATTTGAGTAGGAACTACAGCAAAAATTTTCTCCCCTCATTGATCATTTCTTTTCTCCAAGACACACAGTCTGTAATTTGAGAAAACTGTGTTTCTTTGCCACATTGTTTTGTTAACAGGACTTACTTAATGCAGTGTAACTCAGTAATAGCATTAGGAATGTGAGCAACAAGCACACTGAAAACATAGCATATAGGTTTTTGTTGAAGATTTAGTAAGCCTGTGTGAACCTGTGATAGGTGGGGTAAAATTCCTCCCACCTGATTTTTAATAGTTCAGTGACAATCAAACTGGGCTAACAAAGCTTCTTTCATCATCAAGGGAGATAAATTGGTACTTTGGGGGGAAAGTCCACCTAGCATATATTTTTAGGATGAGCTGTGGTTTTCACTATCTGCCTTACCTTCACTCTCTGTGAAGCAAGGGAGATTGAAGAGGAAGCTGGATCTTTTGACTTGATCTTTCACCATGGCCACATATTCCAACTTGTGCTGCTTCTTGAGAAATGTTGATGCAACAGCTTTCCATTTTGATCACTGTCACCAATGGTTTCTGCTTTTCCTCTAGGAGCCAAGCTGTGGTCCAACATCATGGAGATCTTGGAGGAGAAGGATGGGGTTGATACCGAACTCCTGGTTTATGCAATGACCTTGGTTAACAAGGTTTGTTTACTTTGTTAGCATAAGTGGTGGAGATAATGTTAGTATTTTCAATTGTATAATGGTCTTCCCTGTTAAGAATATTTGACAAAGGAGACCTGTCCTGAAGAAGTTGCAGGACCAGCTGTAATCAATCAGCACACTCTTGTTACTTGTGTTGCAGTCACCCGAGGCAGCAGCTGGGAGCAGAATTGCTATTTTGCTAGATGCTGTGCGGAAATGTGTTATGACATGGCTCCTCTCCCAGTGCTGACAACGCAGTGCAAAACAAAACTCAGCAAACTAACCCAACACATTATCCAAGGAGAGAAAGAAAGCAAGTGCTGGTGAAAAGATCACATGCTCACAAAGGCTTGCATTGTGCACAATTTTCTAGTTCAGATCATTTAAATTTTTTTTACTGTAAGCTAAATATGATGAATTTAACAGGTCTGAGTGCTAGTAGGAGTGTTTCTGCTTAGAAAGATGAAGTTACATTTTTTCTTCTCTCCTTATATTTTCTGGTGTCCTGTATTACAATAGTAGTTTTGCAGTAAAAATGTTTTCCAAAGTACTCACTTGTGCTATGAGAAGGGAGAAGGTGAAAGGCCCGTAAAAGTTAGAAATTTATTAGTGTAAATTCCTTAAAACTTAGCATCTAGTCCTAAACAAATCATAGGGTGACTAAAATTAAAAATGGATTTTTTTAATGAGCACAGAAAATTAACACCCTAGTACCAGATTAAAATAACCTTGTGTTTTATGATTATAGTTAATAGGCCTGAGTATTATGGAATATTATTATTATTTATTATATTCATTTAAAGATCCTGAGTTTATTGGCAGAGGTCATAAATCAAGCTGCCAGCTTATTGTGCTTATGGCTAGATGGTTGGAGCCATGAGTTGCTTTGATGGTTTTCTGATAAAATGATTTCTTAATGGCAGATATTGTCCAGCAAAGATCCCTGAGAGGGACTAACCTCTCCTGGTGACACCACTGATGTTCCAGTACTTTTACTTTGAGCCTTACATGATAGTAACGATCCTCTTGACTTTAAAAGATCACATTATTTCACTGATGTACTCTTTCTGAAAGGCATCACCAGTGTTACATGCTTCTGTCTGTAGCTGCTATTAACACCAAGGTGACTATTTTTTAATGTCTCGCTTTTACACCTTGTTTAGTCTACCATTTCTTCTTTCTGAGATAATTCTCTGCGTCATTTGTGCGGTTGTAATCTACTTGGTGTTTGATTTCTTCAAAAATTTTGTTCTGTGTTGGCTCTTGTATTGTTCTATAGTTGATTTCTTTAGTCTGAGTTTTTCACTGCATTTAAAGCTATTTTTAGGAGGAGGTAGTTCTTTAAAAACACACCAAAAAAAAATATCTAGCAGTCAAAGGAGTAAGGCAGTTATGAAGATCAAGGAAGAGAGGAATCCCACAATGCCACACTTATAATTATGATCTGGCTTATGGACAGCTTTATGATGTTTTTAATGGGATTTTTTTCATGATTATAGAGAAAACAGCAAGCAGCATATCACAGTTGTAATTTTTTTCCCCCGCATAGAATACAAAGGCAGCTCAGATGATTTCAGCTCCTCTAGACAAGGAAATGTCAAAGTTTTCAGTGCAGGCAGAATCCTCATGAGGGATTTGTCTTAAGGAAGCATAATTGTACTCCTTTTTCTTTCTCCATGCATATATTTACAGACTGTTTTCCTTCCAGCTCAAGAGCAGAAAACACATCTGCCCATACATAAGAATTGCTGCAATCCTTTTACCCTCTCCCTCTCTTTTGTTGATGCTTAATGAATGTTCTTATACTAACATTTTATTAACCCTCTCTTAATTTGGGGGCATTTAGGCATTAATGAATCTCTTAAATGAGATTGATCCCAATGCAGATACATCTGGTTATGTATAGTTCCAGAATAACCTTTGTTATCTTCCTTTGATTAGTTCCTATAATCTGTAAAGTCTTATTCTAATCTCTATATTTTTCATTTTTATTACTGAAGTCTGGATAGGTTAAAGTCTTTGTGTTTCCTTTGTATAAAAAAGAACAAAACTGCTTATCAAATGCAGAAGAAAATTTCTGTGTTGCATTCAATTCACTTTCTATTTAACCACTATAAACCCTCTTCATTATTGAGATTACACTGGAAGCTTTGTAGTTGTAAGATTACTGTTGATTTTCTTTTTACCTGTATTTAAGATTGCTTGATCTCTCATATCATACAATACATTTTCAAAAATAGATAAAATAATTACAAAGTACATAAAAACTAATATGTTTCAGTATAGTCAGATTAAGCACTGAATGTTTTTAGCAGGTCCAGTAAAAAAATAGAATTTAAGCATCAGCTTCCAGGCCAGTGGTTACTAGTGGTAGCTTAGAGTAGCACCCAACAGTGGTCCATCAGCTGTAGTTGAAAATGTGCTGTTTCAGGCCAGTGTACTGTTAATACAGGAGCTGGCACATCAGTTTTTGATGACCTGCCTTGAGAACATCACAACTGCAACAGTGGAACAGTGATCATCTTATATCCTATATCTGACACTGGCCATACTAGATGTTTTAGAAGTTGTGGTTCCTGGGAAAATAAATACATGAGAGAGGCTTCCTCCTGTCCCAAATCAATTGAAAACTTGGCTGATACTTTGTGTTTGTTTATCATGTAGTGCTTTTCACCATAGCACATCAGGTTTAGCTAAATCTCTCTACCTACTTCACAGGCCCTCTAGTGAGGCTTCAGACTGTTGGATGTTTAGTAACCAGAGCAGTACTCTTGTATCCCTTAGTCTTGCACATAAAGCATTGCACACCAAATGGACTTTGTTGTCTGTGTTCTCCACAGCTTTATACTGTGATTGTTTTATAAATTATAAAAGGCTAGTTTTACTATCTAGGGCTATGCATTTTAAAAGCTGCAAATAGAGTGAGCCTTTCAGTCTGAAGCCACGTGTGGCCTAGCAATAATTTATGTCAGGTTTTGTTCAGAAACATAACTGAGGATATATAATGATAAGAATATTGTGCTATTGCCAGTTGAGTATGTTGTCTAAAAGGTTTTATCATCTAGGAAAATATTTGGCCCATAATTTTTTTTTTTACCCCCAATACAACTTCATTATAGGTTTTTTTGTCCCACATTGTTTTTTTGCTTTTCTGTTGGGACTGTTACATTTAGTGGTAGGTGAAAGGTATTCTTTAGGCTTTGGTAAAAATGTTGTTAAGAAGGTACATCAGGCTCAAAATTCTCGGGCTGGGGTTTTTGTTTTAATTTAGTTCACCATTCCAAAAGCAGTTGTTTGAGAGGGAAGAACTCAAAGCTGCACAGGCTTTCCCACAAGGGCTTGAGAAAGCAACTTGGAAAATCATACAACAGACAAATAAATATTTTAATTCAGGGATATTTCCTCAAACCAAAACTGGATAGAGGCACAGGAGTGAGTCCTGACATTCAGATTCATGCTTCTTTGTACACCTGAGTTCTGAAAAGTTTCAAATTCGAAATACCAGTTTTGTTCTAAGCTAGTGAGACCATAACAAAATTCAGGAAGCAAACCACAGAGTATGTTTTAAACATGCTCTCCAAGTGGCCAAATTTTAATTCTCTAGACAGGTTTTCATTTTGTAAAGTTCAGTTTTCAGAGCAGGAGGAACTATTAGAGACTTGCATGTGTATTTTGATACTGGAGTGTCATTTTGAACTTAACTAGGTACTCAGGAAGGAGCAAGGACTTTGGAAGGACCTGCCCAATTTATGACCTCTGCTCTGCTGTTTGCGGCTTTTGTTTCCTTTATAAAACCATCAAGAAAATGGGAGCCCACTCTTGTTTTCTAATCTCACAAGCCAGAATTAATCAGCCTTTTATGCAAGCACTTCATGTCCTTTGTGTTTAGTTACTGCAAAAATCTTTCTCTTGTTCTAGACTGAACTGACCTTGTTGTGACACCAGTGGTGCCCTTTTATGTCCCATTTGATAGTTAGAAATTGAATTTGATATGCATTAGGCTCTGAAAATAGATCTGTAAGTTTAATGACAAACCATGCAAAGAAAAATATTTGATTTCTATATTTGGGAGTTCAATTGCCCAGTTCTAGCCAGTAGCATGCAGTGAAAATTGGATTTCCACTGCTGCATGATTTAAAATTATATTAACCAATAAAAGACTGCTGACAAAAGCAGTGTTGCCAGTAAATACTACCTTATGGTTCTGTTTTCCCAGTTTACAGCCTGCCTTCGCTCAGATTTTAAAAAAGCTATACTTTGTGATCTGCAAATCAGCATTAAAACCATTTCCTGATATTTTAAGAAGTAAATGCTCTGTGCAGAATGATCTGTGCAGAAGATCTGACTCTTTGTCCACCCTTCAGCACATAAGACATCACATCTCACTGTGACACTCAAGTCAGCATAGTTGCTGTCTACTTCTTTCACAAGTGAGAGAAAGCTTGAGAGTTGAACCTTATTTTCTGTTACAGTATTTCCATATCCATATTAAAGCTCCACTGAATTTACAGTGTGATAACTTCATTTGCTGAATCCTCAGATTCTAACTCAATGCTTGGTGTCAGTTTAGGAAGGAACAAAATGTACATGGTATCTATTTTCAGCACTGTTCAGGAAAATTTAGTTTCATGGTCTTCAGTGGGTTTTAAACAGAGGCTTAAATACTGTCCTGGACAAAGACAAATTCTTAATTAAAGCCTGAACATACAACCCTGAACTTAAAACCCTAACACTTTATTGGTGTTTGTGCTAAGCATTTCTGTTGTGATGGACCTCACCAGACATCAGACAATAGTTCTGTAATGACTGAAGAATAAAATGTTGCTGTGTGGTGTTTAGTTAAAAAATAATTATAATTAAGAATTACCTTGTTAATGCACAGTTTCCAGTGCCTTATTTCACAGGAAGGAGGTGCTTTAACAGGGCAGGGTATGTCACCTGTCTACTCCTCTCTCTTGTTAGTCATGTAATTTTTACCAATTTTTCTGAATGTAATTGTTGGTGAAGGGAGGCAGCCCAGAGTGGCTTCTTTCTTCTGCACTCTGCTGCTCAGAGCCATTTGGAAAAGCCGGGCTCCAGAAAACCAGTATTCTCAGAGCACAGTTCATACCATCCCAGGCATGAAAAGATGAAACTCCTTCTGGAGAGGGCCTGGGTTCTGTGTGTGCTGTCTCTATCTCTTGCTCTTTCTCTCATCTACTCGGAGTAAAGATAAGTTACTTAGCTAATTAAATACGAGAGAGAAAACTACTTCAGAGTAAGCATGTCTCTAGTGAGCTAATCCAGAATACTTGCTTGCAGTCTGCGCTCTCATGTATTTTGCCGAAATGGCCCTGTATAGACTGATATTTGCAATGAGCTCTATGTGTCTCTGCAAGTAGGTTGCACAGTATGTTTCAGTAGTTTCTGCTCAACATGTGCAGGGTTGCACTCATTTTTCTGCATCATCCATAAGGAGCAGTAAAAAATCAGCACAAGCTGAGTAGAAATCAGTGGCAAATCAGAAGAGCAGTCTTTGTAAATGCCTGCAGGACTTTGGCGGGTGAAGTTCACTTGCGCTCTGAACAAAGTTGTCCAATGCCCTTGTCCTCTTCCCATGTGTCACTCTGCAGTAAAGCTGAGTGGCTTGGTTCAGTCCCTCTTGCTACACGCACTGTAGTGACATACTATGGTCTACATGGTATACTGCAGAAGACCACCTTCCTTTTCTCAGTTTTCTGAATTCACCAAAAAAATGGAAAATGTCTATGGTAAGAAAAGTGCGCTCTCTTGAACATAGAGTAGTGCCATAGAAAGCTCTAAACTCAGATGGTCCATTTTCAGTAGCTATTATTTTTGACATTTTGTGTTTTCTAGTGTGCAAAAGCTCCTCTCCAGTGCCACTGGTAACATTACCTCTTAATCAGTAATTAGTAACTCTTTTAACATTTTATAGAGTTAAGGAATCAGTCAGTGTACCTTTAATAAGACTTCTCAAGCTGAAAGGGAAGAAGGGAGAGGAGTCAATATCTCTGTAATATAAAACAATTTGTGCACTGAGAGGATGACCTTTGTTGCAGGTGTGGAGGACAGTAGGCACATGGTGCAGGATATTTCCTGCTGTCCTGACATCACACAGCTGTGCATTGGACTTTTTCTTCTTAAGGCCAAACTTGCAGGAATCAGTAGGAAATCAGCTTCACTGTCTTTAGCTAAACCATTTTTTTCTCTCTCTTTGCTTTTATCCCTGTGTTTGATGCTTTAACATTCTCTGTACTTGAATGAAGCCAGGAAGAATCCAACTGTGTATTTTAAAGACCCACATTTTCCATACTTTTTTGTATGAAATAACAACATTGATTTGTTTTGCCAATTATTCATTTTTCTACACAGTGCACAGAGTTGTTTGTTAAAAGCTGTGCCACTTGTTTTTTATTTTCTAGCGGTGTCTCTAATCCCACATCATGGGTTTTACTTTATTGGAATCATACATAGCACCACTTGCCACCCGCTTTTAAAAACCTTTGTCTAATTCTTTTCAAAACAAACAGATTTAAATGTTTTTCCTTTGATTCTTAGACGCTGTCGGGGTTGCCAGATCAAGACTCTTTCTACGACGTGGTGGACTGTCTGGAAGAGCTAGGCATTGAAGCTATTTCACAGAGACACTTGAACAAGAAAGGAACAGACTTGGACTTAGTTGAGCAATTTAACATTTATGAGGTAACATAACATGACCTGTTTTATGCATCTTACAGCTTGTGCAGACTTCAAAGCTGAGAGGAGGGGTGAAATGTAACCTAGGTGAAATTTGGTTATCTATTTTATTTGAAAAGAGAAACATCTGGTTGCTAGAAGTATTATACACATTCATATATGTGGTCTGCTATGGTACATAGCTGTGTTTAATGCAAATGCATTTCATACTAAAGCTGCAGCATACTCCAAGGCAAACCAGCACATTTACTAGCCTCCTTAGAGTCAGTTCTGCCTGCAGTTAAAACTTTCTCAGACTGCTGGTTACACATCCTGAAGTAAGTAGAAGTTCTTTCCACATGCAAAAGTATTCAGCTCGTGGAAAAGGTTCGGCTGAGCTCAGCTTCACAAATACCACTTGTTCTGCAGCTGAACACCCAGCAAGTCCCTGTTTATGAGTTTACACTGGACCAGATCCTACACAGTTTGCAGCAATGGAGTAGTGAGTGACTCCATGTTCACCACCTAGGTATAAAATAACTACTTCTGAAGTATTTATATGTAAGGGTAAAATATCCAGTTTCTTACTAATTAGCCTTCTTTCAGACTGTGGGAAGTGCTGGAGCGAGGAGGTTTAAGCTGAAGTTAATGTAATATAGATGTGAATTCATGTTCTGGTGTGATGAAGTTAAATGCCTTTATCTCTAAGTCCAGTGAAGGATTTGGTAGATTTGATTCTCCATTTTCTTCATCAACTCTACACCCATGCCACTTCACTAACTTTAACAGAATTAAGTTACAACAGTTTGCGGAACGAGTCAGGCCAAAATAGGAACATGTGAATGAGAGGGCTCCGTGTTCTTTCTTTTCCTACTGTCAGAGGCAGCAGCTCATAAAATCCTTTTTAAAAGATGACCATTAATCATAAAAGCAGGAGGTTTTGTGCATCCTGTGACTACTGAAAGACTCAACTGCAAAATTAGCAGTTGGTTTAGTTAGGTACCAGCTTTCTCTTGATGATTAGGCTAAATTTAGACATGCCCATGCACATTCTTTCTTTTTTCTGCCAATGTTGTTCTTTATCTGAAAAATCCCTTCTTCCCCACTGAAATAGATTACCCACATCACCCTCTTCTGTACCTCTGCCTATTTGAATGGATCTTTCTTGTATAACAATTACTTATACGTTATGCTGCATTTCAGATGAGATCCAGCAGTAACTTTGTGGTTTCTGCCAGTGATATCGCTCCTCACATACCCTAAGGTAGCACTTGCTTTGTTTCTGTTAGAGGTGTGTCATACTGGTATGTCATTGGCATGCTGTAGTTCAAGACACTAGGTGTTGCACCCTGTGATAGTTTTAAGCCCTGCCGGGACCGGAGACCACGTTGCCGTTGTCCCTCCCCCACCCTCGGACACAAGTAGGGCACAAACCCCAGGTTAAAATAAGAAGAAATTTAATACAACAGTGTAATAAACAATCTGAACAACAACAGTAGCAATGATAACAACACTAAACAGTAATAAGAGTGAACATGACAAAAGATATACAGAGAAATACCGCAGTGGTTACGGACAGCTCGCTTGCGATGCTCCCCACCACCAAAACCACAAAGGAAAGCTTCCCAAGCTGCCGAGCTGGACCTGACGGCAGCATGGTATGAATAACCTGGCTGGAGATCCCTTCTCCCTCTCTGCTGGGGAAACTTAACCCTATCCTGGCT
Organism: Athene noctua; assembly: GCF_965140245.1. Taxonomy (NCBI): domain Eukaryota; kingdom Metazoa; phylum Chordata; class Aves; order Strigiformes; family Strigidae; genus Athene; species Athene noctua. The sequence goes on along the minus strand of NC_134038.1, from coordinate 73,659,070 downwards.
GAACCAGGACACACCCGTATTTTACTTCTCTACTATTTCCAGCTGATGAGCTCCCAACATGTGTCAGAAGTTTCTGTCAAACTGTGGCCATGATATTCTCAGCATCACTCCTTTCTGATATTATACATATGTTCCTCTGTATTGACAGTGCTTCTGAACTGGCAGGAAATACTGAATTTTCCCCTGAAAGGCATACATGGAAGTAATTATGCTAACCTAAAAATTGGGAGGCTTAGAGGAGATGTGTAGTCTGTGGTTTTTTTCTATTAATCTGTTGTGGTGCCATTTCACAGAAATAGTTCTATTTGTTAGTTTTTTCCCCTTTGTTTACTTTGCAGGGAGATCTGCCAAAATAGATATTTTTCAAGAGGAATGCAGTTACATATACACCTGCTTACCTTTTCCTTGGCTGGAAAGAAATGATGGCACTGTTCTAAAGTACTCTCTAATAGGAGTTAATCATATTGAGATCAGTTAATTTTTAAAGCCTAGGTGTGAAGACCTGTGGTACCTAAAGGAACCGTGTCAGCAGCCTCACTCTTCTTTTCTTTTGCAGGTGACACTGAAACATGAGGATGGAGATGAGAGTGCTGACCCCCCTCCCAGCGGGCGCAAGGACCGGAGAAGGGCCAGTCTCGGTGCTAGTGAGCGAAGGGGGTTAGAGCGCCGACGGAGCCGCAGGCACTCGGTACAGAATGTCAAAAGCACTTTATCAGCCCCTGCAAGTCCATGCAGTCAGTCAAATCCTAGCTTCGTGCTAGGCCATGGACAGCGTGTTGAGGATCTCAGTGAAAGGTAAGTGCATGAGCTGGGGGATACTCCTTTCTTTTCCCCTATTACTTTCCATTATGTTCATTGCACCTTTATTAATCTGACAGGCTTTTCTTTATCTCCCTCTTTCCATTGAATTAAATAGGAAGAAAAAAGCATATTTAAAGTTAAAACAAACAAACAAAAGAACCCCAACAACAATGAAAAGAAATGGATTTGTAGGTGACTTATCTACACAGCTAAGTTCCCTGGCACCATCTACTCTAAGTAAATGGACCCAAACCACATGAGGTAGAGCATTTGATATAGGAACTAACCAAGTTTAATTTCATCCATTGACAGATTTTATATTCAATATACCCACATAATAGAAGATTGTAACAAGTTGCATTAATATAGAGGTATTTGTCCTGTATATGTTACAGTTAATTGTTTTTTTCTCCTTTGCAATCAGCATTCCAGCATAAATATTTTCCTTTGAGGCTACACTGTAATAGTGAATATATCTAATGTTTTATAATTAGGGAGAGACAGCAATGACTAGCTGAGCAGTAGTCTGCAACACTGGAGTCAGTTGAAGCTAGTGGCATTGCCAGCACCATAAGGGTTGGCCTGGATTGTGCATGCTTAGGAAAAAAGGGAGCTGCAGATCCTCAGCATGTCTGACTACTGGACAAGGAGGCTGGAATTAATTTTGCCGGAGTTAGATGCCTGATCTGCTTGCCTCCCTTTGATGTCCGTGGAGTGCAGCAAGCACTGGTAGGCCTTCAGTTATCTAACATATTCTACATGCCTGAAATTTCAACGAAGATGAGTCATGCTCTGAAACTGGCTGTTTCTCTCTGTTGACTATAAAGGGAATCTGAGTAGCTCAGGTAAAGATACATATGCTGCAGATAGCTATAGCTGGACACTGTCATCCTGTGGCTGAAAGTGCAATTTGCAAAATGGAAGTATGCTCCGTGAAGAGCATATCTTGTGTGGATTATAACATTTGGGAAGTTCTTTGGAGGTTTCTGTTGGTTAGCACTGGATGTGAATTTAGAGCCTTAAAATCCTACATTACATGTAAAGCAGCCCTTCTTGCAAAGCACACTGAGATGACTACAGTTTAATGGCTTCAGGCAACATGAAAATATAAGACTCCAGATAATTTAAACAGTAGTTGCATGTTATATACCACATAATAGATTTTTTTTTCCCTTTTTTTTTCTTATTTCATTTGGCAACACATTCATTCTTGTTTTCCATCACCTTCTGTTGGCTGGGTCTTTAGTGGGCTGGCTGCTGAGAGCCCCCTGGTCTTACAGGCTGATGACAAGGATGCCAGTGCATTTGAGTCTGAGTTTAAAGCATCTTCAGTGTGAGTACAGATGGGTGTTTCAGCCACTCTGCATGGGATGCCTCGTGCATGACCTTGGGCCCTGCTTCATGTCTTACGAATGTGACTGAGAATTTGTATCCATGAATGTGGAGCAGGTACCGTTGACTTTTGAAACTGATGAATTTGGATTGGAAATGAGGAGATGCTTCAACTCTACAGAAACTGCTGATTCTCTTACTGTAAAAAACAAATACAAGTCATGAAGGAAAGCAACTTCTACCAATACATTTTCTTGCTGTGAATGTTGGCTTACTAGCTTTGTTTTGCAGCCTTCGGTAACTCCTAATGAATTTGTGTTTGAGCTGATTTTTAGTATCGGGGAGTAGAAACATGGCAGATTAGTTTTGCAAATTCTTTGAAATATTTTTTCACCAACATAGTAAAAGTTCAATAATTATCCTACTTTTTTGAAAAAAAATTATCCAGTTCTGCTCCACACCCTCTTCGACAGTAACATAATTTAAAGCATAATTCAAGTGTAAATCCAGAAAAGAAGTCTTCATATAAGCAGTCAGATTTTATTTCATTTTGCAGTTGTCCTTGGAATCTTCTCTAGGAAGATAGATTCTCTTTAACTCCATTTGGAATTTCTAACTTACCTGGCTCTGTAAGGAAAGAGAGCATTCAATTATGAATGTATGTAACACTGATCTTTACTTCACATATTAGCTAAATAAAAATCCCTTTTTTTTCTCTTAACAGGTAAAGACAGGGAGTATTACTTGTAGCTAGCAAATCGAGGTTTTTCCCCATTGGACATTGCAGACCACAGAATATGTTTTGGTACCCAAAGATGCAAGTTCCAAGCTCAGTGGAATTTTTAAAGTTGCATAACAAAAAACTATTCAACTGTTGACTCTTCTATAAACCCCTCTGGGTTTCTGGTAAACAAGCATTTCAAAAAAGCAGATTCTGTTCTTCACATTTTTAGTCTCATCATCTGTCCAAATCTGTAGTTGTGGTAGGAAGAGCAAAACCAGCCTTCCTGCTTTATCATATCTCAGTGAGTCTCACAACTTTCAGTGAAATAGACCAGATGAATACAACAGTATCTCTACACCTGATAACTAAACTGGGACCAAAAAATACAGTAAAAGCTTCATAGCTTCCAGTCATTAACAGTTAAACAGAAAAATAGTGAAGTTGAATGACTCGTACAAAGTTTTTACACATTATAAACTTTGAATTAACCTGAAGTGGAAAGAGGTTTTTCTCTCTGCATTGTTCCTACAGGAATCGAGTTTTCAAATTTGAGCACATGGCACATTTATTGGTTTAAGGGATTTTAATAAAACGTCATAAGTTTAGGCCTTGCTGCAATTTGTAATGAAATTTTAAAATCATGTATTAAAATATGATGCAGGTATCACCTGTTTTTGTCAAAGGAAATGCTTGTTGTGTCCCTTCTGCTTCCATCGCTAATGTTGTAGAGAGGAATCTGTAAAATTGGATAAAAATTACTTATTACATCTCTAAACTGAAATTAACTTTTGTTCAACCATCTGTCTTCTGCAAATGACCTTCTTTTGGTTCATTTTTTTGTAGTGCTGTATTTTCTGAAAAATAGTCTGCAAAATAGGTTTCAGTCTCTTTATTCCTTCACTGCATTTTCTTTACCAATAGGAAACATGTAATAATATTAATGTTAATCTTACTGTGTTGCTTCTGCCGGTATCTAAACTTCGTGTGTGGTTGCAGATGTCTATGTCTGGTTTTACAATGGATTAGCACCATCGAGTTCAGTGGATTTGCTTCTGATGGATATGGTTAGAGATTAAAAGCAAACTCTCACACTGTAATAAATTCTATTTTGGACAATATTCTTGGTTATTTTTGGACTTCACTACCAAAATCAGTAGAATGTTCAAGTTCTTCCTCAGTGTTCTCCTTCCCACAGTGTTCATGTTTCTTTTCTTTCTAACTCCATCAGCTGGTTTGGCAGTTACGTTGCTTTTGTTTACCACATCAAACAGGTTGTCCACAGTCATCTGCTTTGTGTCAACCGATAAGTCTTCCAAAAAGAGAAAAATCCATGGTGCCGGTAAAACAAAAAAAGACAATATTGGCCAAATTCTGTCTGTCTCACAATGGATATATCCAGAAGAGCTGTCTGAAGTCAATGGAGTTGCTCTGATTTACGCCAGGCTAATTGAGAGCAGACTTTGGGGTTTGAGCTGGGAAAAGTTGACCGTAAATGCTAAGGGCAACCAAAAGGAAAACTTGCAGGCCTTTTTCATCCATTTGGCAACCTTCTTCCAAACTAAATGTATTGCTTTTTTGCTTGTGGTTCAAAACAAATAAAGACCCAAATCTGCTTTGTGTTAAAATAGTTTTCATGGAGAGTGAAACCCAGCCTAATGTGCCTGTACTAAATAAATAAATAAAGAAGTTGATAACAACTACTAAGAAAGGCTGAAAGTTGTTTTAAGGGTATGTAGCTGCTACAGTGTACTTTAAAATACCAGTCCTGACCACCAGCAAGTTTGCTTTGCTCAAAACTTTTTTTCTTTTACCATGATGGCATAGAGCACCAAAAGGTCTGGGTGCAACTTCAGTCCTGTTAATATGACATTTCAAATGCCTTGCTGAGAGCACCTTCTAAGGTTTTCTGCCCTGGTCCAAATTGAGTGCTCTCAATCTGTGGTCTGGTATGCTGTTTCTTAAGCGATAGACTTTTAAGCACATTATTCCATGTTTAGGTTTTTATTCTTTTTGAAGTAAAGCTAGCTTTTTCCAACCACACAATGGATAGAGTTGTGGAAAAATGTAAGGAGTGGCATGGAACTTGCACTAGATTGATTGTTATTGTATGCAGTGATTTTTGGCTTTATAAGCATTAAAAAACAAATTGCTGTCTATCTTTCAGTCTCATTGTGTATCTTCGAGGCAGGTAGTTCAGAACTTCTCAGTGCTGTCTTGAGCACTTAACAGGTGCTCTGCAGGAGCCTTCCATATACAAACCAGAAACAAATACTTCTCCCAGTTTTTCAAATTAATGTGTTTCACATTTTGCTGTGCATTTCCCTTTCTTGAGTACTTAACAGAGACCATCCCCGTCTTTCTGCCTGGGTGCTCCATCAGAGCTGTGTCAGCCAGACTTAGCAAACATACTCAAGGGAGCTTCTATGAGATTTACATTGACACCTCTTGCCAGTGTTTGAGTGAACAGCTCTGTCAAAGCTTTGTGGAATTAATTCCAATCAAAGACTGAGGTTTATAAAGTAGTGAATAGCTACGATTAGATATTCACTTTACTAGACTCTCTGCTTTCTTCTTCGTGTTTTTTATAGTTTTGATTTGTTTTGTATCATCAAAAATCACAAAAGCATTGCTAAGATTGATCCTATAACACTATACAACTTCATCTAGAGATAACCAGACCCTGGTTAAGACTTTCTTGCCAGTATTCCTGAGTTTGAAACCTAACAAGCAGAAAAGCTGACTGCCATCTTAAGAACCCATCAAAGCAGAGCCTGCATCCTGAACAGTGACCAAAGCTGGATTTAACAAGCTATCTTTTTTAGACTGTGGAGCTAAACAGTTGTGAGAAAGACCAACTGTTCAGGTTGACCTGAGGTTTCCAGATTTTTCAATTTGAAGAAACTTGACCATCAGGAGATTTGTATTAATAAGGGAAAAACAGCAGAGGACCAAACAGGGAATTATGTAGTTATGAACTGTGCTTTTGTTAGTGTCCTGCCTGCAAGGCTGTCATGACTGTTCCTCTGACCAGAGAGTAGCATAAGGAATTCCAGTTCCCTGCAAATTTCTGAACTAGCTGGACACAGCACCATGCGCGGTGCACATTGGGCTCAAGAGCTTTTGCACCCTTTACAGTCCTAGAAAAAAATTGGAAAATTGTTGCCTAAATAAAGGAAAGATATTCTGAGAAGACATAAGGATCTATTTGTTATAAAATACATGTTTCTGATGCTTGGGGATTGCCAAGATGAAGGAGGAGATCATGACACTATTTTGGTTTTACCAGAAAACAATGGACACAGCTGAGCCTCTGATGCTAAGCATTTTTTTTCTGCTTAACTGTGGATTCCTGGTGAGTTTCTAACCAACAGCACAGACCTTAGTTTGGCTATTATGCCCCATTAACTGATTATTCAAATTGCTTCATGTAGAGCCAGGCCTGCAGGGGTGGTTTGTCCAGAACATAGTGAGACTTCTTTTTTTTATTATGATTTTCCATGTTTTCAGACATCCTAAACCATAACTAATTTTTGATTTTTCTCTAGCATTTACTATGGCAAAATTTTAGTTTTATCACGATGTTTCAAGTTCTGGTAACTTTCCTCTACGCTATGTGAAATGTTTTGATTATGTAAATACTTATGGCTATAAATCAAAGTGCTGCTCTCAGTTGTAGGTGGGGTTTATTTTATTTTATTTAGAATGGGTGTTTTCCACATCTCTTAGAGTTGCTGTATGTGACAAACACGAGTGGTGTGACAGGTATGAAATAGCAAAGTGGGGAGACTCAACATCAACATTTAATGCAGGACTCAGGCTGTGATATGGATTATTAAAGGCCCAGAAGAGAAAATAAATTTATTTTTATTGCTGTAATAGAAGGAAACATATTTATTCCTAGACGTTTATCTATGGTTCCTGGTTCTGGATATTTAAAACAACTGATGCATGAATATAGACAAAGACAACGTCTCGAGGATAAACACGCAGTCACATATCTGTGGATGTGCTAAGGATCTCTTTAATACATATGTGTATGAGCTGAGCTACCTAGCATTTGGTGAGGCTTTGAAATAGAATGGCATATCATCTGTTGTGGGGGAGATACTAATTTTTTTCACAGTTTGGTTGGAATGGGTGAAATGGAAAAGGGATATGAAAGCAGTGGTTTTGGAAAGAAGACTTATTTATTAAATTAAAAGGCTTGGTAAGGTAACATCTGTTTGTAGGCATCAGACCTTTGTTAGTCTTTGACATTAACATACAAAATCTGATCTGCTATTTTAGATTTGGGACAGGGAGGCCACGTTTTTTTCTCATGTGCAGGTAGGGTTATTTGAAGCGTGAAGTTAAGCAGATTTGAAAGAATAAAAATGTGAAATTTGTGATCTTACTCTTTGTAAGAATATCTTGGAAGCTCCTGTAAAGAATGCAATAGAGAGATGGGTTAAGAAAAATTTTCTTTCAAAGCCTTACCATAAACAAAAGACTCCATTGATGTATAGATAGGGATTGACCCACTAATGCATGCGTAATAATAATAAAATATATTAAAAATTACAGCTTGATGAGTGTCTCATGTACAGGTCCTATTACTGTCTCAGGCTGATACTAGCACTTATTATCTGAATTAAAATATCTCTGCAGAAATGTCAGGTTTTGGAGTAGGCATGCTGTTTGCTGGTTGTAGGTGTTGCTGAAAGGAAAAGTTTTATACTTGGTACACTTGCAGAGTCCAGTTGACAGCACTGTACTTTGCTGTAAAGGCAATGGTAGATTTTCCCTGTTTGAATTCCAAAGGGATTAAAGCACTGAAACTTAAATGAGGTTATAGCTGCATGGCAAATGAAAGCGCAGCATGACATAGCCTATTTTTTTTAAGATTTTCTTCCACTGTGTCTTTAGCTTTGGTGAACTACCTGAGGAAATGTAATGCAAAACCAGTATGTGAATATGTTTCTCTGGAGGTCCATGGTAGGTGTCATGCACTGGACTATACATGCCTTAGAGAGTTCACCTAAACAGTGTTCCCAGTATTTGTAAACATCATCCTCTGAGGCCAGAAAAGTTTTTTTACACACAGAATGAGATGGAAGGAAAAAAACACAGCAGTTTGGCAGGATGCCATTTCCAGATCCCTCCTTTTGAAGTAAGGGGCAATAACAGTGACCTTCAAGTGTCAACCAATATGCAGTTCCAAGTTCTGAAAACACCATTTCTTCTCTCTTTCTGTATATGTTTCAGTATTTATTGCTCCTGGAGTCTCTCTACATCATGATTCTGTTTCTTTACCTCTCTGCTCATACAGATGTAAAAACAGCAATGCTGTTCAGTGATCAGAGAGCTGGGACTTTGAAGTCTTTGCAAAGCCTTGCCAGTATCTTAAGCAAGATTCTGCTGTCTTGCTCTGCTTTGATGTATCCTATATAAACTAAGTACAGCAATGAAACAAGTGTGGAGGCATTACCTAGGCATATTTAGGTGTGAGAAGTTGTTACTGATCATGTTTTAGGGATAATAACAGTAACCTAAAGAACAGCAGCACAATATGAAGTCATAGTGAATAACTGTACTTCACATATTTACCATTTTCTCAACATTTTTTTTTATCTAGGGCAGAAATACCAGCATAATTTTCATTTTGACCTTTGTAATTATACATCTTAGTTTCGCTTGTGTGCAGAAGGCCAAATTTTGAGGCTTTGTAAGTAAGTTGTTATCCATATCATGTCATGTATTTTCATCTTCACATAATTGCATCAACTGCAGTGGTCTATCACACATAGCAGTGGAATGGAAATAGCGAGGACATTAATAGGTGGTTTCTTTAGTTTTCTTTTTAATGGAGGAGGAAAGTATATTTATACAGAGTAATAAATGATGAATTTAAATTATTAGCACTTTCAGCTTTCATATAAAAGACTTGTTGAATCTGTTTTGGCAGCTAGTCTAGAAGAAAGGAAGAAGTAACAGAAATGTAGCGAAACATTTGTTTGTTTTACAAGGACTTAGGAAATTGGCTAAGAATTGTTTTGTCTAACCTAGGAAAGTGGAATTTCAATCATAAGTTGAGTGCAATGATAAGCGATTGCAAAAGAAAAATAAAATTACATCCACTGTGACTTGTAAAGATCTTTCCTTGATGGAACATTTTTCATCTTCTATTTGGTCATCTGCGTGGGGTTCAGAGAAGTAGCTTTCAAAGTTCTGTGCAAGCGGTAAAACAGGTCAGAGGTTTGAAGGGGGTGGGGTGGGGGGAAAACCTTGAAAGAAAAAATTGTGAGATCAACTGTAGTATTTCATTTAAAATAATATTGTGGAATGCCTAATAGTGGTCTTACCTTACTGAATGTGGCCTGTAGTCCTAGTCACAAGCTGCTCATCTGAAAGGCCGTGAAAGTTTACATGAAAGTAATTTAAAGAAGCTAAACTGAAAAGTACTTGACTTAATTACAAAAAGAAAGGGAGAGAGAAAATTCTTCATCAGTAATTAACGGCCCACAGGGTGAATTTCAGAGCGTGGGAGTAATGGCCAATAGCTTTACAGCTCCTCTGTCATTTCTTCTCTGTGTCACTTTATAACTCCACGGCCCTTTTTTTCACTGAAGTTAGGTGTTCATGTTTCTTGGGAATTTCTGTATAGTTCTGTCAATGGTCACAAAAAGCTCAGAAGTACACTTAGGACCTTTTCTAATAACCTGAAAAATTAAGAAGGAAATATTTATTAAGACTTTAGTAAGGGTTAAATAAGCCCTGTGCAACTTGGAGTCATATACCAAAAGGGAGAGATTGTAATGTGCTGTTATCTCATGAATTAAATTTTATGTGTAGACCAAAATGTTGGTATCCTAATTATGGCAAGACCATCCTTTTTTCTATTGTTCTATATTCAAACATTAGTGGTCAAATTCTTCCTGAATTAAAAAGATTTGAAGCATATATTAGACTTCAAAAATCTTCTTTGATACCAAGCAGAGCAGAATTTGTTTCTGTGCTCATGCTTATTTTCTGGCTTTGTTTTGTTCCTTCAGCACAGCCTTTGATTTTTCTGTTAGCTATATCTTTGGGGGGTTTTTTGGAGTGGAGGAGTGAAGAAACTTGTGTTTCTGGGCTACAGGCTAGAACAAAGAAAGCCTGAGTTTCTTCAAGCTGCCTTCATCAAGACTCTGCAAAGGGCGGAGTCTGGGGGGAGCCTGGAGAGTTCGGAGACTACATAACCTTGTACATGTTGTTCAGCCTAGGTGCCAGTAAGACAGAGAGCATTTTTTAGTGCTTTGAGTTCTTATGGAGTGAGAGTTGCTGTCTTCAGAGTGATGCCTTCGTTTTAAAATCATCTATCTGTGACTAGGTTAAGTGTGTCTTAGGTATGATACCTAGCATCTTATGGACTTTACCCCTGTCTTCATCTAAACTGTAGATGAGTCCCTTGATTATCATTTCCTTCTATCAGTCTGTGTTTTTTAGTGTTTGTGTCTCTGCAACTTAGAGTAGCTATTTAATATCAGCAGGACAATTGACACTGTATTTTTTTAAAATTTATTTATTTTAAAAAGGAGAAATGGTAATGGATTTGTTCTGAAGCCTTTGCATAGATTTTGTTTAGATGGACGAGTGGTTCTCTATCCATAAACTATACTTTCATAGTCTTTTTAAACATGCACGTGTTTTAAGGGGCTATAAATATTTTCATGTCAAACTTTAGTTGAAACAACTGAGCAAAACCTGTGCCTAAGTAGATTCTTGTTAGTTGCCATGATTAATGATACACTTTATAAAGATTTTTGGGGTTTGGGGTTTTTTTTGTTTGTTTGTTTTGTGAGGGTGTTAGCCTGTGGCAGTAATCCATTTTAAAGACAAATATGTTTTGAAATTTGTTTTCACTGCTATAAAGCTTTTGTTTAAATACTTCTAATCTGGTACTATTATCGTGGAACTGAAGTAAACCAGCAATAGCCCTAAGGTTAGTTGAATATATCTGATGCTTCAGCATTAGCTGAAGCCCTTTCTCCCTGCCACAGGGTAAATATTTACCTTCTGTTGAACAGGATAGGCTCCTCTGTGCTACTGAAAAACATACTGGCTTTTGCAACCAAGTTTAATTGAAAACCTCCCTATGAGTCATTTTTCTTAATTTGATTTAATTCTACTATTGCATTAACACAAAATTTGCATGTGTATGTGGGAGATGTGGGAGGGAAAGTGAGTTTTTCCACATCATCCTTTCTCTCTTGCACACAAAAATGGACACATACCTCTGAAGAGTCCAGATGAATTCAGAAATCTGTCTGCTGTTCTGTTTGCGCATCCAGCCATCTGATGTTCTTAGCCTTACAAGAATGTCATCTGTCTGTAGTTGGCATTTTCCCATTTTAATAAATATTCAACTGAAAGTTTTCCTTTTCTACCTTTTAGGAAAGTTTTAGCTAGCAGGTACTACCTGTTTTCATGGACAGAATATCTTTTCTCTAACAATACCGAGAAACAACTGAAACTACTGTTTGGCTGAAAAAAGAGCACGCTTGATTCCGACCTGTGAGTTTACCCCTCTCCTCTCATCTGCATCTGATCCATTTTCTGGATCCAGAGAGGATTTTCCAAGTGTTGAGCATCTCTCCTAAGCACACACTTTTTTCCATTGTGCAAGTTTCCCTTGGCCAAATTGGCTCCTCCAGGTTGGGGAGCGTGCCTGCCTCTGTGCACACCAGTCATCTCAGCAGCCAACACATGCAGAGCCAGCTCCTTCCTCTGGCTTTTCTAACCAATTGCCATGTACTTGCTGTCCTCCTAGAGTTAATATTAGCAGAGGAAGAGGGTTTTCCAATCAAAGCTTCTTCTAATCTTTTGATCTGGAAGTCAAGGAGATTTGAGGAAAGAGTCCTTGGTCTGACAGAAGAATGATCTTGCTGGAATGTCTAGAATTTAATCCACCAGTAAAGGTATGGCAATGGGCCCACAGAGCCACTTCACTGTTCCTAGACAACTGGAGGGAAGCAAAGATGTCAGTTTACTTCCAGCCTCTATCATAAAAAAAAAGCCAACTCTGGTGATTACAGAGGTCCTCTTTTTGGGTCAGGAGCAAATAAACTCATCTTCATGATTTTGTCCATCTCAAATCTCAGCAGCTGGCTCTTGTGGATCAGGCACTGCTGTTAGCAGCCCCAATTGGAAGTGCCAGTCCACCAAGCCAGTTGCTCTAATAGGCATGTAACACATGCTTGATGTACTCCATGAGCTCTAAGCGGATGGTGTGTGTATATGATTTGCATATGCTCCCTTCTTAGAGTCCACCCAGTTAATTCAGTTTTCTTTGTTATTATCCACAGTTCAGATATGTGTGCAATTAATCAATAAGAGATTAACTTCCAGTAATCATCTTGGAAACAGTACGCATTGAGGATGTGTTAATGTCTGATTATAAACTGTAAAAGCAAGTGTGCCACACAGGGTTGCTGTACGTGCATGGGTTTTTTTTTTTAAATATGATGTTCTCAAATAATGTACAAATTAAGGGGCTGTTACTCCTGATCTGCTCCTTTAGAGTACAGCATGTCATAACATCTGAGAAGCGGACTCTTGACCTTTTGCTTCCTAAAACAGATTAACAGGTAAACATCACAGCAGACAGAAGCATTTCCTTCATATGACATGACCAATAGTTCGTGACTCATCATGAAGGAGGACAGGGTCTAATCATTCCCTTCAGCTCCATGTACATCATATCACCTCCTGGTCCGAGTTCTGTTTCTCATTGTAGGCAGGAGTGTGTCTCTACCTGCAGACTGAAACCAAAACCTTACAGGTTCCAATCTGGTCTTTACGTAGTAATGGTTTTCAGTCCAGTAACTGACTTAAAATATTAAAATAATTTCCTGTTTTATAACTTAGCCTTCAGTACAGCTTACCAGAAAGAAGCATGTATGTAAAAAGCTATGGTCCTTTAAGCATAACTATCATGTATATTCTTAAGAGCTATTTATATTTTAATCATATTTTTAAGTAAATGCTGATGTTTATGGAAAATATGTCATTGATGGCTCTGGAAATTGAGATGTCACAGTTCCATTTCCTGGTTTATTTTTCAACTGTTAAACTGAGCTTATATGGATATTTCTACTGTAATTTTTAAAGCTGATTGGTATTCCGGTTATTTTAGCAGACAACTAGTCCTTCCAGGGTAAGGTGCAGTAATTTTTTTGTGAGGCACTGGTCATATATCCTAATATTATGAAGGCTATTATTTATAGGCTTAATTTAGGGTATTTTCATATAATAGCAAAGCTAGTCTCGAACTGCCCACTTGTAAGGAGAAGGGATGGTACAAATGCTCCCTGGTCAACTCCTTTTTTTCTTTTTTTGGTATACCAATATATACATGTGTGGAAGTCGAGAGGTGTCTCTGTAGGAGAGTTACATGTTTGTGGAGAGGACAGGCAGATAGATTATGACTGAGATGTTTATGTCACCATGATACCTCAGGAATGGTTACAAGTGTTTACCTTGTAGATGTTTCCCAGAGTATTGGAAAAGTTCCAGGTGCTGCCATTTTCCTGATTACACTATAACTAATTCCATACAAATGCAACAAATTTTGGATTGACCCTTTGCGCTGCACTCAATGAGTTCATGATCTCACATTGTAAATATTCATTATTCTTATGACATGGGAACTAATTCTAAATGGAAAAAAATGCACAGAGCATCCTTTCAGAATTAGAGAAAAGAAAAATAGCTTTCAGGAAAATGCAGGGAGTATGAGTGTCTTACAAACTTTATTACTGTTTGTACGGGTAGGAGGGTATTTTGCATGGAGCAGAACCTAATGGTATATACATTGTTAAATCAAGTGGAGAACTAGATCAACTTTAAATGCAGAAGTCCAAAGAGAATATTTTCTAAATATTCCATGAGCCTATTGGTTTGGGGAGCAAAAAGCATAAATGGGAGGGACAGGAGGCAGACAATGTAGCCTTTTCTGTTTTGTTTAATATAGTTTTCATTTTTACTTACATGGTTTGTAGGTTATGGAGGCTTTATGTGTGACTTACAATTCTCCTCTGCCAGAATTACTGCTGAATCAAAGCCTGCTTTGAGCATACTAATGACTCTTTACTGAAATAATTAATGTACTAGCATCCAATAACTTAAATATTGCTATTTGCAAGTAGTCCTGAACTGATTTGTCTCTCTGTTATTTCTAACTTGATTCAGCCTGTTCTGTTTTCCAGCTGAGCTATCAGTTGCTTAACAGGAATGTTTTATTTGTGTTAATTTAGAAAGTGTGATGTCCAGTGCTAGCTGTCCCATGCCAGCACAGCGTGTACTGCCCTTTAAGCCAAACAGACACAGCTTAATGACTAACAAGTTGAACATTGGTATTGTCATTAATGTTTTCCATTAATGCCTCTGCAGGTAGGGCAGCAGCAAATGGAAAACCAAGCTTGAGAGAAAACAGTGTCATTTTGGGGGTCGTAAAAATTAATAGTAAAATATGTAAATACGGGAGATAATATAATTTTTGTATTGGTAGCTACCCTTACACCCACACAGACTTGTTTTAGGTGGCTTTTTCTCTAACACAGGGAGGCTGTAACTTGCCCCCCTGTCAGTATTTTCCTTCCATTTCTAATTTCATTGCATTTCATTTTCTGGGCACTCACATCATTTTCTCTTCCACCTTCTCTCTTTCCATCCCACTGCATGCTTCTTTCCTTGGTCTGACCTCAGAGAGGAGGAAGAGTGTGAAGAGGAGGAAGAAGAACAGCCAGTCACAGAGCCCAATACTGAGGATGAGGGGGAGGAAGAGGCCAGTAGTAGGGTCAAAGCCAGGTACCGGGATTCGACTTCGTCCCTTCACCTTTTCCTCAGGCTCTGGCATGAACTCACCAGCACAGTGTGCAGCATCATCTACCTTTTCACTCACATTCCTAGATCACCTGTTAAAGCCACCCCAAAAGGAAATAATTTTGCCTTTAAAAACTTTGTTAATGTGTGTGTGTTAATGGAAACATGTTTTATTACATAGGCTCAATGCACTAAGAACTGTCTGCACTCACTCCCTTTGTACAAAATGAGTAACACTCACATCTTAAAAGCTTTAGCAAAAAGCATAACTGCTAAGCATGACTTAGATTTGTCTTTTTAGTTAAAGCAATGGTGAAATGTTGCAGCTCTTTACTGAAGATACTGCTTGCTTTTTATGTTTTCATCCCTATTGTAATGATACAACCTTACTAGCAATATCTGTTGCTATGAAGAAGATTGACATTTTTTTGAATGCTGCCTATGATTTCTATCAATTTTGTTCATGTTTTAATAGGAAATAACTACTTTGAGGCAAAGCTGATATATATATATAATTTTCTACATACCTGCCCATCTGTGTATATATGCATATAAACAAACCACCTATAAAAACAATATTCTCATGTTAAAATTTTCCACTTATTTCTGAGGTATATATGGATTTGACATCTGGCAACTTTATCCTAATAAATTGGAAGAAAGAAAATATGTTCTTTCTTCCAGACAGCCATTTGATTTAGGTTAAATTGCTTAGCTTTGCAACTCAGCAAATGAGATTGGATTTTTTTTAAATAAACCACATTCATGCAGACACTGTACAGCACAGAAGGAAGAAAGGAAACTGTTTAATGTGTGAATTCCAAAGAAAATACTGTACTGTTATTAATATCTTCTAGTCTGCAAATCTTGCCAATGGCTGCCTGAAATTTCAAAATTAAGTGATAATTTCCTCAAATCCAATTCTTAAAAGTCAAAGCTAAGGTACAAGTTATTAGTATAGCACATGAATATTCTAAAATACATAAAAATTTTAAAAATAACAAGGAAGAGCTGTGTAAAGGGCGTGATGTGCTTTTAGGTCGTCTTTTTGAGATAACTGGGTGATATTACAATGGCTTTTCTAAATACCTCCTTTCACTGTCACTGTAGCATAACAAAAATGATCTGTACCCCGGCCATTTGTGTTAGATGCTGTCAGGACAGGTAGCACTAGCCTGGCTTCAGTGACTCCTGTCATGCACAGCTGTGGTGCAATAGATGAAGGTTTCCACATTGCCCACTGTGCTGCTGCTGTGCAGAACAATTACCTGGTATATACCTGATGATTATCTTCATAATATCCTATCATATGTAACATATTATGGTTTTGTTGCATATGCTGTGCCAAACCCACAGTCCTCAGATAAGGGCCATGCCTTGCATGCCTGTAGGTGGATTGCAGGGGTGGTTTTAGGAGAGTGAAATCAGCCACCTGCTGAGTAATCCAGCCCAAAGCCCATCCACAGCGTTTGTGCTGGAGCCGCTAGCTAAAAACAGATATCCAGGAGTACAGATCCCATGGCTTTTCACCTGCCTTACCTGCTGAGTAATCCAGCCCAAAGCCCATCCACAGCATTTGTGCTGGAGCTACTAGCAAAAAACAGATATCCCGGAGTACAGATCCCATGGCTTTTCACGTGCCTTGTTGCTTCTGTCACTCACCAACACCTGCCTTCACGAGAGCAGAGCAGATGTGTTTTCTGTTGCACTTGATGCAACTCTACAAGTCTCTAACACCAACATGGGATGCTGACACTCAGAGAAATTAATGTCTTCATACCTAGACAAATGATCTGCTAAGGCATTGGTTTTGAAATTATTCTAAATCTTAATTTTGACAAAACACTGCTGATTGAGTGGTTTTTGTTTTCATCTTTGGTGGATGAACATTTTTAGTAAAAAGATCAGATCACCAGGGAGGATCAGATATCTGGCCTTCAAGAAGCAGTCATGCACGTTGTATCTTGAAGCATCTATATCTGTGGACCGTGTTATCCAGTGTGTTGAGACTGCTTTGTACTGCTCTGACAGTGCTTACAACATAACTTGAAATACTTGAAAACTGTTCAGAAAATGTTTGTGAAAAGGTTAATGAAAATTAGTTCTGAAGCCTGTGGGTTAAATCCCTTCCTTTCCTTTAAGCTGAGTCACTTCCATTTCTCAGTATTTCCAACCCCAAGAAGAATCCCTTTGGGATACAAAGAATAAAAAGTGATGGTTGTTTAAATTTAGGAAGTTTTGTTTGTCTGACTTTCCTTATTTTTTTTTCCTTCAAGAGGTACTATCTACTGATCTCCCTTTTCCCCGTTTTTCTCCCCTTCCCTTCTCATTATGTTTTCCTCTTGCAGTGAGGCCCCAGGTGTGCAGGAGGCTGTGAATGAAAACGTTTCACAGTGTTCTGATTCTTCAGCCATCTCCAGTGCCATTTCTCCAGCTGAGAGGCCTCTCTCCTGCTCTAGAGCAAAGAGCTCTTCTAGCAGCTCCTCTTCTGTGCCTGACTCATCTATCTCTCATCATAATTCTGTTCTTTCATCACCATCTTCACCTGCAGCAGCATTGCTAAGCTCTTCCCAAAATTCATCAGCATCCATTACTCCAAAGGCATCTCCAACAGTGGAGAAATTACCTTATGTACCGCATACTCCTTTTCACCTCTTCTCGTATGACTTTGAAGAGTCTCCAGCATCTGTGAAAGAAAAGGAAGCAGAAATGATGAGGGAAAACAGGTAGATTTTATATAGCTGACAATTTTTAGATAAATGAGTAATGCCTTTCAAGAGGTTCATAGTGATAATAATGCTCTCTGTGTGTTGTATTATTTCCAGAAGACACTGTATTAGTTTTAGTCCTGCAAGCCTGTATTTTGATTTGATTGATATTCTGCCCTTGCCTTTGTTGCCTTCATTTTGTCTATACTCTTCTTCAGGGTCTATAGTTAATAAGTAAGCTGGCCTCCTCTATACAGCTGTAGATAAAAAACCTGTGATTTGGGAGATCACAGAGAGGAGCACCATTTTGCTCTCATTTACAGCAATGTAATTTGAAGACATGATTTCATGAAAATTAATGGAGCTCTTCTGCTATAAAACTAAGAGACATCAGATCAACGTTTGGAATTCAGGGATGAAATCCTGGCTTCAAAGACTGAACTGCCAAATCCTGAATTTGTTGTTAGATTACAGTGCATATCCCTGTCATGTGCCATTTCAACTTGTGCTTGTAGTAAGAGAAGTAGATTAAACCCTATAAAGAGAGTTTAGCACTTAGAATAGAGTTTTCCCTCTGAAACAGGTGCTCAGTTCAGTTGCTCCCCGTGTATTTATCTTTTTTAATTTTAATTTTTAATTTGCCTGTTCCACCCGTTTAAAAACAAAAATAAATTGTTTTGTCTCAATCTGTTTTCAAGTAAAACAGATTGACAATAGGTAACACTAAAAATAATGCTAGAGAATCATCTTGAAAAGAGCTTGATGATTTTTAGCTGCTTCTCTCAGTGGTCAGTGTTCTCTGAATTAGGCTCTGAAAATGTACACATATATTGTGAGTGTATTTATTTCTTCCTTTCTCCAACAGTCCTTCTGAATTTCTGCATGTGAACAAATATTTTGATTCCTTTGATCCTCTTAGTTTTCAATCTTTTTCTTCTAATAGGTGGGTGGGTTTTGTTGCTTTTTCATTTCACTGAAAAGCCTGTAAATCCAAGTAGATGTTGAGAGGGGTCTTGGTTTACATATCTTTCCTTACCTGGAGCTCGAATACTGGGATTCATCTAAATTTATGTTTCCCTACATAGATGCAGAAATTTTCCCTTAGGCCTCTCACATTCATTTATTGCTTTCTTATTGCTGCTACTGTTAGAATTACACTTTTTAGAGAGTAGATTCCTAGATACATCCTGTTCCTGCAATATTTACTATTACAGTGATTTTTTTTTCCTCTGACCATCCTTGTGCTTCTAGTGACCACACAGGATCAAGAGCATGGTGTGGGGGAGGATTGTGCTGAGTTTATATGGAGAAAAAAGAGGGCAAAGCTTGCATGATTTGGGCAGTAATATGTTCATAAAAGAGGTAAATGTCTGGCGTTTCTTCCGAGTGAACAGTTCTGGGAGGAGGCCATTGCATCTACATTGGTATATGACAGGAAGGAAAAATGGAATTAATAGCCACTAGTAGAGGAAGGTTAGAAAGATAAACATTGTGTACAGGATACAGACTTACCCTGGTGTGCTGGTTTTGTATTGCTACTCTTCCAGCATCTGTCTCCCTCTAAATTTGATATATAGGGATTCCGTGTCCAGGCCAGTCCCTCTGAATTTGATTGTGTTAATTCTTGTAGGTCTGAGTCCATAGAAGGACTCAGGTGTGTTCTCTCTGTTTTAATGAGTTACCTTTGGCCTAATTGAAATTCCTTGGTCTGAAAAAGGATTCTTCACTGTGTCAGCTTTTTCTTGGGGCAGAACAGGAGAAAAGGAAACGTAATGGTTGATAAGAAGGGCTCCTTTCAGTTGATTGAAACAGAAATGGAGGTTTCTGTTACTGTCAGGAGCATACTGAATGAGCTCTGAGTTGTCCTCAGGACAACGGAGTTTCTCACCTCTCGCTCAATATGGGCACAGGCAGAACATCTGAGCTGAGCCTGCCAGAGAGAAGACCCATGCCAGCTCGTGCTACCAGGGAAGTCTCACACTGTCCAGCTACACAGCCTTCCACTGGCCCACTGTCTCTAGTTTCTAGTCAGTTTTCTTTTAGGGCAGGAATGCCAGGAAGACAATTATTTTCTGAAAAATTCCTTTTGTAGCTCAGAAATTTGTGTGTTAGCATTTTTTTCTAAAATTACTCCTGTTCCTGGACAGTCAGTATGGTGTCTCAAAAATAGATGGTAGTGGTGGGGTGTTTTCTAAAACACAAACTTGGAATCACTGCCAAAGGGGGCATGTTCTCTAAAGCATGATCCCTTCCATTATAAAAACCCCTAACTGAAATCTATTCTTGATTTTAACATGGGCTTTGGCAGGCAGAAAAGCTGTTGTATCCTAAAGAATGAAGCTGAAACTTTGAATGAAATTTTGCATGGCTAGATGAGTGTGCTAAATGGAGCTGAAGGAAACCAACCAGCCTTTTCAAATAAAATTGCTGAGTGAAATTACTGAGTGCTGATGTGTGTGGGAGAAGAAGCAGCAGAGAAAAGATACAGTGAAAAAGGGTATATTATATCTTATGAATTATAATAAGGAAAATTATATTGCCCTTTTTCCTGAAGTAAATTTTGTCATTTGGATGAGTTGGCCTTGCAAAGTACTCACCTACAGAGCATCATATGCTTTCCATGTGGGAAAATGGTATAGCCCGTGAACAGAAACGTTAACGTTTTCCTAAATCAGGAATCTCTCCTTGACATGCTCTTTTAAGTACGATGGTTAAAAGGCACAGCAGAGCAACACAACTGCCTTTTCTATTCAGTACATGAGCCAGGATGAAAACATTGATACAAGGGACTCTAGGGAGCTGGCCATTCCAGGAGTCCTGGAAAAAATTTCTCTGATAAGCAAGCTCACAATGGAGTCAAACAGGTTCTTGGATTTTTTTAATAGAGGAAATGTCTGATAGAACTTTCCAAAGCCATGCTTCCAGAGACATGTCTTTTTAACCATGGTGATGGCTTTTTACAGACGTTGTAAGAAGTGGTACATAAGCTACGATTTATGTAGGTGGAAGGGAAAGAAAATACCACCGGCTTTAATTGAAAAGAATGTGGATATTTTCTATAACACAAATATTAGCACATGATGGATGTCCATGTTCAGACCATGTCTTGGGAATGCTGCTGCTTGCCTTAATTTCGCTAGACATGAATACTGCTTACTTGGACTGGTTTGATCCCTTTTCTAGTGGCTGGGTATTGGCTCCCAAAACAGCTAATAATTTTGAGTAACTGAGCAGTGATTTAAGTCTTCCGGCTCTGAGTTGTCACATGGAAGGACCATTTTAATCTCTCATTGTTTTCCAAAGCAGTAGCTCACTATCTGAATCAAGTATGTCCATGACATGGTTGATATTCAAATGATATGATAGGCTGCATATTTTGAATTTGGGATTAGAGCAATATTTTCAGAAGGTGGATGTTTGAGAAGTTCTGGGGTATGGGATCACTGCCACCCCCTAAACAAGAAGATTTACTGTTGCATACCTGCTGGCTGATGGATTTTTTTCTCTCTCTCCCTTTCTCCTACTTTTCTTCCCATTTCTTCAGATACAATAGCTATGGCAGCAGCTCCTACTCTTCTCCACGACCTTACCCTGGTGTCAGTGCCCCTACAACACCCACTTCTCGTTATGGGACAACTCTCTCACCGCCTCAAGAGACCAAATCTGACAGGTTTGTAAATTAATCAGTCTTTTAACAACAGTTCCTTTATAGATAGGATGGAGATGAGTGTAAGCTGTTCTGAATGGGTACTGGAAACATCTAGACAGACCTTTTCTAATGTTGGAAAGAAAATGGACAGAAATGTAGACATTTCCCACTCATTCTCAAGCCTTTCTCTGACGTGGTGTTAAAGGCTGGATGTATTTCCATCCCACTTCTGCTTCTCCCACTTAAATGGATGAAACAGAGTTGCTTCACACATACGCTGTTCTGACTATTAAAAGGTGAATTAAAGCACATTTTATTTCTTTCCATTTTTTAAAATAAATTCAGGCAGATCTATTTTCATTTCTATCATCTTCAACCAATTATAAAATCTTGGAAATGTGCTTAGCTCAGAATTTCCTAGGCCATAATTTTGTCCTTCCTTGAAAATACATGATATATCTCATTGTATTTCATAAAGGGCAAAATGTTTCTTGCTGTAGGTAAACCAAGCTCATGATAACCTACCAATTATCAACTCACTTTAAAAAAAAAAGAAAACACCCCATAGCAGCAACAAAAAAGCAGTATTTTGACGAACCAGAATACTCTTTTGAATTATGTAAGGTACTAGGGAAAGAAAAAAGATAATAAAATGTTATGGATACATGAAAGAAATTCTTCTTGGCAAGAGATCTGGACCACCAGAAATTAACCGACTCTTACAACCTGAAAGTAAGTGACAGCTTCAAAGAATGTCCTGCTGAGTTTAAGGAGGAAGGGTAGAAGTTTTTAATTAATCTAATTAAATAATTTAATAATTTAGTTAAATAATTTCCTATTAAGCCAGATGGGTTTTGGATTGTTTGTTGTCAAATTGGCCTCTAATTTGTAAAAATTCCATCTCCCACCCTTTTTTTGAACTGAAGGCTTTTTCAGGATCCTTTCTCTGTATTCCAATTATTTTTTATTAATTATATTTTGAATATTTCTATATGTGTATATAAATATATGTATACATGTTTGTGTGTGTATGTATATATGTTTGAATCTACCTAATGCTTCACATCCTTTCCAGTCAAAGTGGTTCAAGTTAGGTTCTTCCAGCATGCATGTATTTCTAACCATGAGGTATTGATTTAATCCTTTTTTTTAGGTGAGTAATTACATTAAATTTATCTTTAGAGAAAGGCATCATTTTTCATTTGCTCATCTTCCTAGAGTAGCTTTCCGTGATTTGTCTTTCCTCATCTGAATTAAATTATTTCCAAGTGAAACCATAATAAAAAACTCTAAACCAGCTTTTTCATACCCTTTTACCTTAGCAAAGTAGATGCAAGATAAGCAAGAATTAATAGTATCCTGCTGATTTTGAAGTTTTAGATTTCCATGCCCCTCTGTTGTAAGCTTCTGATTGCCACTGCAGCAAAGAAACTCCAAAGTCGTCAAACTCTGAGATGGCTGAAAATCGTTGGGCCTGTCCTGCAAGAGGTTGATTGCACTGGCCCTGATCCAGTAAAGGAAGCAAGCCTTCATTGTAGCATGCGTATAAGTGCGTTGCTGATTCTGAGCCAAAATGCCTTGGCCCCACAGGATGAAGCTGTAAAATTCGCAGATTCATGGAGAGTCAGGCCAGAGGGGAGCTCTGTAATCATCTGTTGTGACCTGTAATGGGTCTCACAGAAGCTAAATGAAAGACCCCTGTACCTTCACATGTTTTCAAGTGGCAGGGCATGACTTCTCCTGGAAAACATTCCAGTATTTATCATCACTGCTAGGAGAATATTTCATTTTTTGAGGCCAATTTGTCTAGCAGTATCTTCTAGCCATTACACCTCATCCTACTTTTCTCTGTGAAACTGGAAAGTGCTCTGCCTTCAACTATCAGATCCCTCTTTAAGTGTCTCAGAGTTGCATCTCTGTCTTTCCTTCAGGTTACGTTTACTGCTTTCCACCTCACATGATAAAAATATCTCTACTCTTGTTTAAATTTGCAGCTTGCTGTTCACGGCAGTTGAATTTACCAGGATTTCTGTGGTTTTATATTTGAGGGATGTTACAGCCTGATGCTTTTTGTTTGTTAATCTCTGAGAAGTGTGAAAAATGTGTTTGTGCCACAGCTGTCTGTTGCCTGCAGACTAGATGCAGCTATTTCTTGAAAAATAATTAAATTTACAGATTCAGATGCCATTTTGCATCAAGTCTTGGGTTTTTGAGTACCCTGGCACTGCAGAATTGTAGTTCAGTAGGCTCTAACAGAGTGACTGCTTTGAAGAGGGGCAGAGGCTTGCTTTTATCTTATTGTCCTTAAAGACATGGGTTGCAGAAATGTCCATGCAGAGATCAACGACAGATAGAATTTGCTTACTGGAGAGCAGGCTGTGCGTGACACTACGCTTGACACTGATTAGTGAGTAGAAAGTGTTGTGGAAGTTTTCACAGTCTTCTATCAATGGTGTTTGCCTTAGGTCATGTGAACATTAATTCCTACCTCCTGATGGTAAAAATTTATGTGGATACAAACACCAAAAAAAAGTTAAAAGTTTAGGCGGGGAAGAGGAAGACACTTGATAAGAAGCAGGCGTGTATCTGTGGTTAGCTCCAAGGTGAGTTTTCTGCTTTCAGCTTATGATTACAGTTATCCAAAGCCTCCACAGAAAGATTCCTGTTTTTTATCATGAATGTAAGAGCTTCAGATGCAATTCCTGGTACTGTTTATCTGACCTTCGAGAATGAGGAGGAAGGAGGAAGCAGCATTTAGACCAGTGCCCAGCAAAATGATTCATGCTTCATTCAGTTACCCTGACAGGCCTTTCAAACCCTTGGCTGCATTTTGTTTATGTAAACAAGAGCTACAGCTTAGGTGGAAAGAAGCAATGTGGTTGACATTTTGACATCCCTACTTTTGAAACCTTCTTTGGCTAAAAACAGTAGGAAATCAGAAAGAGCAGTATAAGTCAGTGCAAAAGTAACTAGATTTTGTACTTTGAAAGCCACATAATGTATATATTTCTGATTTTACAGCAGAAGAATAGGCTTACTTGACTGTTTCTTCGTTTCTAAATTCAGCTGCAGCCTTTTGCCAACTTTTTGCAATACTGTCGTTCTCTCTCATTTCTCTGGGTCCCCTGTGGAGAGCCATGTTTCTGAAGTGCATGTTGCAGCCATGGAAATCCCGCTGAAGGAGGGCAAATTGCAGGGCACTTTCTGTTCAGCCCTTCCTTGGGAGAGAATAAAGAGTATATTGGTTCACTCTCTGCTTGTGCAAGTTGCTCCTAATGCATAAGAAGTATAACCCAGTCATCCTGGTTTTAGCTGCCAAAGGCTGCTTTGGTCCATAAATATACTGCTCCCACTCTTCATGACTTAAACCACCAATTAACTCTCTCCTACTTTCTAAAGGAAAAAAAAAAAAAATCAATTTCTTAACCTCAGAAATTTTGGTAACAAAGGGGAAGAGCAAGACATAGCTGCAGCACGTCAGGGAGAAAAGCATTTTTCTGTATCTCTGAGTCGCCGCATTGCCTGAGAGAAGGTGTTATAAGACACTTCTATATTTCTATGCCTTATGCTCACACCTAGAATATTTCTGTTTAGCCAAAGACTGCCTTCTCAGACTCTGAATGTAAGATGGTCACTCAAATTAAAGCTGCAGCCTAGACTCTGTAGCTGGACAGCAAACTCATTACCTGCAAAGCTTCACACCCCCTCATAGTGTGTTTTTGGTGGCAAAGTGTATATGCATTGTGGTTATGCCATAGTTAGAGGAGACCCTTGAAGGAGTCTCACTTCTAAGGCTCCTGAATTCAGTACCAGCTTTAACTCATTTCGTTGCCAGAAAAATATCCTGCTAGTGTGTTTGCCAAGGTAGTTTTCTTCTGGTGGATTTGCCAGGAGACAGTTCCCTACTGTCAAACAGCAGTGCAGTTAGCCTAGTTCGAAAAGCCTTCTTCTCACGGCACTCTGTGCCGAGGGAGCAGGAGTTCATGGTCTCCTCTTGCCTCTGTCTGTTGAATCAAATGCCAGAAAGTTCAGCTTGCAAACCTCCACTTCTGGATCCTTTTGGCTAGTCACTATGAACTTAGTTTCCACCTTTGGTTGGTTCCTCTGAAGTTCCTCCAAATCTCCAAGCTTGATAAGGGCCTTCTATGGTGTTTGCAAATTATTCCTGCCTGATGCACTCTCCAGGTTTTCCAGACTATTAGATAATAGACTTCAGAAAGGTGACATACGTTTCACATCCCTTAATCTGTTTTCCATCTTACTTGCTTTATGATCTACAGCAGTATGTTACCTTGGGCTCCCATGATACAGGACCTTGAATGTTGAGTGTTCATCTCCATGTTCCTATATATATTTTGAAGTAAATGTACATTCAAGCTTTTATTTCTACAACGGGTGAACACAGACACTGATATTAGCATGATTTAGATTATGTGATATTTTTCTCCACTGATCTTAAAGACACTTTAAACACCATACCTGAAGCGTAAACATGAAGCACAGCAGAAGTCTGCAAATGCTCTTCTTTTGAGTTTTATTCCTTTCCAGGTGCCTGAAACAGTGATTTTTCTGGCAGTCTGGTGCTTTTTTCAAATTTGTGTATCTTAAAAGCAATACAAAACAACAACAAAAAAAAACTGCTTGAGAATGCTAAACAGCTTTTCAGTTAGACTTTCTACTAAAATTAAAGGTCTCTGTAACTGACAGCACCAGGGAGGTGCTGCTGGATGAAGCTTCTTGGAAGGTTCTCTTTTTTTTATTTTCTTTTTTTTTCCGTTAACCATCTATCACTAATCTGCACTCTGGAGTTACCTTACCCCAGCTGTTAAGCACTAAAGAAAACGAAGAAACCTATGAAACAAAACTCACTATACAGCCTACAAAGCTGCTACTCTCCCAAGAACAACTCCTCTTTCCTTGGCTTTCTACTTTTTCTGCTTCTACCATCTTCTGTGTGTCTTAATACATGCTTCTGGGCTTTCAGACCAGAGACTGTGGATATTTTTTCTTGTGGTAAATGCCAAACACATCTTCCACTCTGAATAATATAATGAGGAAGGGATAGCTTGGTAGTTGATAATAGTGGCCCAGGGCAAAAGCCTCAACTTTATTGCTGAGACTTTAAGAGGAAAAATGACCTTAGGAATTATTTGATGATTTACAGTTTGGGAGGAAGCAGTGGCTTACACTGGCTTAGCTGCTTGTCAAACTACTGCATAAGCAGTATTCTTGATTTCAGCTTTGTGGGCTTCATCATAGGGTGTATGTTTAAAAAGTAAACGTGAGCTGGGTTGCAATGTCAGACTGCAGCGTGGTGCTGCCTGAACACACGGTGCGCAGTGCTGATGCTTAGGGGACACGTACCTTAGCCTAGATCAGCGAGGGGGCTCTGCAAGCCACTTCCAGGAAATTTGTTACTCTCATGAAGATGAGAAGCCACCGGTTAGAGAAAGACAGAGACACAATATAAAACCTGTAAAACCTCAGCCTGTGAGAGGAGTGTGTATGTAGAAAGTCCTCGTTCATTGTCCTGTCTCCGTGCAGCTCTGCCCCTCTGTAGCTTGATTTTGTGTACCCCCTCAGGCCAGTTAAAAGTCTAATGTTAATCGGTTCTTCTCTTGGTTAGTCTCAAGTTCCTTTCTCAAAGGAAGCATTAGTCAGTAGTTTTATCTCTCAATTTTGTGTTTATTTTTCAGAGAAGTTTTGTAAAGATTCCTCAAGTAATGTTTAGTCTGTTTGCAAAATCTTATATCAACATGCTTTTGAATTTGCCGTGTCATGTAGGGAGACATAACACACGAGAGTTTCTTTAACTGTGAAAAGCAATATGGCTCTTGGCAGCTTTGCCTCCTCTTTTGTCTCTTTCTAAGCTGGAAAGCGGATTTATTTTGTTAAAGCCAAGAGACATTTACAGTTACTTAAGGCCTGAGTCGGAGCTGCGGACTGTTCCCTCTCTGTAGTGTTCTCATGCCTGCTGGAGCAGGAGCACTTTGGAAAAATGGGTAATTAGTGCTTCCTCATTAAGTTTATTAATGATTCTGACCCTAGTTATATTAAAGAAAATCCTGAATCTTAATCTTATGACCTAAAGGCATTTCCTATTATAAGTCATCTGTTAATTTTTTTTTTTTAGCTCCTAAAAATATACTTTTGTATTCTTGCTATAGATAACCATTTCCATTTAGCAAATTTTAAAATTTCAGCATGGAGGAAAATGCAACCACAAAAGAAGAGCAGTTCAAAGTTAACGTGAATGAAGAAAATTTGAAGATGATAATTGCAATTTTGCTGTCACTGAGTGGCTTAGAGTAAGATAGAAATGTTTTATTCGATTTTCAATGTGATTAACATAATTCAAGTCACACAGTCCACCTCACAATAAGTAGTCTGTGATGGAGTATTGTCAAAAAAATTTGAAAAAAAGTGTGAGATATCTTCTGTCTCCCTGAGCTTTTGTTTTTAATAATGATTACTAATTTACCACTGTGCTAAATGCTGTAAGTTGGATTAGCTGAATTTTTGTTCAGAAGAGTTTTGTCCTACAGTTAATGTTTTAGCTTTGTATCCTGTGCTCTGTATATATTTTTGTTGCCTTCTTTTTCCTTCTTTTTTTTTTTTCCTATTCTTTGCTCTTTCCTATCTTCTTCCAACAAGGTAAGTAACTAATGACCTATTTGGCTCCAGGTCTTAATGCTGTGGTGTGGAGCCACATTCACAAATCCCCAGACTTAGACATATTCTTGCTGTGTGTTTTCTTTCCGGAATGAGGGTGTAATAACATAGCTTGTTTAGCTTTTGCTGGTTTTAACAGCAGGCAGAAGAAAGCTTTTCTTAATATTTTTATATTAACAGCCCATTCTTAATAGCCTTGTGCTCTCTGCAAGACTAAAAATAGTGGTCAGAGCAAGCATCCTTCTGGATTGTATTTTTGGAGTTGAACAAATGGTTGATATTACCAACTGGTAACATATGACACCAGCATTAAAATGCTGGCATATATTAGCTATAACCCTGTTTTGTGAGTGATCACTCTATTATGCTTTCATTGAGTATTCACATACTCTCTTCTGTTGAAATCTCTTGCCACCTTTGATTCTATGCCAGTATTTTTATTAGTCGTCTTCTTGCTTACCCATTTTTAAAATGCAGACTATGGCAGTAAGACTTAAATATTCCTGAAGTCTGAAGGTACTGTCACCCTTTAAACAGCATCAAAGCACCAGAATTACCTGAAGGCTCAGCCCAAGCTTCCCACTGGCTGGTTTGGCCAGTCCCACTGCCATTTGCAATTCAAGTATGAGTTCAGCGAAAGGGAAAGTTTCCTTTAAGCATTATTTCCAGGGGAACACAGAGACAAAAGAAGCCCCAGATTTTTCAAACAAACCAAACATAGACAAATCTCTTTTCAAATAATTTAGAATATTTGATGAATACCTCTTACCGCTTGCTTTTCTTTCTGGCTGTTTTACAGGTTTGTACACTGTGAAAGTAACACCTGTTTCCTCCAGATTTAGTTTATGCACACATAGAAAATTAAGGATAGAGTTTACTAAATACTAAATCTTCTCATTTGCAATTGCAGTTCACATTAAAAAGAGGATTGATGCACCCAAATACAGCTGAGTTACAGTGTTTGATAGCAACAGTACAGCTGTGAGTTTATGAGGTTTCACAGGGTCTCAGCATTTGGTATGACGTATGGTCTTCACCAGGGGGAGATGTGTCTGCTCAAGTGGTCTGGACACTGCAGGGTCTAACCACTAAGCAAGCACTAACTCCACAAAATTAGTGCTATTTCTTTGCCTGTCCTTTTCTAAATGTGACTGAAAACCCAAGACCTGATTATTTGTGTTTTAAGAAGTCAGTGCCACACAAGGAGCCAACTGGCTGCATTTCTATCTCTTTAATTATGACTTGTTTCAACAGAACCCCCTCACAACTTTGAGTATTAGTTTTGACATTTTCATGCAGTAATCTCTTGTATGCAAAATGGCACTCCACAGCTGACTGTGTTTGGGACAAATTAATTGAATCAGGTATGCGTGTGCATGCTGTGCTGTAGCTTGTAACTCAGCTGAAGTATGGACTTATTAAATAACCAGTGGGAAATAACAAGTTTGGGCTATTTTTTATGGATTTAATTAGTTTTCAGGAGGTGGCAAACTAATATGGCACATGGATATTCATTTACAGTTTCTTAGACATTGGCTTTTTTCCTGGGTATGTGACTGTGGATCTTTTATTTAGATTGTGAGTCTACTGTTCATACATGTGAAATTTTTAGCCAAGTGAGCAACTCTAGCCAAGCTGTGCAAGATTAAACTTCCAAACAAGGTGTTTTGGCATGTGGAGATATTTTACTACCAGGATCAGGTTAGAATCCCATCTGCAGAACTAAGCTGCACATCTCCATGTGATTCCTCTGTAATCCCTTAGATAACTGTGTATTTACTATGAAGCCTCAAAGAGCTTAGTCAGAGCTAAAGGTTTCCAACCTGCTAGATGCTGTGCAGACCTGCAATCACTCTTTTGGTCTCTTAGCATCACCCCATTCCTTCCCCTTAATTTTCCTTCAGGCTTTATTAAGTCATAACTTCCTTTGACTCCAAATGGAGTTTGCAGACTTCAGGGCAGCTGGATGGGATAGGACAGAGTGGGATAGCAAGGTAAATACACCGAACAGATAAGAGCACAGACTTGATAAGGACCCTCTTTTTGCCATCTATTCCAGTTTATTTCCAGATGTCTTCATGTGGAGGTACTGTCCAGTTTTCCCCTTCCAAGAGCAATTTCTGATGATATATCCAACCTTATTGCCGTGATTTTTCATGCTACTAGACGGATGGAGCTCTAGGTTCTGAATCTTAATACAGTGGTGCTACTGTTTCTGCTTAGAGCTTTCTCTTGCAACATGCACTGAAAGGTCAAAAGTTAAAATAAATTTAAAATATGTTCTAGGGAAAATTCACCACATGTACTTGACTGTCAGGGTTTGAGGATTTTATTTTTTGTCTTTTCTTAGTGCTAAGGCATATTAGAGATTTTTATGGGTTTGAGTGTGATCCAGCACTGATACTATAGCTCTGGAGGAGTGCCAGCAGGGAGGCTTACAGAATATCAAGTTTTATACCATCTTATGTAATGTTTATGTGTGTGGGATATGACATATTGAAATTCAATTTATTGAAATTATATTCACACTGCCCTGCTGCCAGTGGGGCCGAAATGGCTATGTTTTGTGGTGTTTCTGCTTGCACATAGACACTTGGGGAAGGTATGCATTACTGTTTTTGTCTTCTCCTGCACCTATTTTCATTGGTGAACTGATGCTATTACACTAAATGCCTACATGTAGTACATTTACATAGGCATGTAAATAAGCAAGGGAAAGAGTCTGGGTTCTTAAAAATAATGGAAATTTATCCAGGTTTCTATTGCTGGTTTGGGAACCTTCCTTTAGACAGGGTTTAGTTTCTTTTTTAGAAAAGGCAGTATCTATTTCTCTCATTAATCCCTTCATTGCAAAACTCATGTTACAACAATGCAGAGAAACCGCTCTACATGAGTTATGTCTCTTTGATTTTATCAGTCTAATTCAATCAGTGTGGATACATTTACATCTGTATAAAGCTACCCTGTACAATACAGATTTTTCCTGTCTAAGAGACAGAAAGACAGACATGTTTACGCTGAGGTCACTTTGTTGCCATGTGAGAGATTGGTGGTACCAGTACCACCATGTTGGGAAAGGATGTGTGAGAGGAGCCACTCTGCTAGCCAAAGGAGTACTTGCAGTAAAAAAAGTTAAAAATCTGTGTCAAAACCAAACTATAAGTGAATATACATGTAGCTTTTTTTAAAAAGTATTTGCTACTTGAAGCTGTTTCATCTCAAAGAATAAATCATTTAAATATTTGAGAAGTCTACTGTAAAGCCTGTCATTTCTGGCAAAAAAGTCCCACTTATTTGGCTGGGCATTTACTCACATTATCTTTTGCATCTTAACAGTTTCCTGAGCAACAGCTAGAAGTTTGCTATGCATTGCTGGTAGGAACACTGAGCCTTCTTCATTACAGTAACCTACCATGGAGCATCCAGTTCATAGTTATGGTCAGAGTACTGCAACGAAAGTCCACTTTCAGACTAAGTCTTGCTTAGGCATAAAGTGGTAGTAAATTGTTCTTTTTGTTCACTGATTCTGTGAACGGAACAAGAACAAGTGGGTCTAAATGGCAAAAAAAAAAGAAGTTTAGACTAGACAGCAGAGAAGCCTTTCTTGCTGGCAGGGCTAGTTAAGTACTAGATGGATGCAGTACGTCCATCATTAAGGATTTTTAAGGCAGGTCAGACAAACAGTTTTTAAACAATGTTTTGAGAAGACTGAATACTGCCCTGCGCAAGGAGAGGAAAATGGATAATCTGTTCTGCTCCAACCCCATTGCCTCTAATTTTTTTAGTAACAATTTTGATGCCACTTAATTATTATAACTAACTGTGCTGTCCCTGTGTATTTTATTATATGCTCCTATACGTGATTTATTTTGCTCTTACAGTACATGCAGTGAGGAAATAATAACAGAACTTGTTAAAGTATAGAGGAAAAATATGGCACTGCTTAAGAGAGCATTCAAATTCTGAAGGGCAGTTCTGACATCTTTTACTTTTGTTTTTCTGTATACAGGATTCTCGGGTGTTTGTGACACATCTGCTTTTAAAATCATTGCATAATATGTTTGGAAAGTGCTGGAAAAATATTCTAGCTTGCTTTTCTTTATTTAAAAAATCCTTTACAGGATTCAGCTTTTCGGTTAACAGGATTCTACAGTAAAAAAAAAATTTAGACAATATTGCAGTTGCGATAGACTGAAAAATTCTTATGCGTACTGTGTTCAGAAATTTGGCAATTTAAGCAGCCTACCATATCTGTCATTTTTAGGCTCATCATTGTATCTAAATCAATTTAGCAAGACGCTTAGCCAGTGCTTTGAAGCATCCATACATTAATATTGTCGTGTCATTCTGTTGGTTGGGATTATGATACTTGCAGAATGATTCCTACTCATTTGTTGCCAGTATAATTAATAAAAGTGGCACTGAGAAATCTGATCTTCCTTCTCTGCAGGCCAGCTTTGGGTGGTCTCCTTACATCATCTTTTCGGCAGCACCAGGAGTCCTTGGCAGCAGAAAGAGAAAGACGACGTCAGGAGAGAGAAGAAAGGTTGCAAAGGATAGAACGTGAAGAAAGAAACAAATTCAAGTAGGAGCCAAATTTGCTTTTAGTCTGTTACTTCAATGTGTGATGGATTTGTAAATCACTGAGACATTCAATTCCAAAATAATTGAATTGATGAATAGTTTGTGTGTATCTTCAGATACTTTTTTTGATCTAAGTATCTTAAGAACTGATATCTTGAACACATCATGATGAATTTTGGCATTTAATAAGCCAGCATTTTTTTTTAAAGGCAGCTATGTATTTGCCAGTCGTACTGTGTGGGTATCTGAAGAGGCCAGGTTTTAGTAGCTAACATACTCCCGAATGTATAATCTCAGCAACGCATAGGATTTGAAGATGAAACAGTTGGAGGAAGGTATCAAGAAGTGAGGAAGGGACAGCACTGAGACATCTTTTTGCTTTTATATTCTGCAAAATAGAAGTGTTTTGTTGTCTCAGGATGTTTTAAACTACTTTCAATGTTTTTAAACTACTTTATAGTGGTTTTTAACTACTTCTTCCTGCTTTTCTGAACATGTGTCTCTTCCTCCTGGAAATAGCAACTGACAGAAATTAATTATCAAAATTATTGCTCAAACCATGGCCAGGCAAAGGCCCCAGCTGAATATATAGGGCCCTCCATTTTCACATCTGAGAACATGTATGCTGTGGGATCCTGGGGTGTGCTGCCTGAGGATAGTAAGGGACAAGCCCTCTCCTCCTGTTAAATCCATGCCTGGAAATCCCAGCACAGGCATTAGCAAAGACTGCAGTGGGCTTAAGATAGATAAGGAGCTTATGCCTGAAGTGGTTTGCCAGCTCTCTGAAGAGTGTACTCTAAGAAACCGATTTGTTTCCTCATAAGCAAGAGTGAAAAGTAAACATATTTTTAGTAGTTAGACAAAATGTAGTATCTAAAAATTGGTAGGGTAAATATTTCATAACCTTAGAGTTGGTAATTATGGAAAAGATGGCACTGGTATCATGTGAGCTTGTTTATTAGTATGCAGGATTATTTTCGCTGTAATTATCTCTTTAGTAAGAAGTGGAAATGGTCTGTGTCATAGTGAATTTGGAAAGAGGAGTAACTTACTAGTGGCTGGTTTGTTGGTTAGTTGAAGGAGATACTCTCCTGGCTCCAGAAGATAGCTAGTTTAGAAGAAAATGAGAGGCAGAGGGAAGGTGGAAGAGCACCATAATAGGATCTTTGGCAGCCAACAATTGCCCAAGGTCTCCTGAAACAGAAACAATCAGGTCTCAGTCTTCAAGCCCCTTCCAAAAGCTCTCGCTCTAAGTGGTATCATCAGGCTGCAGCAGGCTGCTGTGGACAGCCAACATGATCTTTTCAGAAAGGAAACTCCCAGACCAAAAAAGCCACTAGGACATTTGGCAGCTTGACCTATTTGAATAACAAATCTGCACATTTCACTGGAGCTTAGCTGCAGTAGTTGTTCTGTCACTAAAAGAGCTTCCTTAAAGTTAGAAGACCATTTTTTTTTAACTATACATCTTCCTCCCATTACTTCAGAGTCAGAAACTGGTTAACTAAATGTCACGATTGTGTTGCGTATTTAAGATGACAGTTTTCCAATGCCCAATGTTTTCATCTTCTAGATTTGAGTTCCCTGGTCAGCCAAAAGTTATAACTTGTGTTTGAGTAGAGGGTCTCCAAAGCCACCAAACTTTGCGGACAGACAGCATCCCACAGTTGATTAAACAGTCTGGCAGGAGGAGGACAAAGCCACAGCAAACAGTCATGGACAGTTTTGTAAGAGTTCTTGGGATTACATTATCATATCATCACTCTGGCTAGAAAACCAGTCTCTGAAGATGTATTTTTGATTAAAAATAGCACTTGCAATTCACAGCCTTCAAACTCATGAGCAGTACTGGATTTACCATCGTGACTCATTTGTTATCTCATTCTTTCCAACTCTGCCTCGAGAACATTTCACTAGGTTCTGGCACCATTATTGACAAATTGAGGATAATTTAAAGGAGGGCATCACCAGTTGTGAAAGAGCTTGGTTTTAGGAGAGAAGTTAAAACGCTTCATAAGCTACTGCTAGCAAAAGGAGTGCCTTACATAATGAACGTTTTCCTCAGCAGAAGGACTGTTGTACCTGTTGCATATGTAGAACAATATGTCCTAAAATACAAGGGTTGTTCTTCAGCTGTAGGGAAGGGTGAAAGTTGACAGAGAGGAAATTTGCCTGCTGAAAAATTCATAGATTTTTTTTTTTCTCTTGGAGTTACTCCCATAGCTATTGTAATTCCAAAGAATACTCTGAAAATATTATAAATGTATAACCAGTTCAGGAATTCAAATGATGTGGAGATAGCTTGAAACAGTAGTGTGTGTTCCCTGTTAATGGACTTTTGAAGAGCACTGGCAAGCCTGTGTTTAACAGCTTAGTAGATAATAAGTAATTTGTGTGATGACACAATATATAGAGAAAAAAAAAAGTGTTTTATTCATAAATGGAGTAATTCTGAAACTCTTTCTGGTAGTCACAGGTGTGTAAAAATCTAACAGATAAGGGGAAAGTCTCATCAGTTTTGTCCACCAGATTCAACAAAATATTAAAAATATATTGTAAGGAACTATCTTGCTGTGATACTGAGTCAGGCTGAATGTTCACTGGGTTCTGCTGTGCTCTGAGTTAAATTTGCATCCACATTTGTGGGTGTGACACATCTACCTGAAATCACAGTGCTCAGACGTCAGGCAAAGTTGACTTGGCAAAAGCTAAATATAAGTAATATTTATCTAGTTATTTGAGGACCTGTGCGAGGATCATCTGAGATAGAGGAAGGTTTGTATGTAAAACTCAAGGAGAATAAAGAAGTGAAAGGTCCTGTCCAATGATCCTGAATGCACCTTGTAAGAACGGAGACTCCATCCTACTTGGTAATGGCAGTCTGCTGACCCATTTCTAGCCGTGGCAACTAAAACACACTGAGTAAATGTATTTTAGAAAGAGCTCCATGCCTTGGTCTAGCCTGCCAGATGCTGCGGTCCCTGTTTTGGGGCATTCTACATGAGGCAAATGAGGATTGGTTTATTAGCCACTAATGTGCCTGCTCATCACCGATGAGTCCAGCTCATTGTATCTAATTTCACATACCAGGGTTCAAAATGTGCTTCAAGTTCTTCACTTTTTGCGTTCTTTTTATAATTAGTTGTATGACCCTCTGAACTATGTATCTGGTGTACACATACCCCTGGTGTATGCATGGATAAGTGTACACACACACTTTTCAGCCATTTTTACAGAAACAAACTAATAATTTTTGTCGACAGCAACCTTGATTGTCTCTGACCAGCTTGTTTATACTGCTCTTGGTTTCTCCTACTGTACTTGTACTTCTGTTACTTACCTTATTCTTCTGGTTTCCTCTGCAATTTACTGCAATTCTCTTTTTAGCCGTGATTATTTAGACAAAAGAGAAGAACTAAGACAAGCAAGAGAAGAGAGGTTTGTATATAATGCACCCATGCTTCCCTTTGGTTGTTTGCACTTCCTATATTCTTTACTGCAGAGCTGTTGTGTATTTACTTTTTTAACTCTGCATGCACAGAACACCTCTATTCCAAAAGACTTCTATAAGAGAGCAGTTGTTTCATTAAAGAGGAGAATGAAGTCCAGCTGTAAGCACAGCAATAAATGATGAGCAGTGGAACTGGAATGCATAAGAGTGATTGATGATCTATCTTTTATCTATTTGTGTGGGAAATAAGCTTACTTCATTTGCCTCAGAAATTTGCCTGAATTTAGTATAGTTATAAATTGAATAAGCCTGTCTTTCTCACCCAGCGGGTCCCAAGCTTTCTGGAGGGTCAGAAAAGGCAGCTGAGGATAAAGGAAATTGGGGTCACAAGCATTGCAAAATTGTAGTCACAGGCTGATGGAAATGGTTCTGACCCACTTCCAGCATATTTTTATCTTTCAGAGCCAAGTTCTCTTTGCCAATCTCTCTAAACATCAGTGAGTAAATTACAAAGCTTAGGAGTGTTTATCATTGAGGCATTGTTTTAGTTTTATTTAAATAACTTATTTAAAGGGACTGAGGGTTTGGGGTTTTTTTCCTTTTGTTAATTCAGTTAAGTAGTTTAGAAACTCTGGGTTAGGCTGGGAGCTATGTGCTTATGAAAGCACATTTTTCAAGGACTACTCGTCTAAAGACCTTTGCTTTTCAGTACCTTCATCTCTACCTTCACTAGTAATTACACCCTAGAGGGAGCTCTTGTTTTTACCTTAAAAATGTGCATGTTACTGAACAAATAGTAGATGAAAAATCATCCAGGTTGCTTCAGTTCTTTTAGTTCCTCTAGAGGTTACACTCTGGAGATACTTTTGGATTGTCAAGAACTGGAATTACATTATCAAACTATGAGAGCAGTCGTCTTAGAAATCATAGTGCTGCATTTTAGTTTTGGGTTGTTTGGTGTTTTTTTTTTTCACAAAATCATCATGCAGGAGGCAATTCATTTCTGCAGACTGAAGTCTGATCTGCTGTGGCTAAAGAAGCTAGTATTAAAAAATTACTTTGACATCTCTAAGAGTAAGAAAAGGTGGATGGGCTTTCCTTTGTCCTTCCAGTCAAAACAATTACAAATACTTTAAAGCATTTTCTGAAATAAAATGCATCTGAGCCCATAAGCATCACACACTGATCTTAGCTGAGTAAATCCTTTTACAGCAAGTGTGCTCGTCAGCAAGCTTTGAAACAAATTAGAAGTGGGCTCACCAGCACTTTCAAGTTGTAAGGGAACATGCCAAGTAAACTGGAGTATTTTGGGAGAATTGTTCACCAGCAGGGCATCACTGCTGTGCAATGTGAGATGATTTCACTGGTCATTAGGAATGTGCCTTTATCCTTAGGACTCTTTTGAACTGAAATGTTAAACTATCAGTTCTTCCGCATAAAGAGAAAAGACACATGTTTGCTTTGACAGCACATAAATATTGGAGAAAACTGCAAGTGAAGTCTTGCACCAGTATTACATTACATTGGCCTTCTGTAACTATTTTTTTAACAAACCCTTTGCACAAACGAAGTTTCATTTCCTATAGCAAGTTGCATGTTGACTTGTTTTAAGAGAATGCATGGACTGTGAGAAGGTGCCAAAATCCTGGTTAAATCTGGATTGTGTGTTTCCTCCATATCAGTTTGGAGAAGTAGAAGAAGATAATACTCAGCATGTAGGAAAGTCTCTGTTAAAAACATTGGTTTGTCTAAATTCTCTCAACTCTTTGAAGCATTCTGTGTACTATCACGTTCCCCTGGAGCTCCAGAATAGGGGCACCCACTTCTCCAGTGGCTCTGCGGTGACCTGAGGATAAGGAAGAAAGATTCCTGCAGTTTCAAGGGGTCCAAGTGTAATTCAGCACCATTTGTTTCCCTTGTTCTTGTTGTTTGATGATTTGAGGCGTTTTTTACTTTGCTTGGTTGTGTGTTTCCCAGTGGTAATTTAAAAATAAATCCAAGAAAGGTGAGCTCCCAAGCCCTCTCTAGTGTGACTTAGAGCTCGAATACTCTTCACCTCATAACTTTGATGGTACGTTTCAAGTCACCCTCAGGTCATTGCTCAGAGACCTAGAGAACTCAGAATTATATTTTCATTTACTTAAAGATGATAAGTGGATTGTCGTGTTCCTGAGGTGTACCAAATGGATAGCCCTCAGACTTCTGGCTCTTTGTCTATAGAAAAAGAGTTGGCATAAGCATGATGACATCTGAAAGTTTCCATGAAATATAGAAATATATACAGAAGCAATGTGTCAATCCTGTAGTGGCGGAACTAATTGCAGCAGAGGGGTGGTATCTTATCCTTTCAGCTCCTTCAGATTTTGGTCTTCATGAGACCTTGTGTATTTCATGCTGGCATTTGTTCATTTTTAAGACATTGGGCAAAACCAAAAAATAACCTAAATAAATGTATTTTATCAAGTGTGAAGTGTTAGTAAGTGATTCTTGAATGATTTTTATTTCATTGTTAAATTGCTGTATCTACTTATTAGGCTTCCCATTTGTTAACTAGTTACTCTGATGTGCTGCCAGGAGAGTTGCTGTTCCGGTTCCCTCTT
The DNA here is from genome assembly GCF_965140245.1 of Athene noctua. Lineage (NCBI taxonomy): Eukaryota > Metazoa > Chordata > Aves > Strigiformes > Strigidae > Athene > Athene noctua. Next base: position 73,620,708 of record NC_134038.1, on the reverse strand, counting down.
ACAGTATAATGAACAGATATATTTTGAGAAGGCACATCTCGATGGTAGTCCTCTGCTTTGCTGGTTGGCTGTTCAGTGCACAGCTACAGAAGCTAAAATGTTAAAGCAGCTGAAAAAGAGCTGAGGACAATAAAACGTTGTAGCTCCCCCCCTTACAGAAGGATCCATCCAGATCTTTGCTGTAGTCTATTGGCAAACTGCAAAACCCTCCTCAGTGGCAGCCAGCTGGGCTGTACCTGTTTGAGCTAAGTGATCAAACTGAATGGCTCTTTATGAGTCTGAAGTCCCATCTGCTCTGCTTGTGAGGAGGCGGAGGGTGCAATACGTAAGTGACCGACGTTAAAAGAAAGACTGGCTTCATGAACTGTAACAAAACATTATGCTAATGCCAGCAAAAGGCTTTCTCCTCTATTGAAAAGGCAAAAATCGTTCTCAAGAATTGGCTTCATGTTAGAACTGTAAACAGTTCCTATTTTATAACCATACAAGTATGTGGCTTGTTATATTTTCATCCCAAGTCTGTAGGGGTTCTTTTTCTTGCAGAACTTGTTCAAAGCCTGTGCATACCTCTGGAGGAATAAAAGAAAATGAGTTTGTTCTTCATTATTGCTGTTCACAGTAAAGCAAATTGCCTCTGAAAACACAAGGACTGCTCTTCAAAGTCACATTTCTATGCTCTATATGGATGTTTGCAAATGTGCATGTGTGTGTGGCTACCATATGCACTAAGCATGTTTGTTACCACATATGGCTGACTTCTTTACCCTGCCTGCTTTTAATGCACCCTTGTACACTAATTCAGGCTGTCAGTGTGGCAGAAGGGGGGCGGAGAGGTGTTCCCTGTTAAGAAATGTTTACAATGGTGAGTTATAGGAGGATGACCACAGTGTTTTGGGGGCGTAAGCAGTAGTCTTGATTAACCTGTTTAACAGTTCACTTCTGGGTAAGACAAACAGTCTAAAGCCTGATCCAGCTGTATTCATGAATTTATTCCTTAGCAAATAATGGTGGATAAAATTAGCAGACATCTGGAAGAGGCACATATTTCAAAGTTATTTTGGTCGAAATGTATAAAGCACACTATGAAGAATATGATTGGTAGCTGGTCTTAATAAACAGTTAGTGAGTTCTGCCTGCCTAAAATGCAAAACAGATGTATCTTTGTTCTTTTAAAGTGACTTTGATGAATAAACTACATGTGACGTCAGGTCCAAGCTATTGGATGTCTGAGTCCGGCAGAGAAATTTTTTAGAATAAAAAAAAGAAAACTTTCCATTGTAGACTCTGGAGAGAACAAAGTAAATTCCAGTGCATTGCTCTCAGAGCAAATAGAAGCAGGTTCAGAGACTTTAGATAGTCAATCCAAACATTTATTATTGGTATTATTTTCAGGGAGATCTGTTTTTGTCTGCTGCACTGAACCATTTTCCTCCCTTACAGCAAGTCTCAGACTTTGACTATTTGCATCAGTATTAAGGGGCTCTGGCTTTGGAGGGTTGGTGGTTTGGTTTTTTCTTTTGGGGTTGGTTTTTGTTTTTTTTTTCTCCCTCCCGTTTTCATTTTGGGAGAGGAAGGGCTGGGAGGAGGAGGAGGAGGCGAAGGAGGAGGGTGAAAAGGAGGACAGACAAATGCTTCCAAGAGGAGGACTATGCAAACACAATACTTTATCTAAAGACTCCTTAACTCTGCTGGGTTTTGCTTTTGTTTTGTCATGAGCAATTTAATATTTTTCAGGGCAATAACCTTTGCTTTGGTGTGCGTTTTTTGGCAGATTGAGCAGGCAGGCAGTTTAGTACTGTACCTCTTGTGTCAGGAAGTCAGCTCATTCTCTGCAGGTGTTTCATCCATAAACAAGCATCAGCCACAGACTTCTTTTTCTTTACGGAAACCCTCTGGAATTTAACTTTCAGATACAAATACTTGGAGAGGTTGGCAGCAGAGGAGTATGAAAAGGAGCTGAAGAGTCGGAGCGTAAGCCGAGGCAGAAGTGAGCTGTCCTTGAACCTGAGATCTCCTTCAGCGCCATCCTCACCTGTACCCAAGTGCATCAGCCCAGTATCCATAGAGTCCCAGGAAGAGCTGAAGACCCCTTCCACACCTTCTGGGACCCCTCAGCCCTCAGAAGGTAAGTGAAAAGGAGGGCAGGGGAAAGAGCAGTGGTTTTGTCACAGTTTCTGTCTGGCTAGCAGTGATTTTTGATGCATGAGTGCAAAAATATAACCTCTGAGGTGCCAGTAAAGGGTCGTCTTTGTTTCATGCTGTCTTCCTAAATTTCCTCTTTTTTTTGGATGGATTTGGATATCTTCTATTCAAGCAAAGAATACACTGCTAATTGTTGTTGTGATTTATGTTATCATTATCTGTTGCATTAAAATGGAATAATTGGATAATACAGCATACAGAGGGTCTTAATTTTAGCATCATGTTCCTTGTATATTAGAACTTACCGAATACTAAACCAACAATATTCCTGCCAACAGATTTTGCTTATGTGGATTCTCTGAAAGAAATGCAACAGATGAATGCCAGGATTATAATAACCTTCCAGCAGAGCACAGGCTGAATGGGACAAACAGAAAAGGTCTTGAATTGAAGGCAGGGAGGCTGTGTTGGTTATTTTTAACACCAACAAAAACTCTTAAAATTGTAGCACAAGTAGTAAAGGACTTAAAAGAGACCACAGACAATTAGTAAAAAGGAAAGTATAATTAGTGTTTGCACGGTTGGTTTGCTGTCATATAATTTATTGGTGTACAGAGCAATATTTTTTGTGTGTGCACGTCATTCTGCCACTTGCATCATGTACTCCCCCTTCAGTCCTCAAAAAAACACCCACCATACAGATTTATATTTACGCCACATGATGATGCATTAACATTGGGAACTAGAGTGCATGTTGAGGGTGAATTATCGCCATCATTCATTTTTATTTTATTTGATTTCCTGCTACGTGCTATTGGTGATTAATGCATTTGTAACTTGCACTGCTTGGTTTTATTGAGTGTTATGGCTGGTAGCGTGCTATAAAGCGAGGCAATTTAAGAAAAAAGTTACAAATACTGAATGTTGCATATGTTTATCCTCACTGTACTGAGTAGGTGAAATTTATTTAATTTAGGTTTATATATTTTCCCAATTATATTCCCGGTTTTCTTGTCTGGCACCTTAAAAGTCTCAGTGGAATCATTTGAATTTAAAAAACATGAATATTTTCCTGTAACACTGATCTACAGAAACATCCCGATGCCCATTTTCTTGAGTGCAATATTGCTTTTAGAGCAAATAAGCTGGATTTTTCCACCATTAGGATTTCAGAGCTGGGTAGGGAGCAAGTATCTCTTTTATGATGATTATTTTAACATATTTCTTCTGGAAGCATTCAAAAAAAAAAAAAAAAGCAGCATGAAATGGAGCAGCACAGTCCATTTGGAGAGTACATTTAGAGCAGGTGTACAGGGCAGCTTCAGGCAGCCAGAATATGACAGAGCTATCAACACATGTGTAGGTAGGACATCTCTACTAAAACTCCTGGCAATACCAGTAGGCATCAGAGGGCAGCACCTGGTAGCCTGGCAAATGGACTGCAAGGAGCGAACATATGGATGGGGCATGGCAGGCCTCCAGCCAAGGGCAGCTGTGCAGGCAGATGGCCAGGACAGCACCAGAACAGTGGCCTGATATCTGCATACTTCAGTGGGAGCTGTACATGGGGAAGGACTGCTGTTTCAGGACTACCAAAAGCTTTGGAAAGATCATATGAAGTAATGAGCATGTGGGCAAGGCAGGCTCTCTCATCTGGAGGTGGCGAGATTATTGGATGCCAACTAACATGTGGTAGGCTTATTTATAGATTTTGTGACATGGCCTCTAAACTATTATCTGAGTTCTTTAAGCTCTATAAGAAACTAAAATCTCAACTTTTACTGTTCTTAGGAAATGTTATGAATCCCACTCAATAAGTAGAGAAACTGAGGCATTAATTTGCTTAAGCCAGTTGTAGGAAAGCTGAAATAGAGCTGTGGACAGAACCCAGATTACTTGCACCCCAATCAGTTGCTTTGAACATGAGGGTCACCATCTTCCCAAGCAAGGATGAAACTGCAGAAGGAAAACAGTTTCTGAGGTCTGTGCATAGGACCCTCTAAAGACTGCAAGAATGGTGTTAATGGACATGTGATATTTGTCTGCAGAATTCAGAACCTGAAGTGAAACAGGAAGTGTGTTTCTCTACTAGCAAAACAAAAAGCAACAAAAAGGTGATTTTTGGAGTCAGATGTATTTTATGCTGTTTGTGCTGAAGGTATCCTCTGGCCAGCTAGTATCTGCTGGGCTTAAGAAGGAAATGGATTTTGTCTATGGAACTTTGTCCCACGCTGTGAAACGTCTCAGTATCATTACCCAATACAAAAATCTGGCCTTGCTGAGCTAAAGTGTTTTCTCATATAAAACAATTGGTTCCACTACAGTAATCAAGTCTTGTAAGACTTACTCTTGTAAAACTTGGGGTATGGCATTCAGAGGAAATGAAGGCAGTCCCATAACTACAAAATGGAACTTAATTTTTTTTTTCAGAGCAGCTACTTCATCTTTTGTAATTTCATTGGAGAATATTTTATGAAGTGCACATGTGCAGTAAAGGAGAGCAACAATAACCCAAGACATCTCTGACGTCAATCCACAGAGGAATTGGAGATGAACCCTCCTTTGAGAGGAGCAACTTTTTTAGCACTTAAGTAAGCAGGCCAACCCAAGTGCACACTGTGGGCAGTAGGAAACCTTCTGAACATACTAGTAGCTGAGCATGGTTCAAATACTGCCTGAAGGATGACTGGTCAAAGCATCTCAGCAGATGGAGAAGCACCAGAGCATGAGGGTGCAGTGAGGCCTTTGCAGCCCCACTTGTAGAGACAAAGGAACCATGATACACAAAGTCAGAGGAGGAACTGGGGTGGGGGACAAAGAAAGATCATTTCTGACTTGATGAAGAAAGAGCCAGCTCCCTACTGGTGATCACTCTGTGCTAGTTTTTACCGTCACAAGAAGGAGTGGGAAGAAAAGACTCAGGTGGGGGTGGAGGAAAAGTCCCTGCTGAATTCACAGCAAGAGGAATTCTGTGCTGGAGGAACTGAAGGGAGATAACCACCAAGACTTTAAGCAGTGCCCGAACAATTAAACTGAGAGGGCTGGGTAGGTATAGTCATCTTCGGACTTACTGTATGTATCCTCAAGAGACACTTAGTGTATGTATCTCCAAGTTCCAAGTAGAAAGCAGAGAAAAATAGAGGAAGAGGCGGTTGCCTAATCTATTACCTTGGTAGGAGATTAGATGTGGGCCTGGAGGTATGTTTTCTCTGAGGGCTTATAGGACTCAGTGGGGTTGAGGTCTTATCGGCAGGCACTAAGGATACAGCATCTTGGGTCTACTTCAGAGTTCATTTATAGTTTTGTATCAAAAGAAAGGTCATTTCCTTTCATTTCCCTGTATAGCATTATAAGTTCGTAGCCATGTTTTTCAGAAGGGAGCAGCTTGCTGTCCTCTCTAACCTCTCACTCAAAAGAGGGGTGTCACTAACATCTAATCAGATCATAGTGGATCAGGTTGCTCGGACTTTATGTGACCAAGTCTTGAAAATGTCAGAAGATGCAGCTTACACTGTCTCTCAAAACAACAAAACACATTCATTGAGGGACCCTGCTACCATCTCTTTTAGTGATGAATTTACATAGCTTCTTTGGGAGATTTCACCCTTCTGAGAAGTCTCATTTTTTTCTAATAATACATTTTCAGAGATTAAGTTCTTTAAATACCCAACTCATTTGTTTTCACAGCAGGGAGGGAGGGTAAAACTAAGCATTGAGAGAAGTGTGAAGAGTAACATATGAAAGTGAAAATAGATTACCTCTACTACTGAATCTGGCAATCCCAGTTGAGGTTTTAAGAACTGTATAAGTGTAAGAAAAAACAGATGCTTATAATGGCATCACACTCCTTAATATCTCAGGAACGCGTTCTGTGCTGTTGATGCTTTTTGATATGACTGTGCTTGCTTCCCTGAGTCTTTGTGCTCCCCACTAGAAGAAGTCTGAAGATGGGACAGAGCCTGATCTATTATTTAACTCTCTTGCCACCTGCAAGGTTGCCAGTAGTGTTTTGTTGGGTGTGAAAATGGGTCGAGTAGATACGGGATTGAAAGTTCCAGCTCATTTCAAATAGGTCACCCCTAAGCATTTACTAACAATTGTAACTTTTAACAGCTTTAGAAGTTCTCGCCAATATCAGCACAGTAGACTACAGGATGGAACTGCAAGTGATGGACACACATCTAGCTTGCTGGTTTTGTTCTCCTGCTAGTGTTTGCTGATAGATTTGATTTTGAATTGCTTTTTAAAGGCAGGGACTTAGGTCACTATTTACAAGTTATTTGGGTATAGAAGGATTGTTTGATATTATGCCTAAAGAGAGAGAGGCTGTCAAAATGAATGTCAACATATCCTTGTTTTGTTCTGGAACTGCTTAGATTTTGATGCTCCTTGAACTCAAAAGAGCAGGCTGTGTCAGTATATTGCTCTTTACTTTTTGTTATATGTTAGATTCTACTAAGATACTACATCTTTCTGGTACGTGTGGTATATTCCTTGTTTGAAGAGTATTCAGAATTCTTTCGAACAGTCTTATTTTCTCAAGCACTTCTTATGTCTCCCCTGACTTTATCGTTCATGATGACAAAGGTGCCATAAGTATTAGCAGTCCTGGTTATGTTCTAGTCAACTTCTTTCTCCACCTGAGCTTTTGGGGTTGACTTTTTTGGTTATTGCATGACAGCTTTTTTTTTTTTTTTTTAGGGAGAAATATCTGAAATTCATATGAAACTATAATTATTCAAGGACGAATTATGACATTTGTATATATGGATCATTGCAGTGTGGCAAGTTCAGAGTCTTTCGTGCTACAGTACCTCGTTAGTTCCAGGAACTCCTGAAGGATTCCTAAGCTTCCATCTCAGTCATATTAAAATCTTGTCTTGACTTTAAAATGCTCTTGTTCTATACCTACACACTGACAGCTGTGGTCAGAAACACACTGCTGGGATTCAGAGTGTCTGCCAATTTCTTGCCAGCTCTCTCTAATTTTGATTCTCCCTTAAGCAATGTCCAGGGTACAGGCATAAGTAAGGTATGTTTAGAGAGACAAGGCAGAGTGCAGAGCTACTTGCGTATCTAATATTAGACTTTTAGATGCTCTCTGTGTGGAAGAGGGAGAAAGATAAGCTTCTGACTGAGAGTGTTTTAAAACATCTTACAGGGATTTGAGTGAACATGGGTTATCTAGTAAACATACTATGTGTACATTTCTTTTATATAAAAATATTGTACATACATGTCTGGTAATGTAACTAACTCCACATTTAAAATCAGTTGTGAAAGTGCAGAAGTTTAACTCCAGTGAAATCAGTGGCAAAAAAATCATTTGCAGTTTGTCTGCTTAAATTGTATGAAATGAAGTGGTATAGTGAATAGTGTGGTACTGAAGATGCATTACTGAAAGCTAGTTTTAAAACGTGTGTGTTGTTGTAAAGATAAGCACAGGCATTATTAGAAATCATTATTCTTTATGTGGGTGTCTCAGAAAATAGGATAGGCACACAACATGAAACAATCTTAGGAAAACGTTGTGAACTTCATTATTTTGGCTTATGCTTTCTCAGGATAAATCTATTTACCTGCTCCCTAAAGGACTAAAATTCTTGGATTGTATTCCAGTGTGATACTTTTCTTCCTTCAAAAATTCACGTAGTTCTTGAAGAAAGTCTCATCATATATATCATGTGATCCAAAGACCATGACAAAATCAGAAGGCTCTTTTGCAATGTTGCAATGAAAAATAGTTAACAGAGGGGAAAAAACAAGTATGACTTCATCATTGTAGTTCAGCCACCCAACACAAGATTTAGTACAGAGGAAACTTGGGAAGTATGCAGAACTAACATGCATGCCCATTTTCATCACTCTTGCATGACCATTTCAGTTTTCAGAAAATTGTGAGCTGCTTGATGTGAATATGTGTGGATGCTCTTCAGTTTCTTTGCAGCATGCAGAGAATATTTGCATGTGAAAATACGCTGTTATAGCTAAAAACCCTAAAGGTGAATGAATTCATTTCACTGTCAGTGGTAAAGCAGGGAAGAAGAAACCAAGCGTACTATCAACAGTGTTTGCTGTGTGCAACTGATAAAAAAGCTCATCATATGCCATATGCCAACCAATTGGAAGCTAAATTTGTGCCATATGCCAAGCAGTTGGAAACTTTGTTCATTTTTGATGTGGCTGTTCTGAAGTAAATGTGCATGAAAAAACATACGGTTTTTGTCAGCAAAATGTGTGACAGTGCCATTTCCAGACTGTGCCATTCAACTGTGTTAATAAAACTAATATTTGTATTTTTTTGTTGACGTGTTCCTCATCAGGTAAAAAAAGAATTCTTCCAGAACCCAAAGAAAATTCAACCAAAAGCCACAATCTTCCTCCTTTTTGCTTTTTAAAAGATCTCTTCCTTCCTGGCTCTGTCTAGGCACTGAGCTGTCAATGTCATGCTCAGGTGGGATGCCCATTATCTGCTGGTTCATTCAAATCCTTATGCAAGTCCAACACTGCAGCTGTGGAAGTATGTGTAAAAACAGTGGGCTGGCTGCAGACAGCAAGCAACGGGTCTTGCCACGCCACTCTCACATGCAATGCTGTCGTCGCACAACATTCATCAGTCTGTTGCTCCTAATGTTCAGCATGCCATGGACTTGCTTTTTATTTTCTTTGCATAAGGCACTTGTACAACTTTCACGTCACTCTCCTTTAGAGGAGTGAGCTTGAGACGACTCCGTTGTTAAGTGAATCTCTTTCTCCCATTGTTCTCTCCACCAGTGAGTGCCAGTGAACCCGAACCAGAGACAGAGACAGAACCAGAACCAGAGCAGCAGTCTGAGGCTGAGGCCGAGCAGGGAACGGAGACACCCAAGGAAATAGAGGCTACAGAGGTGGAACCAGAAAGTGAGGTCGAGCAAGGACCAGAGAGAGAGCCAGAAGAAAGTGCAATACTCAGTGAAAAAGAGAGACAGAATGAGGAAGTGAATGAAAAAGACAACTGCTCTGCATCCAGCATATCCTCAGCAAGCAGCACTTTAGAGAGGGAAGAGAGAGAGGACAAGTTAACCAGTGACAATGAAACTGGTAAAGTGAAGCTTTTTCGATAATGAAGCGTTTCTGGTGGGGAAAAAGAATGTTAAATTAGCAGCTCTGTTGTGTTAATTAGCTAACAAACCCTCTGCACCTAAGACTTTCTTTGCCATGGCCAAGTCTGGTCTACTCTCTGCTTGGAAATCCACAGACTTTGGTGGGGTTTCTATGTTTGAGGGACAGTAAGGCCTTGATGAAATGAGGTTTCCTTTGATCCAAAACCATTTTCTTCCCCTAAGATTAATATATTACCTATTGGATCATCATGTTGTAGCAACTTGCATCTCTGTCTCCCAGAGAATTTATTTGGGTTTTCTGCACATAAAGCAATGAGACAAGGGGCCATGCTGACATGATTTATCATGAGATTCCAAATACCTTTTCTTATCCTTTTAGTGGAAGAAGAAGAGCAAAGAGGGCTGCGATGTTTGTTCCTTCCCTCCTGTTCTCCTGTCTTGGTTAGGCTTCAGAAAGCAGAAATACGTAGGAGCTGCTGAACATAGGTATAGGCTGTGGCCATCTTTAGCTCATATGGAGAAGGCACATGAAACAGACCTTCTCTGGAAAAGACCAGTTCTGTAGGGACCAGTGGTTCTGGTCAGATATGCCACCAGGCACCTCTAAAGGCCCAGCCTGAAAGACACACTAAAAACCAGTTTTCCACCTGGAAAGATAATGACAACCAGAGCTTGTTATGCAGCCTGGACAGGGAGGGAATAAAAGGCAGATTTTGACTTTTGTTGATTAATTACTCTTTTCGTCTTTTTATAGGGAGTTAAAGGTATGAAATGTAATTAGGGCATTTGGTTCCCAAGTTTTCTTAGGGCTGAGCAGAGGAGTGCATTGTCATAAGTTTACTAAGAAAGCAAGAATTGCTTCACAGTGTGGAATAGTCTTGCTCTTTCCTGAAAAAAGAGGGCTAGCTTCAAATCACAAGGATTACCTCACAGAGATAAACTCTCATATTGCACTGTTCATATTTAAACCCTATAACTTTTTTTTTTCTTTTTTTCTGGGAAGCATTAATTTTACTCTAAATATAAGAGCTATCTCCTTTTCAGACATCACCAAGATTGAGTTACTTAGAATGCTATTGTATTCTTAAAGAATGTAGATGGATATATATGTAGGAAAAGGAGCGGAGGCATGATAGATGAAGGATGTCGTTACACTGTGACATAGTCCAAGTGCAAGTAAAGGAGAACAAGTTGCAGGTTTTTTTCCTCTCATCATGTCTGTTACCAACCCGTTACCGCTAATTCAGTGCTTATATACTTCTTGCTAAAAGCTTGGAAATGTACACTATTACTGAAAAATGAACATCTTAAAACTGACCTACATTACCAGTAGACCAAAGATTTATTATGTTGTAATATGTAGGAGGTCTCATGTAGTGAATTGTCTTCTCTCTAGTAGGTGAGAAGATTTGGAAAGCAAATGAGAGTACTTTCTCCAGCAGTTCTCACGTTCCCAACAAGCAGTTTGCCAGTTATACAGTGGCCCATTGATTCTGCCCAGATGCATTAAGGACAAATGAATAAAGCATTTGGTCCTGGCTCCTCCTTTATTAGCCATCCTGCTTCCAACAACTCTTGTTTCTCCGATGGTGTTTCAAAGCTTTACTTATGGAGAGGAGGGCAGAAGAGGCCACCAAGGTGGCAAGAGTCTTCACAGCAATAATCTTTGATCAGCAGGTGGAGGCAGCCTTGGGGAGCCCAAATTACAGGCTGTGTCTGGGAGAATTATGATGAGCAGTTTTGCAAAGGGATTAAATCCTGGAGGATCCCCACTGGTGAAACTGAGAGCGGGTAGGTCATGGGGGTCTTGGAGGACCTTCGTAGGAGGGGTCTTGGGAGTAATCTTGAACATCTTTAAAGGTAAGGCTGGGAGTATGGGGAAATCCTCTGTTGGGGGCTCAGCTAGGTAAAATGTGCAGTGTGGGAATGGAGTTGTCAAGTCACATTGTCCAATGAAACTACCTCCAAGACAAATCTAAGAGACAACCTCACATGACAAATCTTGGTGAGAAAGCAATCCCATGGGTAAAGTCTGAGGAAGAATAAACAGGTAATGGAAGCAGTCAAGCCTCCTGCAGGGAAGTAGAAGGAAACAGTTTTGGATCTTGTATCCATTGCTGAGAAAAAGTCTTTCTTTTATCTGGAGTTAAACCTCTGGATCCATTTGAAAATGTGGTTTAGAGGGTGATCTGAGTAGACGTGAGAGTCATTGCTGTCCGTATGCTTTGTGCTGAGAGACATATCCTACATTTTAACGTGGTGTTGTTTTAAAGGAGCAGAGGGGAGTTGTGGGACCCTGGATGATGGATCTCACCAAGGACACACATTCTCAGAGCACAGGGCTAGATGTCATGGTAACAAAGCAACTCCATTGATGAAGGAAGCCATAAAAGATGTTTAAAACATTAAAAGTATTGAAAAAGTTGGGAGCATACAGAGAGAAACAAAGATAAAATGGAAGTTTAAGAGAGAGGACAACTGACAGGTATAACAGAAGATCTTTAATCACAAGCGGCCAAAAGGGCAGGCTAGCAGGCAAAGTAAAATGTTTTTTATGAAATAGAGTTTATAAAAAATATACTAATAAAATGTGTAAAGACTATGGGGAACAGAATTACTGTAAGTACAGTAAGTGTGAAGAATTATCTTTGTCCATGTTTAATCACTTCATCTGAAGCCCACTGGAAAAAGAAGCACCATAGTTTTTAGACACATTATCCACATTGGTTAACAGTATTATATTCAGGGAAGTGTAGTCAAAGAGACGCTTACATCATTTATTTTTACAGTTTGACCACTATAGTTTGTTATTTATGTTGCTGTCTCAAACATGGTATTTTGCAGATTATTGTTGAGAAAAGCAGTAGTCAGAAAAATGAAGCTTCATTACAGTGACATTTTAAATGATTGTAATGTGGGAAGAAGGCCATTAAGTTTCCAATGCTATCATATATTACAGGGAGGGTAACAGTGTTTGATGATCAGCATTTTAAAAAATCTTTCATAAATGTGCTCATATTCCTAGAAATAGCTTTTTAAATCTTGCTTATGCTTATACTCTCTGAGTTGCCCTGAGAGCTCTGGGATTCAAAGAGCTCATGTTGTGAAGATGGCCCAGGTACCCAGCCAGGAGGTCTGAGGAACAGCCAGATGTGGAAGGTGTCCTCCCTTAGCCAGCAGGGAGGGAGGAGCAGGAGTAAGCAGTTACATGTTGACCTTGACATCAGACAGGGAACGCCTCTTTTATAAGGAAGTTTTCCTGTGGTGGTTCCAGTTTATGGCCAGGTGAAAAGTACAATGGTAACCTATCTGTCATGATATTTAAGCCCCATTCCAGATTACTACATGTTCAGAGCATTTATGCACTGTATAAAATGATCTGGGGTAGTAAGTACAAAGTGAAACCTGACAGATTTCAGGAGAAACTGAACCTTGAAATCCCATTCCTTTTCTGAAAATTACTCCCAGCTCATGAAGATTGGGCCATATATCAGCACTGTCACTTATTTCAAAATTTTCAAAGCTACTGCTTTCCCAGTTTCAGACTAATTGTGCATGTGTCCCCCAATTTTTTTCTGGTTGAAGAGTGTTGAAGAGTGTTCTTGGTGCTCTGGCTCCCTCCCCTTGACCCTTCCCATCTGTGTGTGTGTGATTGCAGGTCCTTGGTCGCAGACCATTCAGGATGCTGGTGTGAATGAGCAGTGCAGCAACATCCTCAACAACAAGCGGTTTATGCTGGACATGTTGTATGCGCATAACAAAAAACCCAAGGATGAAGAGGAGAAGGAGCTGGAGGCGAAGGAGGAAAAGAAGGAGACGGAGGAAAGCGAGGAGTCACTCACTAGCCTAGCCAGTAGGATCTCCATCCTTCAGGCCACAAAGCAGGCCAAAGAGGAAAGTGTCAAAAAGATGGAGATTGGAAATCTGGACAACCAAGGCAGCGTGAAAGCCTTTGCGGAAAAATTCAACAGTGGTGAGCTGGCCAAGGGGACAGCCGTGCCTGAAGATGAAATCAGTGAACAGGTCCCCGAGAAAACACCAGCACAGCCAAAGAAGGAATCTGACTACATCTGGGATCAGCTCATGGCTAATCCTAGAGAACTTAAAATCAAAGACATGGATTTTACAGACTTGGGGGAGGAGGATGATGTAGATGTGTTGGACATGGATATGGGTCCTGGGGACTCCCTTGTTCCCCCTCCTCCACCTCCACCTTCTTTTCTGGGTTTGCCTCCTCCACCACCTCCCCCACTGTTTGGATGTCCGCCTCCACCTCCACCCTCTGCTAATTTATTGGCTCCTCCTCCTCTGTTCAGCACTCCTCAGGGTTTAGGGTCACCCCAGGTTCCTAGGGGTCAGCCAGCATTTATGAAGAAGAAGAAAACCATCCGTCTGTTTTGGAACGAGGTACGGCCATTTGAGTGGCAGTGTAAAAACAACAAACGCTGCAGAGAATTCCTGTGGTCGAAACTGGAACCCATTAAGGTGGACACTTCCAAACTGGAGCATCTCTTTGAGTCTAAATCCAAGGAACTGCCTGTCACAAAGGTACAGATCGTATTCAGCTTGCTATTATTTTGCTATTGTATTGGTATTCATTCTGACTTCTATCTGGATGATTTATGTTGTTTATATGAAAACAGTGGAAATTACTGAATGTGTTTCTAGCTTGGCCTATGACAGAAGATATTCCATGGCCTGAAACTAGGAGATGAGCTTAGGGTGCTGTACATGCCAAGCTGCCCTCCTGTCTCAGGCCTACTGCTTTTGGGCTATCACTTCAGGTGGGGAATACCAACAAAGTTTACATTAGCGAGTTCATAGCTGAGTGCCAAACCTAGGTATTGAAATATGAAATATTTTCTGTTACATTTGTATAAAGGTCACAGCGTGATGATTCATATCTGTGTATTTGACAGTTCTTCACTTGGTAATATTTTCCTAATCGTTATGTGGAAAGGTTACAATATCAAACTGGATCTGCTGCAAAGAGCCTACACATGTGCTTTGTTCTGAAGGATCGATTTATCAGCTGGACCAAGCTAAACTCTGCAGGGGTGTCAGGTTTTTGTTTTATAATGATGAACAGGCCTATTTTAAATCCTTAATTTGTACAATGTGGCTATCCAAATTTTAGGATAGAAGCTGGCACAGGAAATAACCTCTGTAGCTAGGATTCCCTCTTCCTTAGTATTGTTATAAATAAATTCACAAAAGCTGGTGACATGGCTGTTTAACATTAGACTCCACAACAAAAGGAAGTCTTTTATAGTTACATTTAGTAGGAATTTGAAGTAGTATTAAAAAAGTTATTAGCTTGAACATTTGTTTTTCGTGGCTATATAAACTCTTTTTTTCTAAGCAGAATAATTGGTATCAGGGAAACAAATGGGGTTTTTTCCAGTTAAAATGCTAGTAAAGGATGTCCATCTCTCTTACTTAAAATAAATAAATTGCTTGTATGTTTTCTCTGTATGCCTATATGTTTATAGTGACATAAAAAAATAGTACCCAGAATATTTTACTTCTCTTTGGCTGGCAAAAGTTGTCCTATATATTAAGTATCATATATAATATTGTTTGCTCTTAATCTGGGGAGACTGGATGTCTTACAGTAAAAGTTCTTCATGTCACTTGTCTGGGTTATTAACTCAAAATTTTCAAATAATCATTCTTGATCTTCTTGGCCAAGTGGAAACATTGCAGTTTGAAGAGTTAAGCCTCTCATCAAGTACCTAGCAAACAACGGGTACATAAATAGATGGCTCACTTAGATCCTGCCATTGCTGTTCTTAGCTGAATTTTTTGTAACACAGATGCATGTATATCTGAAATTTATGGCATAGCAGCTATAAAACACATTCAGCTGATCGTTCATTTGGTCGATGCTGAGATTAATCTCTCTCTAATTCCTTTTCTGCCGAGGAAGGAATGCTGGTGACATCATGGTGTGTTACTCCTCATCTCTCTCCCTGTAAATACAAATCTGCCACAGGTGGTCCTTAGATGGAAGGAATGAGAGCATTTTCTTAGATCCATAAAACATTTAATTCCTCGAATTGAATGTGGAATGATGACATATTTGCCGTTTCCAAGCTTCAGCTTTGTGCTAACTGCCAGTATTGTAATGGATCTCTCTGTCTGATTCTTAAATCTTTTATTCCTACCCAAAATTTTGATAAAATGTTAAATTGTTGAAATTTTGACTTGTTTACTTTTCCAGCCATTCACCATGCACGTTCCCAAACTGCCTTTGGCTATTTTCCCTTCCTCACACTTGCTTCCCAAACCTGCCTGATGCTTTGGCACAGCTTTTGGCTTCTGGCTGGAAGATGAGTGAGCAGATTTCTTTGAAATTAGTGCAAGTCTGAGGAATGATTTAGGTGACTGCTTTCCTCTTGGAGACTAATAACTGCTCTCTGCATGAGACGTTATACTTTTGGCTCTCTTTCCACCCTGTCCCATAATACAGACACAGACATCTCATTGTCTCTTTAGAGAAGACAATGGTGACCAAGGAGTACCGTAGTGGAAGCCTGCACAGACTTCTGATACTCCTGCCTGGTTTTGGTGAATACCAGCAAATCTTCTAGGGTAGAAGACAGTCCTTGGATCAAGTGAGAGTGGGAATAATTAAGCAGACCACTGAATCTGAAAAAGACTTGAGGTTTGGTACAAAGATTGCACTCAAATTAGGATAGCTCTTGCTTTTTCCAGACTGCTTGGTTTATTTCCAGGGAGTACATTCCCCGTTGTGTCTAGTTTCTCCTGTCCAATGGCTGCAATCCAAAACAGGTTTATTGTATAATATTGTAAAGTCTGACTCACAACTCAGTTGGTTCAGCTGAAAAAAAAGAGCACAGAGCAACAAATCAAAAGTCAAATCTCCAGATTTCATAGCAATAGATGGAAGCAGGTGCATGGAAAAGGAACAGTCCAGAAGGATGAGAGGAAAAGTGAAGTCAGGGTGTGTAGGGGGGGCTTGGCTCTATCTTGTGCATATGCTCTTTCATACAGCTGTAAGCAATTTTACTCCCGTTTCTAATCCTTCACTGTGATTTCCACAACACACAGCTATAAACAGCTACTTCCTGGCTCATGAGAAGTTTTTCATTAAACACAATAGACTGCAATAAAATAAAGTAGATTTTAAATTGTAGGATATAATATGGGATTGGGGGGGGGGGGGGAAATTAGTGATTTTAGGAAAACTTAGGCCACACTGGACACCTTGCACATCGATTATAGTTGGTGAAGCACCTTTAGTTGCAGAATGTTTATTTTCTAGAATAGAGGACCATGGCATTATGTTTGCGAATAGAAAGTGACTGATCAAGTATCCCTTCCAAGTCAGTCTAGAATTTCTTTCCTTATCACTCTGCCAAACAAAGCAGGTATTTTGACAAAGTACCTCAAAGTGTTTACTTTTCTGTGAAGAGAAATGAAAACATGGAGACACTACTGAATCAAACATTGCTGTTCCACCCTTCTGCCATCCACTTGGTTCTGCGTGTCACTTGAAAGTGTTATTTTGCTGATTCATCTATACCCTGTGGATATAGTGATCCATCATGTGCCCACAGACATAAAAACTAGTAGGAGGGAAAAATTAAGGAACATGTTTTCATGTACATGTGTATATACATTGCCTAGACACATACTCCTTTTGAAAACGTTTGTTGCAATTTGAATAAATGCCAAGAAAAGTCATAAATGTGGAGCAGAATTTCTGGAAAAGATTATATATATGTGTCCTGGATAAAGTCAGTGGCAGCTGAACGATTCCATTTTAAATCACCAGTACTAAATCTTTGTTAATCGAGATAGAAATTTTAAAATTGCCATCTTACTATTAAGAGTTTGCCCTTTTTTGTTTCTATACTACTGATGCAGATTGTTCTGCAAGTTTAAATGCAGGAGACATTTCTGACTTGATGCTTGTATATAATTAATTATTTATATGACCACTGGAAAAGTGATTGAATTTTTTCTGCTTCCTGTATTAATTCAAGCAAAGGGGCGTGTTTTAGACTATGTGCTCATCAGACTGCAAAGACCTTCTGTGGGCTGGTAAAAGTTTTTAAATAACCTATCTGGACTACCCAGTCTTCAAAAGAGGCAACAGAATCTGGCCAGTTAAGTCTTGTAAAGACCTATATTGACTGTAATTGTTAATACATTGCAGGAACGTTTATTTCCCACAAATTATACCACCTGATATATTTGTAATTTATCATTAATTTTGTATTTACATTTATTAATGTAATATTCAGAAGTTCAGGGCTTACATTACATACTGACACGTTAAAATATAAAATCAGGTGCACTAATGCACTGTTCCCTCAAGCATTTGAAGTCATTCTCTGTTAATGAACTTATAAAGCATAGTCTCAAGTTACCTAATACTGTAATAGAAATTAATAGATGTAGCTTATTTTAAGTCAGACACTTACACATGTGCAATTTCATTGCAGACAAAAAGCAATTATTTTCCTAGCAGTAGGGTAATAAAGTTCACAGTAATAAAATCTTTCTCTTTTTTTCATCCTTTTATTTATTTGGAAAGGATTTCTTTGTAACTCAGCTGTCGTCCCCAGAATGGATTTTAAATCTCTTCTGCCCCTGTTTTTGGAAAGAGTTACTTACCTCAAAATGTTATACCCCATACACAGTTATAGCTCTGGAAAATACCTACATGAATACATCCCCTATACAGCTCATCTGTCTTTCATAACTTATTGCTAAAGAGCGAGCACACTGTCGCAATTGCAATCATCCCAGCGGTTAGCATCATATGTCCCCCAAATGAATATGTCTCTCTTGTGAAACTTAGGAGCCTAAAAACAGAGCTGCAGATCTGAGGCTTACTTACCCATACCGCATGTGGGAAGCCTAAATTTAACTCCTTTCCCCCAGCCTTTTCCCTTCTGCATAAATTCTTTGGAGCTGTGTAATTCTGTGCTGCGAAGGACAAGGTAAAAAGTGGTGGTTTGCAAAAGGCATAGTGCAATACAGACTCAAGAGGAAGCAGTCTCTGGTGAACCCTGCTTGTTTTTATGTGGTCTTGGCCACTAACTGTGGTCCTGAAAATGTGATTAATGGCCCTGGAATTAAAAATGACTGTTTTAAAGGAGACGTTGCATCTTAGATCCTTCAGATAGCTCCCCAGGAAAAAGAGGACTTTCTTACTCAAAGAAGGGAAAGTTCCAGAAGCCTTTGGGGATGCTTTTAAGGCATTAAGAAGAGAGCAGTTCTGACAGAACAGACATATAAAACTTGAAAACAAATGTTATATTTGCTCTCCTAAAATATATCCTGTTTACTGAAAAAGTGTTGTTTCTTTTTGAGTTTAAAAAAACCCAACCCTCTTATTACTTTCACAGGTCATACACATGTGGTAGTCCCCAATTCCTGTAAACTGCACTTGCCTTCAGTCTCATCTGCACACAGAAGTCACATCATACCACGTTAATTACGTTGGTATGATGAAGGGGCTGTGGTGCCACAGACATGCCAGGCAGGCTGCTGGGACCGGTGGGCATCCCTCTTCCTGCGCAGGCAAGGAACTGCGCTATGCCAGAAAAAGGCATCTTTGTAATGATACAACTGCATTCCCATTATGGGCTGACAACCCACAGCTGGAGGTACTTTGTTAAAATCATATTTACTAATTTTGACAGTTCTTCCAACACAGAAGCAGCGTACAGACCTGGCAGTAGGGTATTTGCTGTGATGCAGACCCAAAGAAAGTGGAGAACAAAGCTTCATGAACTAAAAACCAATCTTGAGCACAGATTGAGACTTGGGCAGTAAGAGTCTCCTTCCTGGGGTTCCCTCAAATCCAGAAGAGATTCAAGAGACGTTACTGCTGTAGACAGCATGGATGAGTCCCTGTTCTGAACAGTTGTATGGGCTGCCACACTGCAGCCTGGAAAGAGGGACTGCTTAATCTCTGTCTTTGCCCTTTTGAGGTGCATCTGTGCTAAGTCTGCTGCTGCTGGAGCCACTACCACAGTCCAGGTAACAGACTCTACTGGGAGGTCACAGCCCCATCTCTGCAACCTGCACTGTGGTGAAACACATGTTTCTATACAGCAAAAGCATCTCTGCACTTGATTGCATCAATGTGCTGGTCTTCTCCCTACATTGCTGTGCTTGACAGCATCCCTCAGCCCACCTCTGATAGAGCAAAGGAAAGGGAAACAGAGAAAATGTGTTTCCAAAGTTCATGTGTATGAAGCGGGAGGACAAACCCCTGTGTATGAGGAGCAGAGTCTGCTCCTCTTGCAACGGCCTGGTATATGACATATGTAGTCACCCAAGAGACACCTTCTAGCATGGGATAATGAAAGAGCGGCATGCTGGGGCCCAAAAGCAAAGACCATATTCAGCACTGCATTATTTCATATAAATGGTTTGTGAGTCAACTTGCCTAGTTGGTGCATATTTTGCTACTATGAGGATGGGGAGAGAAAGAAAGAAGTTTCTTGGGTTTTCTCTAGAGTGAAATTCAAAGTGTATGTTGTTAGTTCTTTGTGCTTTCATTATTATTTATACTTATGTCTCGTCTCAAATAAAACTTGGAAAAAAGCAGAAGGGTTTAAATTGTTCTGCACCTGTGAAAGGCTTGATGGACGTATCATGAACAGTCAGGTAGAATACCTTCCTCTGGCAGCCAGAGATCAGAAAACCAAGATAGTTTTCTCCATAAAGGCTTGTTTGCCAGTTCCCAAGGTAGATTTATATGACAGGAGAGTGCTGGCAGGCAGGTGGGACCAACTCTGCCTCTTTCCCAGCCAGCCGTGCAGGCGAGAGAGGGTTGGTGGCCACTCTGGGTTGATGCATCCTAGGGGGAATCGAGCCCCAGAGCCCATCAGCTGTGGGGCTGCTGCCCTGCCAGCCCTGTGCCAGCCAGTCCTGCCGCACAGCAGACATCTTACCTGACAGAGACAACGTCAGGATTTTTTTCAGACTGACTTCTGCCCCAAAATGCAGCAATCCCAGCCCTTTCAGGGACTTCTGCATCTCAGTCTAGCTCAGCTTTGCACGGCATCTGAGACTGTGTTCAGCTCTCTGGTTAAATCCTGGCAGCTCACGCTGATACCAGCAAGGATGTGGTAGAAGAATTCAGCTTTTTTGGATGACTATAAATGAATTAGATTTATATTCAATGTCAACACCCTTGAGTAAGGGAAGTCATTAGTGAAAGGAGTGGCTTTTTCTTTATAAAACAGGCTGGAGAAATAATATTCTTGTTCTCTTCTTTACCAAGAAAACTGCTGCAGATGGGAAGCGACAGGAGATCATTGTATTGGACTCAAAACGAAGTAACGCTATTAATATTGGCCTGACTGTTTTGCCCCCTCCCCGCACTATCAAGACTGCTATTTTGAACTTTGACGAATATGCCTTAAACAAGGAAGGAATAGAGGTAAGTAAGAATAGTCAATGTCTTCAGGTCTGCATTTTAATGTTACCTTTTATTTCCATGTTGCACATGGTACAGGCCAGTCTTTCCAAGGAAGAAGGAAAATGGGATGTATTGTATCATGCCTGAGGGTTGAATCAATGCAGAGTGCTCAGAAACATGTAGTATTTCCCTGAGGTTGGGCATGCTCAGTAAATGCGGATCCTCTGCTTGCTTTGTGTCTGTTTGAGTAACAATGGTGTTAATTCCTGTCAAGATTTTCAGAGTATTATCTGTTCTTCTGAAGCTTGACTGAAATATTGTGAGCAGCAAGAATAGGTAGTGAGTTACTAGGGCTGATGCAACTGGTACAGAGTTTAATAAAGGTCATGCCCAGATAGCTGTTGGAGTCATTCTAGATTGTATATCTAATGGAAAACAAATACAGTGACTAGTTCTGCTCAAAATAGCCTTTCTGTGTTACTGTTGTTTGAAGAAAAGCAGTTGGTATAAAGATTACAGATGATGTAATTTTTACCGTTACATGTTTGACTTTGCAGATATTCTTACCAAGATCCAAGATGAGCTCTGTTTATTATTTTTTTATCAAAACATTTTTCTTCTATGAAGTGTAAAAGAAGCCTGCTGCTCCCCTGGTTTTTTTCATTGTGGCTGTATTCATTTCAAATCTCTTTTTAATAAGCCGATATCATTTAGTAAGAGCAATCTGCACGACTACAGATTTCAACCAGTGGCTGAGCTGCAGAGGTCATGTATTGACTCATAGTCACCTTTCAGTGGTTTGGCGCTGTGTTTCATGATTTCCCCCTTTCCACCTTCACTGTGCTGACTACAGAAGAAAACGAGAAAAGCTGGCTGGAATGGAAATGGAGTTGCCAACACTTACATGCAAAAGAAATACTTAAGGCAAAAGATAGTTCTAGCTAGAAGGCAAGGCCTGATTTATCCCTATTAGAATATAATTCCTTCCCAAATCTCTATTACTTATTTGCTATGTACATACCCTACTCATATTATGAAGTGAGAAATCAGGCTAGAAAAGTAATTTTTCATGACCCAGACGATGTATTCACCACTGCAGTTTGCAGTACAAAGCTTTGAAGTGTTGGAGAGAAATCCCCCTCCAGCAAAGCCCAACTCTCAGACCACCAGTTAGATCTCAGTGCTGTAAGCAGTTTCCATACAAAGTCCATCATGAAATGGCTGATGAAGGACACATCTTCATTATCTTCCATGTATCATCTCCTTTGAATTGTGTCCTTCTCTGACATGCTTAACAGAAGTTCAGCTGCTCTGCCCAGCTCACCCTTTCCAGTGCCAACATTTGTAGCTGGGCTGTCCATCTGCCAACCACCTGTGGAGTCCACAGTTGTGAGTGTCTTGTACCACCCCACCCTCCTTTGGGTGGCCCTTCCATTAGCTACCAGAAACCCATAATTTCATTCGAAATATATATGCAGGTAGCTTTCAAATTGAATAATTCAGAAACCAGGAAATGATACACTGTTGATATACTTGCCCAGTGCTGAAGAAAAATGGAATTTCTGAGTTCTTTGTCCACAGCTTGAAGCTAAGGATGTGAGTAATCCTGATGTGATAATTCAGATATTTAAAATCAAGAGAATAGATAAGTGGAGTAGAGCTCAGCCACTTTGCACCTTGAGGGATGAAGCCTTCATTGTTTGGGAAGGATGATGTTCATGGAGAAAAGAGGGTTTTTTTCTGCATGTTCCATATTTATTTACTTCTTATCAGGTAAACCCAGGTAAAATCAGATTCCCTTCCCCAGTCCCAAAGTCAGATTTTTCTTATAGCACACTGTCAGACAGACGTTTATAGTGAGATAGAGGGTTGTATTAAGCTATGCAGAATTGGCCAAGAGGTGCACAGAGAGGTATGAAAATGCATCATTGTGAGTCCCACTGTTTTTAGCAGAGCCCTGCCTCAGTTTTCCTTACTGCCCCTTTGATCTACAGCATAGATCATAGCTTTGTTTCCTGTTTCTCCTCTGTATCCGTCTGTTCGTTGGCTTTAGCCGTAGAGTTAGCTTAGGGGGAACAGGGGTTGTCATTTCAGTCTAGATTTTTTGAAAGTTTTCTGATTCATACCTACAGTTCCTAAATACTAGGAAATAATCAGTAATGACAATGAATGAATCAGTAATAGTGTAAGCATCAGCTTCATTTATATAGAAACACAGAGAATAAAGCAAATTATTTTCTATATAATACACTTTATAGCTAACCTATGGGTTGAACGAGGCAGAATTGGTATGGAAAAAAAAAGCAATTAATCTAGTTAAAAAACTGCATCACAGTGGACACTCAAAAGCCTTTCTGCATAGTTAATTGTCTAGAAGAGATGTCACATCTAGTAGGCAGAAGAGAGAGATGTAAGGAGAGCAGGTGAAGAAATGTAATGCATGTGGTGAGGACATAACATGCGCTGCTAAAATTTCAGAGAAGCTGTATTTTACGGTCATCTTCAGCTTTTAGTGGATCCAACACAGAGCAGGGCACCAACGAGGTAAAAAGTCACCTGAGCCATCCTTTGCCTTGGCTGTGAGCTCTGTGCTATGTCCTTCACTGTGGAGCATTGTCACTTTTGTGTTAGCATGCATGTTAGCTCTCTACCTTGGTGGATAAATTCAATTTAAATGGTGTCTTAAAACTGATCTTAGCAATTCCTGTAAGGACAGTGAACTAAAGTAGTGCTGACAGTCGTGCTAGCAACAAAGCAGTGATGCAGTGTGATAGCCTAATTCATCATCAAGTTCCTAGTGACCCAGTAAACCCTCCACTACTGTCCTACATTCTGCTGAATGCTGCTTTGTTTGTGACATTGAACTCTTGCTAGTAATCCATACTTTGATTTTAATTTCAAATATGTAACTATGATAGGAGAAAAAATTTTCCTGGTATTAAAAAGCCCTCTATATCTATCTATGTTGTGTATTTTTAGGCCATGTGTTTGAAGTGATAGTACCCCTGAGCTGTGAAAAAGAGCAGAAAATGCAGGCATGGTGCTAGAAAGGCAGATGTAGTCTATTTAGTATGCAGAGCAGGCCCTGTTAGAAATGCGTTTTCAAAGGAATGCACAGTGTGTGTCTGCAAGCATGTGTCAATCCAACTAAAAAAATACTTGCCACCTTACATTTGCCAAAGTGGTTGTGTTTTACTTTCTTTGAAAGCTCGGCATTCATTGTGTTCAAACAACTTGGAGCTCACTGCAGGATAAAGAACTGCCTGCTTAGCATGGATGAGGGCTTTCTGTGAGCTAAGCAAGAGAGGCAAGCTTAAAATCCTGGCACCTAATTTTTATGAAGTGTATTATAGGCAACTGCAAGAATACAGTCCACCAAACCAGTCCTTGGTGCTTGTCTTTGGTAAAGAAAATAAGTGAGTCCCTTTGTAAAGTGCTACTCAGTAAGGGAATGTGGATCAAAATCAAATTCTACAAAGAGTATGATTAATTTAGCAGAATAAAATCAGGATAGTGCTGTGAGGAAATTAAGGTGTGTTGCTTTGTGCTTTACAGTGTAGCTTTGTGCTGCTACACGTTACTGATTGAACTGGTAGGTACAGCTTTTAGTAAAACTATTTGAAATTAAAAAACTCTCCAGGTATGCTAGGTCCTCCATAACCACATTTGTTAAATAATTTGAAATCCAGGGGTCTGGAGTGGCTAGGTAGTCCTGAGATGTAAAAAGGGGTAAAAAAATGAGAGCCTGGTGTTAAAAAGGCAGATGGTGACATGCATAAGCAAAAACCAAAATATGATTTTTGGAAATGATCGAGGTACTTAAGTATTTGTTCTGATAGTTGCCACAGTACGTTTACATTTGCAGTTTCCAATTTGTTTAGCTAATGCTTTGGAAAAGTGTGGTGGGATGTTTCAAATGATGCTAGCTCGCACAACAGGAAAGGACACCTCTTTCCACAAGTCTAGGCAGAAAAGAGAAGGGACTTAATGATGTCTTGCCGGCCATACACCCCCAGTCATCATAGCACTGCGCTAATGAGTTTCAGACTTCATTTAAAGAAAAAAAAAGCTACACTTCCACTCCTTGCAACAAACCAAAACATCTAGTTTCTGTGACCAGGAATAGCATGTTCATGTATTTCAGTAGAGAGCTGAAGAAGTGGAGCAGTCTGACCTAGGCAACGGCTGTCAGTTCCTGAGTTACAGGGATGACTGTCAGACGTTTTGGATGTAGACTGTTCTCAGAATTGGATTGGGTTTGGAAGAACTGAAATAAAATTAGTGCAGGAGGCCTCACGTATTATATGCTTTTATATTTTGTCAGAGTTTCTGCAGGTAATGCAAACCACCAGTGTGTCTCATTAATAGCTGCCTGGAAAACTGAAGTTTAAGAGCCTTTTTGGAGCTGAATTGTCTGCCAAGGCCTGTCAAATATCTGATGAAATACCCACTAATGTGTATTTAGTTATGCAGCTTACAAATCTGTGGGCCTCAAGTCACAGAAAGCTTTGGACCCAACAACCATCAGATATTTAGTTTACTTATTTTTTTCAGGCTTCTGTTTGCCTGGCAAAATCAGCTGAAACCAAATAGGAAAGCCAAGGCACCCCCGTACCCTCATCATCACTGAGAAGCCCCATTATCTCTTGAAAGCAATAACTTAAGCACCTAACTTCTGCAGAGGGTCCAGGGTATTCACAGTCTCTGGTTAGGTGCTTCCTTGATCCCACACTGGGGCCTGTAGTCTTTCTTCTTAGAAAATTTTGGAGGTCATATGTCAGGATGGCCACGTCCAGGAAATAAGCAGTTTGATGCCTTTGCTGAAAGTTCAAGCAAGTGGCTGGGTCCAGCAGTCCAGGAGCAGAATAAGTAGGATCCATTATCTCATGTGAACAGGATCTCCAAAAATTACTTCTTTTCCCCCATGAAAAGATTTGTGCACTGGTTTTCCTCGGAATGTTAGTCTGGCCCAAACAGTTATGTGAGAATGCATGGAGGTGAAATACATGTATCACACATATTAGAGGATATGAGCAGAGAGTTTATTAATAACCGATTTTTCCTTAACCAACCTGAAGAATGCTGTACTGGGGAGAGCATTATGAACTAATGATTAGATTCAAACCTATTTGTGATTTAATGGTTGCATCAACTGCCAGTAACCTTCTGCCCTGCTGTGTTTTTATGCTACTTTACTGTCAATTATGTTTAAAAAAATAATAAAAATTAAAATAATAATAATAATAATAATAATAAACAACTGGAAGATGGTGCACTCATCATTTTCCAGTGCTGAACAAATGGCTCAAATTAGTCATAGAGTCCTAGAGAAATGAAGAATAGGAGTATTTTATCACTTGCTCAGGGACACACCAAGGGTGATGACCAGCAGGATCAGAATGATTTTCCCAAGCAGATTAGAAGTGCCAGTGAGTAGGTCGTTATTATGGGGGCAGCTGCACCCCGGATGGTGTGAGACCTGCCAGCAGCTCTGATCCCATCAAGGAAGGGCTTTCAGCACCAGGGGTGATCCTCGGCAGCTGACACCACAAGTACAGGCGCTTTCACTTGACATTCTCTGTTTCACATACTACAATATGCAGCACAGCAGCCTTGCAGTACTTGGACTCAAATGCTTTTTGTCAGCTCCATCTGTCTTGTGGTGTTTACATAAAGCTCGAGGAGGAGGAGAGTCCCTTTGGAAATAAAGCTTACTGTTTCATTGCTCTCTTTCAAATGCCCAAAAGCCGTGCAAAATCTCTAGAGTGAAGGCCCTGCACCACCACAAAATACTTGTGGGATCCCTGGGTAACTGCCAAAAGTCCTAGTTATTTGTAGGACGCAATTGAGAATACTGCTGAAGTGTTAGCCTTCAAAAATGCATCAGAAGTGTTTTTACATCCATCACATGGTTACAGCTTGAACTCCCCGTGTATGGGTGTTCATATGATCCTACTTGGAAGCTGCCCTGGCTCAGCTGAGGGGGTGTTGGCTTCTTGTTGAAGAGAGAGACAGGCACAAGGAGGCCTGACTTCTTCAAAGGATACTGAAAAACAGCTCTTCTCATGAGTTTCAGACTCAATCTCTCTTTTTTATGAACTTTTTTAGTTAATTATCAGTTAAGCACCGAAAAATACCCTGAAGCAGCTACTTATAAATCTAGTTTGATGTTAGGTATGACCTAAGTTACAGATTTCAGAGTGTGTGGGTGGGTGGGTGGGTGGATGGATGAATGGATGGATGGATGGATGGATGGATAGCACATGTCAAAATCAATACTATCAAATGCAATCAATCAAAACATGTCTACATCAGAATATTTTCCAAACAGTCGTTGACAGGGGAAGAAAAAGCATCAGAGTGTATTGAGGGATTTTCTTTTTCTTCTTTTTTCCTTAGGATATTAATTTATTAAGGTAGAAGCTTGCAGTGTCCAAGCAAGGAGGCTTTTCTTTTTTGGTTAACTGAAAGGCAGAGCCAGCACTTACAGAAAAAAATGCTTCTTTATGTTTATGGAAGTCAGCGTAACAAGATGACAGCAATACAAATTCTGTGGCTGAAATTAAATAAGTCCCAGTTCAACAAATTGAACATTAGCTGCTTGCTTAACTCTTGTTCTTTGCCTGATAGACCAGGAAAAGTCCCTTGCTCTCCATGCTTAGCTCCAGCGCTGTACAAGGAGCCAGATGAATTATCAGTACTGGAAGGGGGCAGTTGTGCTACTTTGATGAATTGGCTATGTCCAGTGCTGGAACAAGACTGTAGTTTGGATTGGCAGGTCTGATAGCTCTTTGGCTCTATTTTTATTATTCTCTCCTCCCCTCCAAAACAGCTGCTATCATGGAAGACTACAGCAAAAACATGTAATTTCTCAGATGTATAAACATAAGTTGTGTTGGAAATCTACTGCTTTGTTTTAATGAGGCATTGATCAGCAGGGTAAAGACCTCAACTTACCTGATGCCTTTATGTTGTTTTGCTTTTCTTTTTGATTTTAAAATGCATTTATTATGTTAAAAACTAATCAAGAAGCAATACCTTAGAAAGCAATACTTTGAGAAGGAAAGCTGCCACATGAAAACAAGCATGTAAAATCCAAGAATTAAAGGGAAAATTTAAATGGTTTGAGCCATACTGACAGCACTTAAAATATTGAAATCCTTTTTCATCAATATTTCAGACTTTTCAGATCAAAAGATAAAAAGGCCATATGTTATGTAATGCATAATCCAATGTTAAATTCAATGCGTGTTCCTGGGGAAGTTGTCCTCAGTTTGGGTGAAATTTTTGGGAGTGACATAACAAGCTGCAATAGTTGTCATGTTGCATAAAAGACAAAACAGACTGAACAAAAAGTAATAAATTATGAGAACAGCAAGGGACAGGAGCCCTCAAGTTCTTTCTGTATACTTACAAGTGTGCTAGAAGATTCATAGATACTGAGGCTAAAAGAGACTTTTAATATCTGGTTTAACCTGCTGTAAATCACAGGCCACAAAATTGCACTTCTCCTACCCTCACTTCTGCATGTAATTTGCAGAAATGTGGCCAGTTTTGACTTAATATGAAAGCTGAGGACAGCAGTCCTATCCAGGCTCCCTGTGTCTCTTTCAGTGTTCCATCCCATGATTAACCATATCTACTGAGCACAAATTTTTTTCTAAAAGCATTTTGATACAGATGTGTTTTTCAACTAACTGCTACTGTTTGAGATAGCAGGCCTTGTTTTGCTTTCTTGTGCAGTGGATTAGTTCTTGATTACTACAGTGCTGTTCTAATTTACCAGCTAGGGACTTGAAGACTTCCACTGTTGCTGCTGTGAAGTCACCCAGTGTCCAGCCCTTGCACATCTCTCGGCCTTGTTGCTGATGCCTGCCTTTTGTCTCCCTTCACAGAAAATCCTGACCATGATCCCAACCGAGGAGGAGAAGCAAAAGATCCAGGAGGCACAGCTGGCAAACCCTGATGTCCCTCTGGGCAGTGCCGAGCAGTTTCTTCTCACGCTCTCCTCCATCAGCGAGCTTTCCGCCAGGCTCCAGCTCTGGGCTTTCAAGATGGACTACGAGATAGTGGAAAAGGTGAGGGGAAAGCAGGGAGGCAGGGGTGGAGACTCCTCTGAGGTTTTGCTTAATCTTTCCCTGACCTTGTTATTATATGAGCATATATTTTGAGGAAACGGTAAGTGGATTGCTTTTGTTTTGGTGGCCAACCAGGAAACAGGAAAAATCTTTCATAATTTGTTCCTTCTATAAAAGAAAATTAGAGATTATGTCTTCCTTCCTTTAATTAGTCGGTAATGGTATTGAAACAAAGAAGAGGGCTAAATCCTTGCCACACCTTCTCCAGATGGTATTCAGGAAATTCTTACTTGAGAGCAGTAAGAATTTTTCTTTGGATAAAGATTGATGAGGACTACAGTATTCAGCCTTACATTGTAAAATGAGAGTATTGATCATACATCCATTTGAACTAAGGAAAACACCATCCATTAAAGTTTTCTCTGTTTATAACTCTCTTTCAAAGTTATAAACAAAAGATAAGACACCCTTCAGGGATGTTCTGTTCCATTCAGTCATAGACAGTTGTTGCCACCTTCTTCGTGGATGGAATTTGTTCAGAGAACAGTATAATTGGGTTGTCTGTCATGAATGATGAATCACAGACAAAAATTTCAAAATGGCAGCATATAGTTTTGATGCAAAGATGAAGCAGAATGAAACTGTGTAGGCAATTTCAGCTGCTTTCTGACTTTCACAAGCTATTTCAGGAATCTTAGCACAGGAACCTTCTGACTGCACTTCTGGTGCATACCCCATGCATTGCTCATCCAGCAGCTCTCTCCTGTATATATTAATTTTATCTGTGTATCTGTGCACTTATGTGCATATTAAAAAATCGGTATAACTTTGTATGATACAGATTCTGAGAAGCGGGACATGCTTCTGAAAATGCTTTATGTTTACCTAGCCATGGTTATTTAACAAGTTATACAACAGTGGATTGATTTGCAGATGATACTGTCAAGATTACTCAACCTTTGCTTAATTTGCTTAGATTTTAGAACACTAATATTCAGGATATTTTAATTGTGACATTTTAGTCTTAGACATTTTCGTTTCTGACTTGTAAAACATAAAATACTTGTATCTGGCCTGAATACCCTTTTTCCAGTTGGGTTTGTTTTGTTTTTTTTTTTTTCCTCTGGGACAGCTATTTATTCTGCTTTGAAGTTACCACATGGCTAAATTGTTCCTTTCATGTAAACTGAGTTAGCTGTAGCTGTTAATCTATATGTACCTAGAATTTCTAGCTTCCTCTCAGTAAGAAGGTAACATTTGAAGACAGCTAAAAGCTGAAGAAATTCTCATAGCTTTCCTGTTGCTTATCCTATAATGTTTATACCACAAAGTTAATAAACTGCCAGCTAAAATCCATGAAGAATGGGTGCTAGTATAAAATGTCTCAAATACCTAACTTACTCAAAGAAGCGATAACTGGAGTGAAGACAGGACAAATATTTTATCCTTGTTGAAAGGTAGATAGGCCTAAGTACAGTACCATAAAATGGTACAGGAAATAACATATGATAACTCTGATAAAATAAGAGGAGCATGGGATAAGAAGCCTAGCAGACAAGCATAGATATGGCAGCTTGGGTCCTAGCTGTGGTGAAAAGGAAGATACGGGATCAGACATCAGAGATACAAGAGAGAGAGCAGTTGGGTCTCTCCAGTAACAAAAGGCTAAAGTCAGAGTTTAAGTTCCAGGTAACCAATAAATCTAAGAGTTATTTAGACTGAAATAAGATACCATGAGCATATTAAAAAGTAAAAATAAAGTAGTTTGTAGAAATGATTATGATAATAAAGAGTCCCATGGCTGCTAATATTCTTCTGTTCTTGAAACACTGTGTTACCACTAGTTCTTTCTACTGAACTATTTATGATGCAAATTTTGTTATCCTAAAGGGAGTTTAAAGGTCTTAGAAAGAGAAATAGAATCTTTAGTTGTCCTAAATCAGATTTTTTTTTTTTCTTAGAGTCACTGTGAGCAAATATATCCTTATTGCTGACAACTTTCAAGGATCATAAATAAATATAAGCAGGTGTAGAAATGAAAAAAAGTAGAACTAGTAAAGAAAAAGGCTTGATTCAGTTTCTCTTCTGAGCAGAAATATTACTCCTGACTCTAGTCTCCCTGGAGACAGTGTGCTAAGAGAAATAAGTGTTTAAAAAGATTGTAGTTTTGAGTGATGCTTAAATTGTCTAATAATTTAAAAACTCTCAGAGCTTTTTAAGTTTTACAGTGTGATCCTCATACTTTCTGTTGTTTTAAAAGGGTGTGATACTTTATGCAGGCCAGTCTTGGTTAAACATAAATATGGCAAATTACATTTTGGTCATCTCAGAGTTCCCATCCCAAACAAGTTTTTAGCTTTCCCAGAAAAGCATGCACACGAACTTGTATAGATGCAGTTAGCTAGACTTATTACCAGTATAACAGATGGTAATAATACATATGCCATATCAGCTACGTCCTCCCTGTCCCAGTACCATTGGATTCATTGCACACATATAGTTGGGTTCACTTGTGCATGTGCATCAAACATTTATCAAGCATTATTAAATGTCTCACAGCCAGAAATTCTGGACCAATCCACAAATTTCATTCAAGCATAGTTTTTTAGGTGAAAAATAAAAACATGGTAAATAAGGATATGTGGTATGTAAGGATATTTAGGTATAAGGTGAGTTTTATAGGAAGCAAGAATTGACATTTCATCTGACTTTATGTATCTAGCACAATTTTTTATTGTTTCTTCATGCTACAATAAAATAAAAAATGCAGAGTAATTATAAATGTATACTACACACAAGAAAGTCTAAGCTTGGATAACTTGCAAGTAAATAGTTAAATGAAGGGCTACAGTATGGACTGCTTTGGAAGCCTTTTATGCTACCTTTTTATTCATCTTCAGAATGCTTTAAATTTTTGACAGGTTGCAAATTGATACAATTAAAATAGTTCAAAAGCCTGTGTTTACATCAGATGCAGAGCAGTTTGATTTATGCCCACAATGCAGCTAAACAAACTAAACTAAACAAACTAAACTAAACAAACCCTGACTTTAAGAATTCTGTACAGAAGTTCATTGATTTTAGTTTAACTTGATAAAGTCTTGGATTATTTAGCACCTCTCCTCTGATGTATAAATTACTTTACTCTCCATGCCATCTCTTACTCTGTCTATTGTTTGCTGTATCTACCAGATTAATTGTTCTGTAGTGACTAGAAATGTACATCTTCTTCATCTTTGTGCTCTTATTTATGGTAAAATATCACTACAATTATTGCATGACCCATTGCATTTCTCCAAGAAAGTAAAGTTCTCAGATATTTTGCCTCTTGGTCTAAAATAACAGCTTAATTTTGGCTTCTTGGCTCACAAAGTGGGTAATAATTTGGGAAAAGAATGCTGCTCGTGGATGCTTAGGATGGCATTTGGAGATAGAAACAATGTGAACTGTTACTGTGCATAAAAAATAAATAACCCTGGGCCTTGCACAAAGACTGAAATAAACTCCGTCAACTCAATTACCCTCGCTGTCTTCCTTTGAACTCTCTGGTGTAGTTCACTTCCCGAGGTAATGGAACAGAATTTATGTTTTCAAGCCTTATCAGTTTACATACCTATACTCAGATAACATGTGTGGATGGAAGATGCATGAAGTTAAAAGATTAAAATGAGAACACTTGTAAAGCCTGATGTTTACAGGGGATGGGGGGGTCAGTTTTAAAGTCACACAAGCACAAAACCACGTCTAAAACTCAGAGGTGGCCATCATTTGAAGAAAGCTTTAGGGTCAGGCTACAAATGTCAAGTCAGCCAGGGTTCTAACTTTTTTTGTTTATTTTTCAAAGATTAGAAAGAATAGCTTTTTATGAGTTGGAGTAAGGAGATGTTCATGCATCTAACTCAAATGTAGCAGCCCCTTCTCTGATTCTCTCTCTCCTGTTTGGAATCACAGAATAATCCTCAGGACAAGGAAGGCAATTGCATACATAAAGAAAGTATTTTATGTATTTTTTTGCTGTCCTTGCATGTGATTTATTAGCTGGAGCATGGAAGAAAGCCAGCACACATGGCTAGTTTGCACTCCGCAAGACGCCAGTTCAGGAATTTTCGCAGTAATTAATCTAAACCATAGAATTAAAAATTTAAAGCAGCTATACCCAACTGCAGCCTTCATTTCCTTATTTCTATTCTTATGGCAGGAAGTTGCAGAACCACTTCTTGACCTGAAGGAAGGAATGGACCAACTGGAGCACAATAAAACTTTGGGATTTATCCTTTCTACTCTGCTAGCCATCGGGAACTTTCTGAATGGAACCAACGTAAGCTTGATGTCCCAGCATTTCGCCTGCAGCTTTTTCCTTCAAAAAACAAGTCAAAACCATTATGACAGTTGCAACCTAGTATTTATTTTGTACCAGAAAAGTAATTTAGAAAACAGAATCTACTTTCTGTTTTTATTGTGTGTCAGGGTGCTCTTTGCCTCTTTCAGTGTAACCTCAAGGACACATAGAGCTGTGCACTCTTCTGGTGTAACTCCTTTGAGTTTAGTGTTTGTGGTCCCCATTCACATTTTAGCAACTGTATTGTGAGTCGTTTCACTGCAGATGGACTAATTTTAGGCCTACTCTTCGGCATGTTAAAAATAAATAAAAGCAGTAAACTGCTTCTCCTGTACGATTCTTATTCTTCTTTCCCCTCTGTCCCTACTTGGCAATCATTTTTGTCTACTAATCTGCATGGGAAGGAGTAAACATTTTTGGATTTAATTTCTTCCCTTTTTTTTCCCCCTACAGGTCAAAGCTTTTGAGTTGAGCTACCTCGAGAAGGTTCCAGAAGTCAAGGACACGGTGCACAAGCAGTCCCTCCTGCACCATGTCTGCACTATGGTGGTGGAAAAGTTCCCAGACAGCACTGATCTTTATTCAGAGATAGGGGCCATCACTAGGTCAGCCAAGGTATGTCTTGTAGATAAATATATATAAGTTTTTTTAAACCCTCTTTAAAGTGAAATATTTAAGATTTTTTTTTTTCTTTGATTCTATTCCTCCCTGGTCACAGTACTTTTTATGAATGTGGATTCATTGTGTCATTCCCACTGAATTTCAAAGATGCCAGTACTCTCTCTTCTGAGCTTTATCTCTGTCTGTCAGGTGGTTTCATCATCAGTGCTCTAACAGGCAACCACATTATGACAGCCATTTTAATGTATATAACATTATTAATGTATATAACTATTAGGAACTGTTTGCAGGTTAAAACTTTATTTGATCAGTATCTTCAAATATATTTATTTTGTGGTTTGTGGGAATCTCTTTTTTAAGGGAGATGCCTGGTTGTATTTTGAGGGCAATGGAAGGAATTAACTTTTTTGGTAATAAAACTGTTTACAGAATGAAAGTGTCCTTGAAATATTTCATTTAACTCCTTTTCTGTCCTCCTCCTGACAATAATTTTGATGATCAGGAGTTAGGGAAAATAAATAGAAATAAAGGAAACTTGTGGCAGCACCTCTTTTTAAAAAGTGATAATCCTTTGGCTAATGCATAGGTCTAGTCAATGGCTCTGGTACGCAGATTATTTATTACTTACTGCTGCTAGCAGAAATGATAGTAACCTCACTCTTGGAACTTTCAGAGTGTGAGATTTCATGGATGACCCTTAAAAACAGTACCTTACTTGATTAATGGAGTAAACATGACAGAATATCATCAGGAGATAACAAATATGAAAATTCTGGTTTGGAGTCATGTCTCATGTGAAAATGGAAATAATTACAGCAGATAATACTAGTATCCATCTAGTCCAGTGTCTTGATTTTGGTAGTGGCCAATACCAGCTGCTTGAGAGGAGAGCACAAAACACTTCAAAAGAGAAGGAGGAGGATCTCTCCTAGAAAAAAT
This sequence comes from Athene noctua, assembly GCF_965140245.1. Lineage (NCBI taxonomy): Eukaryota > Metazoa > Chordata > Aves > Strigiformes > Strigidae > Athene > Athene noctua. Next base: position 73,586,076 of record NC_134038.1, on the reverse strand, counting down.
TTATTTAATGAGCCATAATACTCATTATATTCATCAAATGGAGGAATGATTTATTTTCCAAAAGCCACCTTGTTTGGATATTAAGGGATACTGGAATGGAGAGGACTCTACATAATACAAATTAGAGAAAACTGCAAAAATCAAATTTTATTTTGGCTCCTAGCACAGTTCTTGGGACAGTGAACTCATAATCTAATTTTGTCTGCTGTTGAATTTACCAGTTTTAGGATTTACTGTCTGAAATTATTGAACAGTCAAAATTTTTTTTGTCTCTCTATTTCATAGAATACCTTAGGTTGGAAAGGACCTCTGAAGGTCATCTGGTCTAACACCCTTTTCAGTTCAAGACCAAATTAAACCAGGCTGCTCAGATCCTTGTCTAAGTCTCAAATAATCCTTCTACATCTTCTTTTTTTTTTTTTTTTTTTTGAGACCATTTTCACACTTTTTTTCCATCTTACCTTTCAGAAGGGGTCAAACGATAGCAAATACAGTATTCCAGCCTCTCATTATAAATGTAATGTGCTACTATGTTTGTCTGTTCTGCTTGCGCTATCTTTTGTTAGATGTCCTGAGGTTTTCTTCATGTTTTTTGACTGTTGCTATCCTTTTGACACCAGTTGTCTTTGGGCAGTGCACAAGGACATCCAGTTAGCCTCCTGAGCTGATCGGGCAATTCAGAACTCAGCCTGATGCACAGAAGAGTCCCATACTGTGTGCAGTGTGCACTTCATTGAGATCCACAGTAATGACCATGATCTGCTGAAGCAGATTTACTGCTTATCTCTTAAACGCCTTATAATCTTAGCTCAGGACTAATTAGAATAATTTCTTGCCATCTGTAGATTTTACCCTATCAGTGTGCTTTCTTGTTTCCAGATAACTTTGAAATACAAATCATGAGACACCTGCTGTTAACCCTATCATCAGATGAGAATCAATATGTATTCATTCTTCTCCTTTGCTCCCTTAACCTCACACTTCACAGGTGACCTCCCATAAGGCTCTTGTAGTGATTTTGAGAGTCTAATTTTCTTTACTTGCTCTTATCTGTCCACTGTTTTATAAACATATTCATAATCTAGTGATTATTTTGATATATTTAAGTTCCTGTTATTCATCCTTTCAACCAGGTCACCAGGTATAGTAATAAAGCTTGAAGCTTTACAGTCTCCTGAATCAACCTTGCTGCTTTTATAAAGATAGGTGAAACTTTTGCTATCCTCTGATTCTTTAAGTTACTAAGTGTAGTGGAAGCATGCTCATTTTAGCCAGTAGCTCAATTTCTTTATTTTAATTGCTGTCAAAATTCTTGTCTTTTGCTTGTTTACTGCTTTGTAAGATATCATCCTCCTCTAACACATTTGTTTCTGCCAGCAAGTATTCGAAGCTTGGTATTAGTTCATGTCTATTAAAAAATAAAATACAAAAAAAAAAAAAAACCAAACAGGTACCAAGAATAGGTTTCTCCCCAACATCTTCTGTGGTGAAGTTGGATGAAAAGAAGTCATCTTGCTTCCCTTCCTTAACTTTTGTCTTCCTCAGTTTCTTTCATACCCAGAGATCCAGGACCTCCTACATATTTTCTTTTTTTTGGATACCATAAAGGAATTTGTGGGTTTTGTTTTATATCCTTAGATATTTGCTGTTTGGATTCCATCTCTGTTCTCCTGATTTTCCTCTTGTACAGCCTATGTTTAGGCTGTGTTTTATTGCCTTCACTGGGATTGGTTTCTCAGATTTGGAAGGTTTTAATCTTTTTAATGTTTTTTTCTTTGAATGATTCTTCATGTCCTAATATTTAGGTATATTGGTTTCTCATTTCCTGCTTCTTCTCTTTGTTAAGAAGTTATTTCATGTGGTTTTTTTTAAATTGGGACCAAGTTAATCACTAAAATCAAAATTACCATAAAAGAGCCCTTGTTTTCCAAAATTCACACCACCATATATGGTGTACTCTCAAGTGAATCTTCTATTTTTCAGTCTTAGAAAGTGGAAGAAAGCTTAATCTAATGCTGTCATTTACAAAAAATTTTTAGGTCTAAGAGCATACAAAATTGAACACAGTCTTTCAGTCTGTGGTTTGCTGATCTAGTTGCCCTGCCCAAAGCGGATGAAATTCTGAAAAGGCCAGACAAAATCACATTAAGAGAAATTATAGCCTTAACCTTCCCCGTGACGCCCAAGGTCTCCCTCCTTGGGATGTTCCTGCATGTGTTATACCACTGATGGATTACTGTAACAAGCTCTATTCCCACTTGATCTTAGCTGCCACAAATCAAAGAATTAGGACATGGAAGCCATCCAAGCTGCCCTCTTCAAGGGAATGTTCACAGACGAGGCAAAATCTTGGTTTAGGAAAGCTGACAGGAAAGGAGAACTAATATTTCACTGTGGATTAGGCTGTATTTTGAGCTCCATTTTGTCTACAAACATCTTTCAGAAACCACAAAGGCTAAACAATTTCCATCCTGTAGATAAACAGAGATGCCCCTTCCCCTGAGTTGCACATCATATGAGAATTTCCTGAGCCTTAGTTCATGAAAAAAACCCATAAAGAAAACAGGCTGCCTCACCAGAAAGGAGTTAGAAAGACCAGAAACAAAATGGTATAGTTATTGCAAAACTTGTGGCTTTTTGTTGAAGGCCTGAAGTCATAAATGGCAAAAAAAGCAGACACAAGTGAAAAAATGACCAAAAAATAGAATTCTAGATAAATAAAAGTATTCATACTTTATAAAAATATGTAAGATCATGCAGGACACTGATTGTTTAGCATCCCATGATTAAAAGCACTTGCTTTTTTTATTTTTGCCTTTTTTTTAACATATTTTAACTTGTTTTTTCACTGGTGGTGTACCAGAGCTGATGTACCTAATATGAAGCAGAACCCTAGATTTCTGCAGTTAAACTCAGTATTGTTCCTAGAAGTTTTCTTACCAGTATGGCAAGAATGGTAAGAAAACATCAGCACTGTTATCTTCTTTGTTAATGAGTAGAAAATGTATTCTTATTAGAAATGTTCATCTTCTCTCTCAATCCCATAAATATTTTTCCCCATGCCTCTGAAAGCTGGCCAGCTCCACAGAGTACAGTAGTAATTGTCCTTTTCTCCCCCTAATTTTAATTTACTTACAAGATGCCAAAATTCTGGGCGGTTTTTAACCCCTGCAGCAAGACACATGGATTAGTTTGCAGATACTAGGCAATGGAGAAGCAGGCTGCTTTTAAAAGTAAGCAATAGAACATGTTAACAACGCAGGGGAGGGAGCAAGGATTGTTGATAGGAAAGGACTTAGGACGAGTCTAAGACGTCCGCTAAGGAGAAGGCAGCCTGCAGCTGCCCTCCAAAGGACTTGACAGGGAGGCATGGGGAGAAAGGAGGTGACTGAATCAGAAACGCCATTCTGGCGTGCTGCAACTTCTGCCTGATATGCTGGAAAGAAGGCAAAGGAGAAAAGAAAAACAAAAAAAAAGGTAGGGGAAGATCATGCTGCCTTCTGTGCTGCTTCAGTGGGGTTTCTCCTGTCTCACTCGACAGGAAGTATTTGTGTGCAATTATCATTCATGTATGGTTTTCCTACATTATTTCAGACAAAAAGAAATGCCAAATTTAAATTACTTTCCATGGTAAAAAGGGTTTGGTGAATGCAAGGTTTCTTACGGCTGTAGCATTCTTTGTGGTGCCAGTTGCAAGGACTGCTGCTGCTGCCCCCATTCCTGGCATGGGCTGGTGGGAGCAATGGTGAAACAGAGCAGGATTAGGCAGATCCAGCAGGTTGCAGGACAGGCTGGGGCTGGGGGAAGGAGCTTCAGTGGTAAATGAGTCTTCAAGGTTTTGTCGGAGAGAGAGCAAATGAAGTTTAGCACACGCACCTGACAGCACTGTGATGTTTCATTCAGGTGAAATGACTGCAAGTAGTGTTACAGGTGCAGTAACACCATCTGAAGGGACCTACATCACCACTTAGTGGCATCGCTCCTCTGCATCCCAAATTGCAGGAACTGTCATACGACATCTGCAAAAAGATCCCATATTAGTGTGTTTATTGTAGGTTTAAAGAACAAAAATGTAGTGGAGGTATGTACTTAATTGGGTAGAGTCATCTGGTCATACCTCAGTAAGCACCTCCATCCTTTAATTTTTAATTAGTGAATTGATTCAGGTATTCTTATTTCCAAAATTATTTTGGCAGGATGCCACCTCTTACCTTAGAATTGGAAATGTCTAGACAGAACCTCTCTTATATTTTACTTGCTTTTAAGAGCTGGTATCCACTTAAAATGGGCGACCATCAGTGTGCAAGTTGGCCTACACTGGTCTTAGGATAATGTGACATTCAGTGAAGCAAGCCAGTGTGGAAATACTGGAGGAGACAGAGTTTTGAACATACGCCACAGAAGGTCGCTGCACTCAGATGACAGTGTGTTTGCAAGGAGCAGTTCTCAGAATTTCCTTTGGCGCTGAACCAGGTCAGGAAAAGAGGAAGATTTCATGTTCCCTGCCAGAACGTATCCCTGTAATAATGTGAGAATGAACGGTCTGACCCTAAATTATAAACAGCTCAGACTAGGCTGTGGTCTGCTGCAGAAACTATCTTGAACTTTGAGGAGAGAAAGGTTTTGTCTGTGATCATGCATATCTTTTATGACGTGCGATAAAATAGTTGTCATTTTATTGTGAACTTAAGGCAACATTTGTCATTGCAAAAACATCAGTCTTCTATTTAATGCACCTTGTGGGTAGGATAAAAATGCAGAGATCCAGGTCTTCCTTAGAAATATCTGGATTTGATATGTTCAACACTAAAAGAAACAAGCTGTAGCAATAAACAATCAATATAGTATCAAGCAGTAGAAGACTGCTTGAGTAGAAGGATACTGAGGCTACATAACAAGTTATTCACTGGCCTTCAGAACAAAACTTTCAGTATTTTACAGTGAATTTGAAAAGAAGTGTTTTTAAGCAGAAACCTCAGCTTCACCAGTTTCCCTTCATTTTTTTGTTTTGTGGTTTTTTACTTCAACCCAGTTGTGATATTATTGACCATGTTCAGGGGCTGAATGTAAATACAGGAGGTAGGAAACATAAGTGTAATCAGGCATATCTTTGATTTTAGGACAGTTTTTTTACTCTCAGTAGCAATGCAGCTTAGCCCAGAGTCAAGAGGTTTAGCTGGAAGAGGAAACGTGTGTGTAAAGCACATTCCAGCTGAGGAAATGCTGAAGAAAAATGACCTGTTATCTCACAGAGGCTACAGTTGTTTGCTGTGAATGGCAATGCATACCTGAAATTGTATATGCTGCCCTAGGGAATATAGAGCGGAAGGCACTTTAGGTTTGAGCCAATGCATTTAATTCCCAGTGTCACCTCAAAGCAGCCCTCCCTCTCTCTCCCAACAGATAATAAGAATCTAGTTCCTGTGTTGCCATGAGATATTTGTGGGCACGTAGAGAAATAACATCCCAACCCAAAGACCAGAAATCTTCCCTGATACATGTCCTAGATGAATTAATGGGGAATGGTCTAATATTTCATGAATTAATACAGTTTTAAACTTATATCCGCAACAGGTGATATTGGATGTATGGCATGGAGTGGGACTTGAAAAAAATCTGCCTTTTAAAGGACCAATGTTCATGAAACCTGGATGGACAGGGAAGTAAACACTGAGCCATTTAGTGATGGTGGTAGTTTTTAAGTCAGGTGAAAACCAGCGAGAACAGTGTTGCATTGTTTTTTATGGCAATCGTCTGCTACTATGATAGCAAACAATAAATAATTATATAAATGGATTAAAATGAGTGATAGCATTGCTGGCATGTGGTTAGAAGGTTTTTGGGTTTGGTCTGAGTGTCTTTTGTGCAAAATGCAATGGCACATTAAATTGTCAAACAGATTTTTAAAGTTGCCCATTAGCAACTTATGGCAATGGTTTCCTGAATGAGGCTGACCCTGCAGGGCTTGTGGCACATAAACTAGTCTTTAAATCCTACTTGAATAGACTGTCTCTGGCTATTCCACTCTGATGCAACAGCATCTACAAAGGCACTTCTCAGAAGACTGAACAGTGGGCCTAGCAAGAGATTTCACAGATAAACAACAAATAGTTCTGAATATTTTTCAGAAATGTGGTTGTGAATGGAGCGGAACCTGGCAGGAGAAAGGAGGAACATATCAAATATATCCCAGGAGCATTTAGAAAGTTGCTTTTTCTAAATTGGTTTACAAATGAAAATAAACATTACATAGTGTCTGAAAGAAAAGACATTTTTATTTTGCATAACAACCTAAGACCACTCATTCTTTTTCCTGAGGCAAAAAAGAGATTTATTTTTAAAGCTGTACCAGAAGGTAAGAGTAAGCAGGACCAGCAAACTGCATATCTTTTACACATATATGTAGTAAGAAGGAAGAATATATTTTTCCACCTTCTTCCAATTCCTGGGGCCAGACACAACATCTGTACACTGCTATCCAGGGAGAAAGCTGTAGTGACCATTTCAGATTATTTCTTCCTTTTATTCAGTGGAGCATAGTTATAAAATAATGCCACAGCAGTTCTTGTCCGAGCACCTCATATGCTGAGGTCTCCAGGAGCCAAAATTCATCTGAATTCCTTAGTCCCAGCATGACCTTCCAGCTTCAGGCAAGAATTGGTGCATCTTTCCTTGAAAGAAAGAAAGAATGGGAAAGAAAAAAAAAAAAAAAAAAAAAAAGGAATTCTACCATTATGCAACATTAATGCTTTTAGTAAAATGTTGGAAATAAACACATAAATAAAAAGGTGCAATCCGTGCTCCCTTGGGAATACTGGGTAGACTGGGTAGCAGGGAGGTAGTATGGTATTATATGCGCCTTTTCATGTTTACCTTTATGCATATTAGATTGACTAATTGTCATTATTACTCCATATAAGTTCTTGTTCTCTTTATCATAGGAACATAGAGTTGGGGGATCATTTGTCAACATGGTTACTGTTATATTTGTATATAACATTTCCAGTGTTAGAAGACATCCTAAACAGCACAATAACAGCAAAAATTACCAAAACAAACTGTATTTACAAGGCTACTGCCAAACAGTGTGACTGCATTTAAACATTTGTGCACAAATATTATGCCTAGGTCTGGATCACTGTGCTCAACTTTCATGGTTGCTTACGTCAGTTAAAGTGAGGATAAACTTATGCTTTTCAGACACGTCTGTATTTTACGTACATTTTCCATTTGGTGCAAGTACCTGCTGTTTTATGACAGAAATGTGCATAAAATGAAGGGGCTTGTTGGTCACATGGTCATTGGACTGCTGCTGCTCAGAATGCTATAAACACTTCTTTATGTCCATGATGAGTTTGGCTTCACAGTGAAGGCAGAAGAGGTTCTGAGATGTCAGATTCCTTAGGATCGTGCTTTTCAGTAGAATCTCATTCTAATAATTAAGGGAATTAGTAGCTGTCTGTCTTGGTTAATATTCCAACACATTACAAGGCTTAGAAAATGCAAGAGTTTGCAGAATAAGAGCATATTACTTCAACAGGATTTTGGTGTATTTTATTAGTTAAAAATACAACCTGATATTTCAGATAGCCATGGAAAGCCAGTCTATGTGACAGCTGATACATACACTTAAGATACACTAATTGCTGGCATACAACCTGGATGTTATATATCACAGGCCTAGGAAAAAAACATCACCTGGATCCTGTGTACAATGTCTGCAATTGCAGGAGAGTCCACTTAGAAGATCAGTGGATCTTTGGCTTTACTGTGCTAAGAGGTTTATGGCTAATTTCTAATAACAAGCACTAAAGAAAAAAGGGGATGGCAGAAGAAACATGAGGTCAAGCTATGTGAATTAAGGAGAGAGAAGATACAGTGAGGGTGACCGTGCCTGTTATGTTACACTGTTTCCCACTGGAGAGCATCACATTAGTGCTATTGCTGTTAGAAGAAAAAGGATGGGGAGGAAAACTTTTCTGTGGTTTGAAATGTCATGCAGGTAGTACTCCAAAGCTGCAAACTATTGAACGTTTTGATGTATTTGGTAGGAAAGTTCAAATACTTTTAACTTCAGGATTTTCCTTTTGAGCAGATCCAGCCTGAATATTTAAAATCTCACTTCTGTGAGATTTAGTAGGAACAATTGTGTCAGCAGGGTGATAAATGCTAGTCTTTTTGTTTGGTTGCTTGGGTTGTTTTAGAAAGATCTGAAGACTTAGCGTTGTTACCTGGTGCTCTGTTGGGGGGCAGTTTCTATACCTTGGATAGAGGAAAGGGTATGGTGTATCATGTATGAAGAAGCTTCACATAACTCCTTGTGCGTAGGACCTAGAGCAGACTGAAATGCAATGGATTCTGTGTCAACCTGTAAAATTTGCACTGGTAAAATAGCGCTTCATGAAATATCAGGTGGAGTGTCTGGTTATCTCTGGAAAAGTTTGACTTTTAATATTCCACACATGGATATTTCTCTATTCTTTTCTGTCCACAAACAAGTGACCAAAATCTGGAGAGCTGACAGCCAGAAAATTTTAGATTTCATAAAGGTTTGTTACATTCTTGCAAGCACAGGACAGTTTGCATGTGGGGAATGCACAGGCACATTGTCCTCTCTTGGATTTCCTGCTTTGTTCCTTCCAGGACTTTACAGCTTCTGCTCAAGCAGAGCTACTTGTGCTCTACAGGGTTTTATTCCAGGGGAACTCACGTGGTGTTCTCCTTGCTGTGGTCTCCTTATGACTTCCCTAGCAATCTGAATTTTTGTTTGTGCTCAAAAAATTCCTGTGCTTCCCTTAGCCCAGCCTTCCATTCCCAGTCCTTGCTGGAACTGCTCACTTGTGAATGCACTTGCTATTGGAATATTTCAAGGGGCAGGGAATTTGCCATATCTTTTCCCCGCAGATATGCAGTTCTCCAGAGATGTCTCTTGAACCCCTACAGGCTTAAACCTCAGAGCCTTCTGATAGATTAAAACTCACTCTGTTTTCAGTGAAAGATGTTATAAAATGTCATAAAATTAAATTTCTCTGCTGCAGGGGCAGAGAAACTTCCTCAACCAGGTTGGATAATTCTTACAACTAAGACCTAGAAACACCACCTCTTGGCTTTTTTTTCTTAATAGGAATGCTAGTATTTTTCACCATGTGTGTTTTAGATATACCATCTATGGAGAGCAGCAATGTGTTTATCATCAACAGTAAAAATACTGACCTGGAAAGGACTTTTTTTAAAAAAAAACCACATATGCATTGATATGGATATAAGGAAAACAAAAAGCCCACAGCTGCTCCGCCTGCAGGGCTTTTCTGAATAGCAGAATGGATCAAAGGATGTTTTTATTTCCTTGTGAAGAGGAAAAATTCATCACTTTATAAATCACAGCAAAAACAAATCAAATCAATACCAGCAGCTTTTTAATAATAATGCATTTCTTATGGCTATCCTCACTATAGGTCTCAGCAGTGGGTGCTGCACACAGCTAAAAAGAGTAAACTAAAACCTGTCTCTGACACTGGTTTTCATTTAGATTTAAGGAATTAACTGGAGTACCAGACTGTAACATCCCAAACACTGATGTGTTTAGAATCTGAGAGCTAAATCTGTATTTTATAGCTTGAGTTCATCTGAACTGTGAAGTGATATTATAAAATAAATTTTTCCTTTCTTCAGAATTCAAGAACATGTTGGGTAGTTTTATTTTTTTCATCTGTTGTGTGTAGACCACTGCGATTTGAACACCTTTTTTGGTTGATGAATAAAGGAGAAGCTCTCTCTCACCTTATGTGGAATGTGTTGGCTTCTGTCCTGATGCATGTTACTGTAGGATGCAGTCATTTATTTTAACTGCGTTGAGACACTTTCAAAGCCATTATATGATCTTGTTACAAGCCAGCAAATGTGTACTGTATATCAAGGGATGAAAGTTAATGCTGAGATCACTAAATAACACTTTATTTAAATACAGCTTTAAAAAATCCTGGCTTGTGAATTTTGTGATTAGAAGTAGATCATCTATTAACAAGTCAGTGCATAGCTAGGGAATGGATCCAAGTCCTTCCTAAACTGGAGAAGTGTTGGCTGAGTACAACAGTGAGCAGTAAACAGGGTATAAAAAGCTATGAATATCAGAGAAAAGGATTAAGAAGAAGAGAAAGTTTTGTATTACCTCAGAAATAACTGAGTCATGCAGTTGCTTGGTGCAGGCATAAAGTTATTAGCAAGGGAAAAAACACATCACAATATTTTATTGTCCCTTATTTAGGTGTTAGGCCTCTAAGACTAAAACCAAATATATATGTATATGGGTATTTCTTTGTTTTCACTTTTCCTTCCTAGCATTTCACGTCTAGATGATGTACAACAGAGAAATTAATTTCTTAATTATTAGTAGTAATTAATATTGTGAATTAATGTTGTGATGCCACTACATTGACCCTTTCTTATACATACATTGCATTGTTCAGAAATCCAAGGATACTACCAGTGTTTTCACTTGAAGTGTTACATTTTCTTTTCTTTTTTTTCAGGTTGACTTTGAACAACTTCAGGAAAACTTGTGTCAGATGGAAAGACGGTGCAAAGCATCATGGGATCACCTTAAGGCCATAGCAAAGCACGAAATGAAGCCAACTCTAAAACAAAAAATGTCCGAGTTTCTTAAAGACTGTGCAGAAAGAATCATAATCCTGAAAATTGTTCATAGAAGAATAATTAACAGGTACAGAATTAGATTGGTGGTGACAATATCTTGATAATAAATCACTTGCTAAAATAATAAATTATTACATCATAAATATGTTTTTTATAAGTGTTTAATCCGCATTCCAGCAAGTGATGTTACTAGGATGTATGTGGTGCATACTTTGTTACAGATGCCATTTAAGAAAGATTCTTCACTCCAGAAAGTTTCTGTATTTCTGATTAGAAGAAGCAATGATCCAGGCAATTCTTTATTCCCAAGGTGCAGTAACTGGGTCTTTTAACTCCTAGTCCCCAAAAGCTAGAAGCTTTATGGTCAAGTTGCTGTATTTTCTGTCCTTCCCTGGGTACTTGTGAGGGGGCTTGGCTTACTGTCTGATAACAAGAACAGGCTGTAGGAAAAAAATGAAGTTCTAATGACAAATCTGCCATATGCAGAAGTTGAAATGAGTCTCATGCAATGAGTTTTTCTATAGGCAGCGCCATTCCTATCTGCAAGATGCACGACTATGTGTTTTATGCAGAAGACAGAATTATGACTACCTGTCCTTAGGGCTTCCTGTTGAGTTTAGTTTCATCCAGTGGAGTTAATATTTGCAGTGCTTTGAAATGTACATATTTGTGATAATTCTGCAATCCTGGCGTGTGTCAGCAATAGCGTGGCCAGCAGGGACAGGGAAGGGATCTTACCCCTGTACTCGGCACTGGTGAGGCCGCCCCTCGATTCCTGTGTTCAGTTTTGGGCCCCTCACTACAAAAAGGACATTGAATGACTCGAGCGTGTCCAGAGAAGGGCAACGAAGCTGGTGCAGGGTCTGGAGCACAGGTTGTACGGGGAGAGGCTGAGGGAACTAGGGGTGTTTAGTCTGGAGAAGAGGAGGCTGAGGGGAGACCTCATCGCCCTCTACAGCTACCTGAAAGGAGGGTGCAGAGAGGGGGGATGAGCCTCTTTAACCAAGTAATAAGCAATAGGACAAGAGGCAATGAATCACAGAATCATCTAGGTTGGAAAGGACCCTGGAGATCATCTAGTCCAACCATTCACCTAGCACAGTTCCCACCTACAGCATATCCTTAAGCTCTAAATCGACCCTACTCTTGAACACCTCCAGGGATGGGGACTCCACCACCTCCCTGGGCAGCCCATTCCAACACCTAACAACCCGTTCTGTAAAGAAATGCTTCCTAATATCTAGTCTGAACTTTCCCTGTCGCAACTTAAGGCCATTCCCTCTTGTCCTGTCGCTTTCTACTAGGTCTCAGGTTGCACCAGGGAAGGTTTAGACTGGATGTCAGGAATCATTTCTTTACAGAACGGGTTGTTGGGCGTTGGATTGGGCTGCCCAGGGCAGTGGTGCAGTCCCCTATCCCTGGAGGTGTTTAAGAGTCGGGTTGGCATAGCGCTGAGGGATATGGTGTAGTTGGAATCTGTCAGTGCTAGGTGAGCACTTCAAGGTCTTTTCCAACCTAGACAATTCTGTGATTCTGTGATACACCTGAGCTTTTTTTTCAGATTCACACATGTAGCTTAAATCATCTGAGTAATTTGTGTTCATGCTTATTAATGAAATTTTGAGAGATTTGCCAACTTCCAAATAATTTTCAAATTGCTGTGGTCAGAATTAGGATCCAGATTCCAAACGACCCCAGATTTGTGGATATACACTTGAGAAGTTGATTCGCCTCTTTTTTTGTTTTCATAATGACTTGGTTTTCATTCCATAAGTAAGCATAAATCCCAGTTGCAGTGGAAGGGAACTGAATTCACCAGTTTCCTATTGTGTTTATCTGTGCATTGTACAAATAAGAAAAATACTGTTTTTTTCCTATTATATCCTGCAGCTAGTACTACAGTTCTCAAAAAATGTATCCATATACTTGCATCTTTCTAGGATTGGAAAGACTTTTTATCATCAGGGATGTAGATGCATTTAAAAGGAATTCCCATACATTTTTAATCATTCAGTGTGCTTTTATAAATCATGCAATATAGAAGCAATAGTAAAAGCTGCAAATAGTGTGAAAGCCCTGAATGCCACAGAAGCAGTAAAACTGTGAATTGAGAGTATCCCAACTAAAGTACTACGTAGATAATATAATATTATGGTCAGTTTTGTGAACCAGAAATTCTTTCCTTCTTCTGTTTGCTAGCCTGTAAATCTGCATTCTTCTTGTCTAGACTTTCCCCAACATCCTAACAGCCTCTTTGAAGTTGCTTAATACAAATAAATAGAATTAAAACTTAATAAATATTTTTTCTCTAACTGAAATGAAAATGGTCATTCACATGCCAAATTAGTCATATAAAGTAGTTGGAGTTCCATAAACATCTTATCTCCTGCATCAGCCTGGGAAAGTAGACTAGGATGAAGTTATCATAGACTAGACTTTCATGGTTTTAATTATAAAACATGCCAATGTTATGCAAAGCATCCATGAAAATTCTGTAGCACAAAAGAAATTATGGGAGCTGATAAAGTAATAAATGGATTCACTGAAATGTGGGGGGTTTTTTCCTAGAAAACATCAATACAGATTTTTTCCCTCTACATTTATGAACTCATTGTTTTCCAGATTTCACTCATTTTTGTTATTTATGGGCCATCCTCCCTACGCAATACGTGAAGTCAACATCAATAAGTTCTGCAAAATTATTAGCGAATTTGCTCTGGAATACCGCACCACCAGGGAACGAGTTTTGCAGCAAAAACAGAAACGAGCTAACCACAGGGAAAGAAACAAGACCAGAGGGAAAATGATAACAGATGTAAGTGGCAAAGTGTATCTCCAACAGCATGGATTTTAAAAATTTTCTTTCACTGACTGTTATATATGAAGTGCTGCTACTCTTTTGTTATTCCTAAGAGGTTCTTCTACTGTAAGTAATTAACTCTGTTTTCTTAGAAGACAAAACTTGCAAATCCTTGATTATGTATATATTTTGCTTCATACCAATGTATAGAATGAGAGAAAAATTAAGCATCCAAAGAGAGCATCTCTGTGTGTTACACAGACAGTGCCCAAAATATCTGGCAGACACAAGGAGCTGTGTGTACCTGATCAGCCAAAAATATGAAAAAGGAAAAAAACCTCGAAATGAGGCTTCTAATTCAGGACATGATTTAAATGATGAACAGTGTATCCATTTAAGTGGTTACAACCAAATTTAACCATTTTTTTTCCTCTATCTTTGAATTTTCTAATGTAGTCATCGATCTTAGTATTTTATCCATTTTTAGGTATACATATTTATGCGTGCACATGCACAGCAATTTTGTTCTTAACTTTAAAGCAAAGAACAGACAATTTTACAGGAACAGACTACTTTGAGGTTCTGAAGAAGCAGACAAATTTATGTTCACAGTAGATGTTACCCTGCAAACTTTTTGACTGTATGATTGCATACTGATAGAATAAATTCAAATAAGATTAGTTTTCTCAGCATAGTAAGCTTTAGAATACCCTTGATTTTTTTAATCTTTTTTAAGTTGATGTAGTTGACTCAATCCAAATAAAGTTTTAAGAAGTGCCAGTACTTAATAAAAGTTTCCAGCTGTCTCAAAATCCAAATCTGGAGTCTCGATTAGATGCAAGTGGTCCATTGCATATGAAGCTATCCCTGCCTTTGGCATGAAAAGACCTAAGCTGATTACAGTTTTATGGCTCAGGCAATATGGGTCAAAATATATATATAAATGTATTGAGACAGATACAAATTGAGATTGTATTTAAGTCATTGACTCATGATTATTTGTAGATCTTTCCTGGCAATAACCTCTTTAAATCTGGAAATCTGCCTCATCTAGAGAAAATGATAAACCTGTATTATTATCTCAAAAGGTTTTCCTTTTGGTCTAGCCTCAGCTTAAGGAGGAGGCTCTGATTGTATGTGAAGGGTGTAATACACACATACAGTTTTTCAGCACTACTACTGGGGAACTGATACCAGTTTCTTCAATTGCTTGCCATTTTTCCTGACATACTCTAGAGGAGCCAAAAGATAGCATTAACCAAAAAGACTGGTAAATTAAAATTTTCATTTCTACAGATAGCTTTAGTACTTTTTACTAGTTTAAACAATGCTGAGACGTGGAGTTACTGTTTTCCTACTATATGATGTAGTGTTTCTGTATTATCTGTCCAGAAGAACTGGCAGTGGCAGGACAGAAAGCTTCTCAATGTCCTGTTCCTGCAGGAAACATGAGGAGAAAAGCAAATCTGATCACTGGCAGCTGGGTTCAGGAAGCAGAGAGAAGGGACCCTTTCAAACCAGAAGAATGCTCAGGGTTGACAGCTAGTCAGTGAGGAACAGAAACAAGGACAGTGGCCGTTTTCTGAAAACGTGAGAAAGGAGGCAGCTAGGCCTTTCCCAGAAAAAATGTGTTATTAGAAGATGTCTTGTTCAGCTCAAGATAGTGTTGAGATTTCACAAGAATCAAATGCCATCTGACAGCTAGTGTTCCACCTAAAAATCTCTTGCAGGTCCCTAGAAAGGGAACATTTTTTGCCTATCACTAGTTTGCAATTATATAATGGTCCTATTAGCTTAAAAACAAAAAGCCTGATGGTGTAAAAAACCACATTCTTTAAAATTCCCCTTATAGAGATGTTCTTTAAGGGAGTTATTCATATGGCCATATGATTGTTTCAGGACTTACTCAATCTCTTTATCTGTAGCCCAGTAATATGGCCTCATTTACCATTCATTTGACTTCATTACATGGTAAAACAGAATTAAAGTTGCATCAGACTATTTGTCACAGCTTCACTGACAACTTCAAAGTCAGATCTACCTCAAAACAAGTTTCCAAGTCAGCAGGATAAAAGGTATTTATGTGTGAAGAATGATGAAAAAGGGGAGTTTTATTGTAGTCTTGTGTTGGCTGTGGTTTGTATCTGGTCTTGATTTTCTTAGTGTTTTATGTTTGAAGGCATTGGAAAGGGAAGATCTATCAGTAATGCATTGACAGTATGTTAAACTAGTTACAAAACGCTGATAGAAGAAAGTTTAGATCTTGACATTAGAAAGCAACTCTTTGTAGAAAGTAATAAGTAGTAGTCATGTGGAATTTTAATTTCTGGATTTGATAACCTAGAAGGATTTTGTGGTTATTTGATATTTACCTCCCTGTCCTTTTGAGAGGTTCATCAGGATCTCATTTTTATCACTTCACAGGACAGAGGGGGGATTCTAGCAAAAATGGGAAAGGAATAAGCCAGAACCATCCCAGTGCTTAACAAGAAGGCACGTATCTCTTAAACCTTGTTTCCCCCCTGCAGACTTGGAAGGCAGAGGGGGTGCTGGCTCTTTGCGTGGAGAGTCTGCTGGCTCTTTGCATGGAGAACTTGCATCAGCTTTAGCAACTGCTCACATGGAGTAGGGCAGAGAAACACGATGGGGAATATTTCCAGTGTTTCTTTCAGCCTTTTACCCCAGAGATCTTTATATGTTCTTTAATAGCTGAAGTGGACTGGGCACTGTCAGTTTAAATCTTGGTGAATGTTGACTGCAAGAGAGAGAAAGAGGGAGGGAGTAAGGAAAAAAAAAGAACAGTGAGTTGCCACAGTTTCACAGGGAAAATTGCCTAGTCTCTGAAACCTTGTATCTGCCTTTAGCCAATGATAGCACTCATTTCAGGCACACTAAAAGTAACAAGCAAGCAAAATAGGAAAGAAATGCAATTATAGATACAAGTCTGACCTTTTAAATTATTTTTAATAATAGTAGGTAATATAAGCATCTGTCTCCCAGATTTATGAAGCTCTGATTTTTATGATACTTAGGAGTTTCAATTCCAAAATTGCTATGTAATAGAAATAATATTTTGAAATGGCAAATCCACCACATAGAAATGCTAGTCTAAAGGAAAAATGGGAGGGAGGGAAGGAGGTAGATCTCAGGTTGTCCTGCAACATCCAAAATTGGATGACAGAAGACTCAAGCAGCTTTTTTTCTTAAAATTTACATCTTACGCCTGCAAGAGGTATTCAGTATAGCAATATTCTTTAAGTGCTTTATGGTAATATTGCATGTTAAAAATTTCCTAATTTATTAATATTTCTCAGAGTATTTATAATAATGAAATTAAGAAGAAAATAAAATGCATAATATACACACCTGATGAGAGCAGATTCCCTTGTGAAACAAAAGTTTGGTTTCTTTATTTTGCTACTTTGACTCCTGTTGTTAGTATTTGCTGGGAGCAAATGGCTCTCCAGACATGGAAACATGACGGAGATGGTGAACTGCTCCTCCTGTGCACTGGTGTAGCTTTGGGTGTAGAAGGACAGTGGTTCTAGGTGTGAGCCCTCTCCACCCAGAGCAGGAGGACAGGAAATGGTAATAATGCCTTGGCTACTGGAGATGAGCAAAGTCAAACAGGGAGGAGTACATTGCTCTTAAAGTAAGTCCACAGCAAATCACTTTTAGCTAGATTAAATGAGCATGAAGGCCAGCAGCTGGGACTTTCCCTGTAAAAATCTAGCTTGCTATAGTAATGTAATACACTTTTGTTTGGAACACACTCTTTGCAATGTGTGTACTCCATTATTTTGCCTTTCCCTCAGTGCCTTTTGCATATTATTTAGCTTAATTTGCTCTCCTCCTGCCTTTTACTTATTAGATAGGTGCAACTATGGATTATAATGCAAGTATGTTCTTGGTTCCCATTCTTCTCCTTTTTGTTTCTTAGTCATGCCAAAAGTGAATAGTGGCCTTCTTCAGAATTACTTTATGGTGACTCCCTGCCCTCTGGGGGATGGAAAAAAACAAATGGATCTTTTTAATGTAAAGGGAACATACCTGCCAAGGTCCCTCTGCAAAACATTTGCCTGTGTTTCTGTTAGTGCCACTGTGTCCAAAGAAAAATAAGCATCTCACTCTTTGAATAAAACATACCCTTAAAAAGTAATGTTAATGTGCTGCTCAGCACTCTCACAACTAATCTTCTTATGGAGATTGTGCTGAAACTAAACTGAGGGCCAAAGTAAATCAGGCTTTCATTTTTCGTGATGAATGTTTCTGGAACAGAATGTATCAATCCCAGGCAGAAATCATAGCTGAGATGGAGATAAGGTCAAAAGTATGTATTAGTAACACTAGGAAGGGGAATAGAATTGATAGAATGCTTCTTCTAAAAAATAAAACAAAACCCACAAATAAAAAAAAAAAAATCATTGCATTTCTGGGCTATGTTTGCACTTTATAAGCAATCAAACTGAAAATTATGAAAACAAGGAGCCCAGATATTTGAGAAATTCTGTTTTACTTTGGGAACCTTCCATGCTGGGCATCTTACAACCCAATGAAGAATTCCCCAGGCACAGCTCTGAATAGTTTGCTAATTCCCTGTAATTCCCCAAATTTAAGAACACTCCATATGACACAATATTTTGATATGTCCATTGCATTTAATGTAGCATAACTGTCAAGATAGTTTTACATGCCTGCTGTCACAGAGGGTGAAAACCCTGAATGACAAAGGATAATTGCATCTCTCTAATTTCCAGGATCTGATATCGGGCAGCTACCGAAGAACTTTGAGCATTTATTCAAAGACTACTCCACATTTGATTTGAGTGCTCTGTTAAATTGGAAGTTGAAAAGCCACAGCTTGAAAAAGGAATTAAAACAAGCACTTAAGTGTAGAGAAAAGGAATTGCCAAGAAGCTGACCTCTGCACTGTGAGAAAGAGCAGCCAGGACCTCCCTGTGCTGAACAGAGATGGAAAAAGGAGAGGGAATCCTTTCTAGTGCTCTGTTTCCATGGGGCAAAAAGCGGGCAAGCAACTGCATGACTCAAGGGAGAGAAATAGGATGAGTTAGGGGTAGTTTCCGTTCATAATTACTCTAAGAAAAATCAGGACTTTTTTATATACCCTAGTGACAGTGACTGTCTGTTCTACATACAATTAACTAAAAAAAAATAAGGAAGCTGATTGTCTAAGCAATTAATTCCTTATACGCTTTGTATTTTGGTGTCCTCCTATAATTGCATAAACAGTACCATGGTTACCTCTTGCTCTGTCGTGGTTTGACCATATACTGTCTTCCTAAATCTTGCTGTTTGTCCTTCTCCACCCTGTCCTTTGTTTCCAGTGGCAGACCGATGAAGAAGAGGATGCTGAGGTATGGTTCTCTGAAAGAGCATGTCATTCCTCCTCGTGTGCTGTGACATCTAATTTCTAACTCAGATAGTATGGACTTCTCAAATCCATCTGCTCCACTGGAACTATGAACCATGACATTTCTCTCATAGCTTTTTGGCTCAATCATAAGAATGCATTTTTACAATCAGCTTTAACCATATGCATACCTGCTCTCTTGAAAATATCCAAAAACATCAGTGATCTGAATGTTATGGGGATCTTCATTTACCTTGGGCTACAGACTACTATGATTTCATACTCATTATTAAGCTGTGTAAGTCCAAATAGTATTATTTTATATAGTGTTCAAAAGCATCAGGATATAGGGATGCAAAGCAAATTTTAATGGTTCTCCTTGCTATGAATTGTGGATAAGATTCTTCAGTCACTGTGGAGGTGAGCCATGGAGTAATTCATGTATTTATCGTAAAGTACTCCTGAAGGTGATGTTGAAAATGAATGAAGTAGTAAATAAATAATTTAAGAACTATAATGTGCTAGCTATATTCATAATAAAACAATTTATGGTTCGAGGAGCATCTGTCATGCAGTGCATTTTTTTGTTCAGCATTAGATCTTTCTTTAATTTGCTGAACAGAAACAATGTGACTTAATGCTCAGTCATTTACTCAAGAGGCTGGGGTTTGGCCATTAATCTACAGCAACATATGAAAATTAAAGAACTGAAATAAAATTTCTGTCTATAGAGCTTCTCCCTCAGTGATGATTTATGTTGGGGTGCAGAAAAAAAATATGAATTAGCCTGTTTATGCCAACATTTAACTAACCTGTTTGAATAGTAACTAACAGTTATGTGAAGGCTTTATCCTTTCGGTTTTTGTCTGAGGTGGTATTGATTAGCTTCACAAAACATTGTGTATAAGAGAGTATTAGTATTCTTAATGCAAAAATGGCATGAACTTTCATAGAAGTTTCTAATTTTTTTTTTTGCTTTTAATTTCACATGTGAAACTCAGGCACTTGCATACTTTCCACATCAAATTGTTGCAAGCTAATGTTTTAACAAGAAAACAAACTTCTCACTATTAAAAATAAATCTCATACTGGTATATTTAGCTAAGTGCCTTGTAGGGAGTATTGTTTTGCTGCTCAGTTAACTTGCTATCTTACCCTGAAAAGTCATCATGTTAAAATAGAATCATCCTGTCATTGATTTCCAGATTAAATATTTTCAATTTGCAGTCTTGACAGCCCCAGGGACTCAATCAAAGCTCTGAAAGTAGGGCCCCGTCTTTTCTTCCTATTTGCTGTTCTCTGACAAAAAGACTCTGCAGGTTTGCATCCCTTTAACTGACCAGCTCAATACCTTCAAGTGAATAATTAATGTTGTTTATTATGCAAAGGAAGAAGATAATTCAGCACACCTTCTTTCATCTGTGTTCAATTGATCAGAGTAGGAAAGGTTAAAAGGAAAAATAAAACATATTTCCGTTTCTGATGCTTGACTGATACAACTGAGAATACTGAGGGGTAATTTTATCTGTTGATGCCTGTTTGCTGTTGACCGAGCTGGTATTTTCTGCAGCCAGGACTGTATTTTAAATGTGTTTCAGGCTTTCTCTAGATAAGAGCAATGGAGCAAATACCAACATCACAGCCCTTTGTAGGCAGAGGCTGGAAAGGGAGAGCAGCCCAGCAATGCAGACTCCTCTTCTCCTCCTTAGAAAGTATTCCTTTCTGCTGTTTTCATCCATTTCTAGATGGCTGTTTTCAGTAACTGTTGGAGCTGCGGCATCCACACACTATGCTTACCCAGCTAATGTAGCTGCTGTTGTTCATGTAGTCGTGGTGACAGGGAAATCACAGGGGGGGCTGGGGAAGCAGAGGGCAGATTCCTAAACCTCTTGTAAGGTTTTGTTTGTTCTTCTAACTGCTGACTGCAACTTTTGTGTTTTGACCATGAAATAATTTGGCTGGGTGTTTTGGAACCGGGGATTTTTTCGGCATTAGTGGTAAGGTGTTTTAAGGTTACTTGTAGGTATTTGTGTTTTCGAGCAGTTTGAGAATTTTCTGTGCAGCAATGCAGAGAGGCAAGAGGGAAAGGTATCTCTTCCTAGATGTCTCTCCCCATTTTGCCTTGTTAATGAAAGATGATTGTACAGAAAAGAAGCAATTTCTTATTTGTGTCAGGTCTCGTGCTGTTCCCCTTGGTGTTGTACCTGACCCCAGATCAGGCCCAGCCTGGGTCGAATGTTTCAATGCAAGTCTTTGCCTTTGTACTTTATACTCTCAGACAGGAGGTCAAAATTACAAAGCTTGAGCTAATGCATCTGGTTTTCCTCTGGTAGTGTCTGCTCCCTGCTGTCACCCTCTTTCCAGTTTATTTCTGCTCACAGTGCATGGTCTGGGAGAGGGGCAACTGTTGCCTGGCTCTTTTGGGAATAACTGCACTCCAAACCAAGCCCAGGAGGACACCTTTCTCCTTGCAATTTGCAGTCAAGACTCTGGCCTATTCTCCATGCTGTTTTCTGTTGAAAGAACAAATCTGTTTTCCTCCTACAGTCTGGCAAGTTCTCCAGCAGCTCGCCCCCCTGCCAGAGCCAGCCCCAGGGGCTGCAGTATGCTGAGGATGCTGCAGAGCATGAGAACATGAAGGCCGTGCTGAAGACCTCCTCTGTCGGCGGGGAAAGCACCACGGTGCTTGGGGTCCGCACTCGAAGCCGGGCCAGCCGAGGTGAGTGCCTGCAGTTTTCTTTTAGCCACATTTTTTGTGGCACAGTAGCCACATGGTGGCCTAAACATAGGTCGTGGCCCTCTTGCATAGCGCTCATGGCAGAAGGGATTGAAGGGCAAGGAGAAGATGCCAGCGGTGTTTCCATGCTGAAAATGGTGACTTGGGGCACTGGGATGTAGAAGAATTTGCCTGAAGTTTTAACACGTGGATCACAGCCACATTAGTGCCTGGGGGCATTAGGACTCCAAGCCTGCAGAAATCCTCATCTCTCCCGGCACTGTGAATGTGGCTGCCTGCCCACTAACACTCCAGTTTTTATTCTTGTTCTCATCATGAACGCAAAATGGGGCATCCAGGGAATCCATGATGTGGTTTTCTTTTTATTTTCGATAGAAGCAAGTAGAAAGTGGCAATTCAAATTGAAGAGAAAGGTCCTTGCAGCATTTTAGAAATGACTGGGGAGAGGAAAATGGTAGGAAGAAGATGATGAATCTTTTAACTACCTCCCTGCTGAACTGCAAAGGTAATAGCTTAAGTGGAGACTAGGAGCAGAAAAAGCTGCTGTGGACAGCCCCACATCTTCTTGCTTCCCTGACAGATACCTCTTTCTCTGAGGTCTGCAATGCTCTGCTGTTTCCAAGTGTCAGCATGGGTGATTGCTGAAAGCTGACAGAGAGGAAATTAAAACCTGACTCAGTCCGCTGATTCCAACACCTGATACTCTGACAGAAGAGCTCTTCATTTAACCAACCACTAAACCACTTCCTTTATGCTAAATCATTTTACAGACACTGGGTTCACCAGTTTATTTCCTTTCGTCTTCCCCTCACTCCCTCCCATACATATGATACCTGGAAGATGGTTCCACTAAAGGCGACTCACCAAAATTCAGGCTGTGGTATAATTTTTCCCTCGCATCTAGATATCTTACACTTTCTTGATTCTTTTTTTGATACCACTGATAGCACATCCCGAGCATCCACCACTAATTCTATGCGTGCATAGTTTAAGTCTTGAAACCACAATCCTGTCTTATTTAGAGGTTTCACAGCCCAAGTTTAAGAAGCAAGTCAACTAGCTAAAGCGCAAAGATGAAATAATTCAAGCTGCACTGCAACAAGCGGAATAGCTGAAGTAATCTATTGAATGCTAACAAGCAGTGTGTCCTGATAACGAGAGTCAGCTTGTGTTCCCCTGAAGATCAACAGAGGCAGAGAGGATGGGTGAGGCAGACAGAAACTTGTCAGGAGCACTATTGTAATACAACTGCTCTTGACAAGAGCCAGGAGACAAGCAGCAGAGCAAAGTGCTAATCAAAGCTGTTGTTCTTCAACATTGGGGATGTGATATAGAGTGACTTTGCCAGTGAATTTTTAGCTGCTTGCAATTCTACCACACCCACTCGTTTACAAAGCTCGCTGTCAGTGTTCACACTGCATACTAGCCTTGAAATCATTTAAAAACAAAAAGCATACAGAACAGTAGTCTTTAGTGGAGGAACTCGAAGATGCATCTGACACAGCTCTGTGGAGTAAGGAGTGCCAGAACCTTGGGTTCAGAGACATGGCTCACTTGTTTGTTTGTGGTTTTAACCAAAATTGCTTATTTAGCTTTTCAGCTTGCCGACTCTTGCTTTTCTGCTCGTAACAGAGCACACGCAGTTGTGCCAGGACACATACAACTTTATGATGACAAGGTGAATTCTTCATTGTGAAAGGGACAACAAGACATATCAAACAACACTTTTTGCCCGTTTCATGTCTTCTTTGCAATAGGCTGTGGAACAGATGCTCAGGAATTGATTCTTCCTTTCTTTTGGTACAGAGGACCTGTCTTGCTGATTTGAATCAATCTCTAACATATGCCATGTCTTCTAGTCTCTGTGTAATAGGAGCAGAGGAAAACATGGTCACACAACACAAGCAATCCTTGGCTTACAGTCAGTCTCTAGCAGATATTTGCCAGTTGCATGGTCAAGAATAAGATTCTGAGGCTGAAGGGAATAGAAAACTATAATTGCATTTGAGCTCTCAACTCTCTGCTGATACAGCAGAGAGTCTAGGGTATTATTTAGAAATATCCTCCATTAGGCAGAGTCTTCTCTTTTGGCCAATTTGAAGTAGCAGTGACTGAGCTGCCTGCCGTAATTCCCCCAAAAAACCCAATTGCAAAACCAAAGTGACACAAGAGACTTTCTGTCTTCTTTTCCCTCAATTTATTTGCTGGACTTTTCCAGGCCGTATTGGTTCATGGAATGCTGGCAACGATGATTCACCTAATGCAACGGATGATGCAGCAGATGAGATCATGGATCGCATTGTAAAGTCTGCCACCCAAGTGCCAAGCCAGCGAGCGGTGCCTAGAGAGAGGAAGCGGTCACGAGCAAATAGGAAATCATGTGAGTATATGGCTATTAAATTTCTCAAAATAAGCAAATGTGCAAATACTTAGGTATATCAGTGTAGGAACCAGACCCTTAGAAGGCAGACATGCATTAGTAGTTCATAGTAGCTTGAGTGTATACTTATGATTGGCATATATTCCTCTTACTGTTGTTTAAATGATGTTGTATGCAGTGGGTGACTGTCTTCTATAGAACTTTAAATGCCCTAGTAGTAAGAGAAGAATGATTTATGGTGCTTTAGAGCTGATGTTGGTACTTGATCATAACTAGAGAAGTCAGATCAGGCCCTCAAATGGAGACTGCTTAAAATGCTATAAGGTGCTGTGAATTGGCATAAAGATTAATAGTTGTATCTGCAGATAAATTTATTTATAAAGCAAAAAATAGTTTGAGTTCTTTCACCTTTTGAAATCATGCTCTCTCATACTGTGTACTGTCCTTCCGCAGCCCTGAAAACAAAATGTCTACTGTTGCTTGGCTGCAAAGTGGTTATAGAGGAGCTTAACTTCCACTGGGAAAAAAAGGTCGCACATTTATAAGGTGGTCTTTCAACAGTGTAGCCTGTGCCAGGGCTGAGCTGCAGCACCCAAGTCTGAGCAATTTGATTTCATGCTCTAGTAAATACAGTGTTTAAGAGTTGATAATCTTCTGGGGTTTTTTTTTTTCCTTATGTGCAGAGACAACTGCAGTTGCTATGAGAAGGATAAGTACCCAAAAACCATCAGATTTTAGTGTTTAATGTCATTCACCATATGTGGCTTTTTGACTACCTTTCCATCCATCTTTTTAGCATTTCTGGGAAGTTAGGACAAAGAGGAGACAACAACAGTGAGTGAAAAATCACACAGATTTTCGTTTTTGTGAAATTGTTCTAACATACTGGGTAATCAAAAACATTTAGTATAAGCAGTGATTGCTATAAGCTAGCATGTGCTGAGAGCATATTCACTTTCCCCAACATGCTAAGAAAGGAACTTCTGCATGTGGCAAGAGCAAAAGCAAAATGGACACCGGTTAGATGAGCCAGACTCTAAGCAAAGAAAATGAACTGACACTGGATTGTCTGTCTTACTTTCCATCATACACTGTGCCGTACCTCTCTGTGGCATCACCTGCTGCTGCTACCCACTCTCCCCACATGGTTCTGGTGTTCTGCACGTGGTGACTGCCCTAGTTAGCTTGTGCATATCAAATAAACCTCCTGTATGTTTGCCTATTTCCACGGTTTATCCCATGCTAAAATATTTCCTCTGTTAGCAACACTACCTTCATGCACACACACATCAAAAGGTCTTTCTACTTTTTACCAGGTACCTTTTTCCCAAGGAAGCACTTGCTGCAGGGGAAAAAAAAAAAAAAAAAACAAAACCCAAAGCAAAACAGGATAATGATAATAAAAATACTATATATTTTTTTCCATGGAGCTGGCTTTTATATTCAGTTAAAACATTAACAGGGATTAAGCATTCAGTAAATGTTTAGGCTGGGACTTATTTCCATTGTAATTAATCATGATAGGATCCAGCTCTTCTGCTTGTTTGTTCTTCAAGATCTGGATGAGACTCTTAAGTGGATTAAAAGGCAGTTTCAAAACAAACATAAAGTTCAGTAGTTTAGTGTCCCTTTCAGTTGACATTGCTAAAGAAAGTGTGAAGGAAGAATATGTTAACTGAACTGTTTCACTCTGACAGATAGTCAGTATACCTGGATAATGAATAAATGAAGTAGTTTAGCTCTAAAATACACTCAGCTGGACTGATAATATAGCACCTCCAGGAAATTAACAGAGACCAGTCCTTGTCAGTGTATGATGTGAGTTAAATGAGCAGATCTTCCGGTTAGAAATATAACACAAGTCCTCCACAGACCTATTAGAAAGTAGATTTTTAGGCATACTTCAATGATTTAGATTAGCAGATGCTATGATATTTATTATCTGCAGAGCAAAGAGACCTGATTATCTGATGTGTTTGATTCACTGCCTTCAATATTCAGACTCCCATACACATCCTTTGGCTTTTGCCATGAGCTTGGTATTCAATCTATTCATGGACATCAAAGCAAAACTCAGTTGGAATTAACGATTTTCACTGTGCATCATGTTGCATATGCCTCATTGCTTTCAGTGCAGAACTGGAAATTGTGTCAGGCTTACTTAGCATTCAGCAAAGATTTTAGTGAAGCTGAGCTATGTGTTTTTAGCAAAATCAGAAACCCAAAAGGTTTATATGCAATTGCGCTGTAAACATTTCCTGCGGTTCAGGAAGAAGGTTCTCGTGGGTGAGGAATTTTTTGTCCATAAAATAAGACAGAAGGTTGTGAAGTGAAAAGCAAGTGATGCTCAAGTCATTTATAGCTAGGGGAAAGCAGAAACAGGAGTGTGAAAAAGATTAAGTTAAATTCAAGAAATAGTTGTAATGGGAAGAAGAAACATTTTGATATGTTCATTTGAGCCATTTTACCACTTGTAATTGTTGAGCAGCATGAGTTTATCTGGTATGCAGAGAACTTAGTTAGATCTTAATGATGTAGAGTTTGAACTCTCAGAGTAATCAGCAGAACTATAAATTGGTAGGATGAATAAGGCACTGAGTCATCCAACAAAAGACAGATGGAAATGTCTGTATCTGTTGGTTGAAGATACAAAGGGTCACTGATAAATGCAGACATGACTGAAGTTGACTGAGCCCTAGTAGGAAGGAATTTGCTCAGTGAGAGCTGAAATGGACTACGGAAAGCTAAGGTATGAGGTAAGTGCCTAACAGCTGAGTTCCTGTGATGATCTGCAGAGAGAGAACTTAACTCTGTGCTAGACCTTTATATAGTGGAGGTTTTTAGAGATAAAATTTGACATTTAGAAGTAGAGTAACCAGCTGGAAGTCATTGCCTCATGACGGGTATTCAGTGACCGGCCTACCACACATACTGGAGTGGTGTTATATATGAGAAAACAACATTACAGTTGTATTCGTTCATTAGAAGCCTCATCAGAAAGCCAGGGGAGTGAATGAGCTGCAGAAACTGAAATACTCCGTCACCCCTGAAAGTGGTCATTCAAAGACAGCTTCAAGGCAAATTACCATGGGAAGCTTCTGCTCTTTTTTTCTCTCCAATGTCCTCATCCTGTGTGTAAACAGCAGACCCCAGCCTCTAGACATGTCAGTTCAGCATATTTTAAAAGCATAAAATACAAATTAGGTTGAAAATACAGCTTCCGTTCTTGAAGATCGAAGGCAGCATTCTGTGAGAAAAGTTTTTGTAACATTATGGGGAGCTGTTCAACTTAGCAAAGAATAAAAAATAGAATAATTAGGATTGTCTGGTTCTCCATAAGGTTAGGATGACCTTCGCAAATGATGCCATAACAAACAATGAGTGCAAAGGAAAAGTGGGATAAGGAAGTTTTAAGAATCACTCTAGTTGATAGTCCAAATTCCAATGACTACAATTACTGAAGTTAATTTTAGCAGCTTACAGAACAGTATTACAGGCATTGCATCAGTGGATTTGGAGAAATAAAAATTAAACTCTCTGTATAAGATACTACTGAGATTTCAGAAAACAGTCAAGAAAGGAGGTTATTTAATACAGAGAGCTGAATTTAAAAAAATAATGTAAGGTAGATAAACAGAGTTTGCTGTGAAGTTTACAAGAAGTGAGGTAATAGAAGAAAATATATAAAGAATAGGGCTGCTTAGAAAATCCTGTTATTAAATGAGAGTTTCACACCATAAAGAACCAGCCTGTGCCAATTGCTTCAAATTGGAGGAGAAGAAAAATAGGTCTTAAAGCTTTGAGGCAACAGAAGACACATAAAGACTAGCAGTATCATCCATAAGATAAAAATTTTACTTTAGTACATTTAATTAAAAGAACCCCCCAAAACTCCATAATAGACAAATAGAAAGATAATGCTGGTTTCCTTGTTGTCCTGGCTGTTTATTTAAAACATCCATCCCCTAACATAAAATCAATTACTCTCAGGCTTAGACTCTTACAGTGTGCCGTCTCTTTGTTGGTCTCATTGAACTGAATGGATTCTCAGGAGAATGATATAACTCGGCGTCACAAAAAATGATGCTCCAGTTTAATAATCATGAATAAGCATATAGAAGGTATTTGCACTAATTCTGGCATACACAGAGCAATTCTTGGAAACATTGAGCCTAACAGAGTTGATTTCTGACCTCTGTGAATGGCCATGGCAGGGCTCTGAAAAGGGACCAAGAGAAAGTCATAAGGATTCATTACCTTCTTCAGGTGCTGATTAAGGCCCAGGATAGCAAAACCAGACCAGCTGACTAGCAACTACCTTGAGTCTAAAACAGGAACCTGCAAGCATCTTCCTCCCTCTTTATGATTTGTTAGTATTAGCAACCTTCATCCTTGAAAATGAGTCTTCTGGCTGCCAAAAGTCAAGGCAGTGGTCAAAGAGTGGGCATCCCAACATGGTCTTGCCAACAGATAATTTCAGATAACTGCACAAAGGAAATAGCTCTTTAAAGCTGGCTTGACTGTACAGCACTGCTTACATCTGGATCTTCAACCAACCCTGAATGGTAAACCATAATGTAGGGCCCAGGTGTGACTAATATTTCATGGTGAGTAGCATGGTGGTGGTTGCAATGTATTCTGTTAGAGACACTGCATGAGGACATTGCAGAGTGAGAGATTTGTTATTCCCCCACATTGTTTTATCTCAGAGTGTATGCGCTCTTATTTCTCTTAGATTTTAATAAATTGAAAGTATGCTTTAGATTTGAGTTAGAGAAATGGGTTTGGAGCAGATAATTGAATCAGAATTTAATCCAATATTTGAATGAGATTACTTGATCAAAATTATTTGTGATGTTCAAAAAGAGAGAGGATACATGATAATGTCTTGTTCTTTTATTAGGCTTTGGAATCACATGTTAACCTAATAATATACCCTGTGACTGACCCTTGAGATATGGAAACATCTCATAAGGATTTACTGATATATTTGCATAATGACTTGCAGGGAGTAAAAAAATTCTTATAGTCATTATGCAGAAATGGATCTGAGGCACCACCCAAATAATCTGTCAGACTCATACAAGTGGACTGTGGAGGAGATAGGAAATGAGTCAAGATTACCTGAATCCTAGATAAATAAGCTCAGGCACGGTGGTTTAAACTTAACTACAGAACATCCCAGGTCAGGTATTTCATACTAAATTCCACCTTCGGTAGAAGTGAAATATGAGTTAGCACATTGTCATCAGGTGCCAAAACGTGGGAAAGATCTCTGCCAAAGGACCAGGCATGGAGACAAGTTTTAGACAGCTTTTAGTAACACATGCAGCATTGCTTTGGAATAAACCTGTTTGTAAGCATGCAAAATACTAGATGGGAGACTATTTGAATCCAAAGGTGTGTAATTTTTGTTTAGCATTCATAGGGTGCTTCAGTTAACTTTTTAATCATTTTCTTTGTTTTTTTCATTTTCATGTCTCTCCACTTACTTTTTCTGGCTATGGAAAGACACAGAAGTGCCAAAATACCAGGAGGGAGACTTCTTCTGGTATTTATAGCCTGACTAAAAGCAGGAGTTAATGGAAATTATGCTTTTAAAAAAATGAAAACCTTACAAGAAGAAAGTTTATATAAAATGCTTTAAAGGCAAGCAACTTCACTTAGAATTTGCAACTAATTATTTAGGATTTGAGTAGCTGGATCCTATCAGGAGTTAGAGAAGGGGGCAGAGTAATCTAGTTAGTGGTGCACATTTAGGAACAATTCTTTGCACTTAGAAAAAGTAAATGTATCACCAATGGTATTCAGTATCAAAGTCTGTTTGTCCTCACACAAAGTACTGAGCCTTCTGAAGGTCAATACCCAGTTAATAAAAATCTAATTATTAAATGAAAACAGAACATGAGATAAAGCACTTAAAACTCTGGCAGCTGGAAGGTTATGTTCATTGGATGCCAAGATAGCTAGTGCCTCTTGGATGCCTCTTAAGTAATACATTGTTTCATCCTCAGGATGGCGAGTTCTATGCAAAAATTACAGAATTAAACTACATGATCTACAATAAATAAAAATACAATCGATTAAAAACAATTATTACTAATAGTTAATGAGTAATAAATACAGTTGACCACATTTATCTGTAGAAATTGCTCAGGGTGTGAGGCCTGTGTAGTCCCATGTCTTATCTGTGTCAGAGACCAGCATCAACAGCTGTAGAGAACAAACAGGAGAGGTAGGATTAGCTGAGTAACCTATAGGTCTCATCGTGAGTTTTAATAGTTGTAAATCGGTGTATTTATTTGAAGCATGAGGCTGAATAGCTTATTCCATATTTTCAGTTTTGTCAGTTGTAACTGATAACTTATATAATTGTATTGTTGATATTAATACCACTTCTAAGTAGGTACATATTTATGAGTGTTCAGTTTCTGCTTTACAATGTGAATTACATTTATTTGTATAGCTTTCTTCTAAAAGAAGCGATCTCAACAGATGGGATAGACGTTGTGCTTTTTAACTGTTCAAATGTATAGTACCTGTGTATTTTGTTGACAATCTCCATCTGTTTCAAACCATATCTTTCACATCTCAAGTTTTGTTCAAGAGTATTTGCCTGGTCCTAACACTGTAAAAGTGAAATTGCCATCATTCTGTAGAGTTCTACATCATGTAACCTTCAAAACAAAAGATTTTTTGAAAGCCTGGTTTAAAGATCTAGTAAAAAAATTGCTTGTAAAAGAGGCTTAAATTCATTTTCCAGTGAGTGTTTTAGAGGAATCTATGAGTCATTTCTATAGTGAGTTTTATTCTGATACAAATTATTTGTTTTGGGGCTCCTATCCTCAAACTTTCTGGTTAAAACAGCTTTATCTTTTTTATACAAGGAAAGTCAGACATAAAATTAACGCAGCCCACGCCATTAAGTACATTGCTTAACTTTGCATTGGATTCCAGTATGGGTATTTAGAGACACTGTGGAATCTAGTATTTGCTCAAAGTTGAGCAGCACTGTTTTAATACAGCAACTGAAAAAAAGGTGAGAAGTCATTGCATTGATCTGGGAAGTCAGAATTAAATATTCAGCATTTACAAAAAATACGTATCTTTTATCCGTTTATTTCAGTTCACGGGGAGAAGACAGAAGTGCTGAACACTACACAGGCATTCACCTGCACGTATATGTTATGTTACCCGAGCACAGAGGACATGATGTAGGCACAAGGAGAAAACTGCTGCTGTAATGATTGTAGTGATTGCATCCCTAGTGAATCCCTAGTGATTGTAGAGTGACTGTCACCTCATGGGATTAAATGCCCACCCAAACATGCTGCTCTGTGGAGGGAGAAGTAGCCACGGCTCAGACTTCGCTCTTACAAAGAGTGCCTCCTGGTAGCAGATGAAGCCTGTGTCCCAGCAGGATCCTAGAGCGTAGGCAGACCATTGGCATATCCTTGTGCTGTGTCTCTGGCCCTAAGAGAACCAAAACGAGGGAGTGGTCTGCAGCTTCACATGGGCTTCTAGACAAGGCTTTACAAGTGCTGGAATTTCTCTGGCCATCTCTTCTTGTCCAAATGGCACTTTCTTTATTGCAGGAAAGAGCAGGCTGAAGGTAATGTGGGAGAGACTGGCAGGAGATGAGCAGCTGGTAAAGAGCAAGTGATGTCAGTATACGTAGGAAATAAAGCTGTTCATGTTCCCAGGTCACAGAATATTGGAATTGACATTTTCTATAGAAATACTTTTGTTATGGTGTACACTTCTGTTATTTTTTTCAACTGTAGTTCTGTAGAAAAAAAAATAATTTTACTTCAATTGATTGCATCTTACAAGAGATACAAATAGTTGTTTTCACTTTTACTAGTTTGTCATTCACTGCATCAATGAATTTGTCTACGTTACCCTCTGTTTTCATTTTAGTTGGCATATTTTAAAGGTATATTTCAAGACTTTTGAGTTCTTGTCACAGGATTCATTCCGAAAAGTGGGATACTTAAGTTTTAAGTATTAAAAAAATATGTTTGGTTGAGTTGC
Source organism: Athene noctua (assembly GCF_965140245.1). Taxonomy (NCBI): domain Eukaryota; kingdom Metazoa; phylum Chordata; class Aves; order Strigiformes; family Strigidae; genus Athene; species Athene noctua. The sequence goes on along the minus strand of NC_134038.1, from coordinate 73,554,101 downwards.
ATACTGTTAGCCCTAAGTTGATAGGATATGTATTTTATTCATTTTCTTTCCATATTAAATTGGCTTTCAGGTTTTTCTCCAGGCAGTAATTTACCCCTTGTTTACATCATCCTTCCTTCCTGAAAGATTATTTTCAGCATCTGAGTAAGAAAGCAGCAGCAGTGAGTTGCTGGCTGACAAGATCACAGAGTTGTTATGGAAAGCGCTTCATCTGCGAATGAGAAAAGACAGGGAAGTACAGGGTTGCTTTTCAAGTTGCCTTACAAAAGAAGTGCAGCAACAAAAGCGATCTCCTATATGGCTTTCCAGAAGAGCATCGCGATATCACAGCTGCCAAAGAGAGCCCTCTGCTGCCCACACAGGAGTTTAGCACAAGGATCTGTGAAGGCAGGAACTGGACTACGCTTGGATGCGAGTGTCAAATGTGTTTGGAGGGAAGTCTCTCTTAGAAAATGAACCAAAACGTTTCACACAGAGCTATTTTGAATTTATCTTACCCTAGCACTATGTCAAAAAAATAACATAATATATATATGTATGTCTATATATATATGGCTTTCTCTGGGCAGAATAACACCTGATTAGGATAATTACAAGATTGTTTTGATCATAATTATTTTTAATCTGATGGGCTCATAGAGATGATGCCTTTTACTGCCTTGTTTCCAAGTGCAGATTCCTAATGGGGAGCCCTGGTGGTCAAACATGGCCACACTCCTCTGCCAAGTCACTCTCCAACAGACAGCTCTGTGTTCTAAGAGCTACCCCCTTAGAGGGTTATTTTAAATTTTTAAATGGAATGTAAAGGCTGCATGCCTGAAATGCTGGTGTTAGATGGCTTGCTTTCTGTATCCCATCTCCTGCTTTTTTTGTCCTGTGCACTGTTACTGTATAGTCTGGTCTTGAAAACAGTATATAGTGCTTACATGCAAACTCAGTTGTTGGTGAGCTCTATGCTCTTGATGCTTAACCTCTTAATAGTGGAATCACTTTTGACTGGTGAAGTTAAGTGGGAGAACTGATGAAAGAGATGGCAGCAGGATTGCTTTTGGTAGTAACTTTTTATAGCAGAACTCACAGAAGTCCTGAAAATTAGGGGTTTTTTTGTCATAGAAGGCTTTCAAGGAAGGAGTTAAGTCTTTTCAGCTTTACGTAAATGATGATCTGTGAAATACATAAAGTTGAAAACTAACAGTTTCAACTACATGTTAAATATGACTTTAAAACCTGTATGTTCTTCATGCAGCCCAGACTTTCTAAAGCAGTGTTACTTTTTGTTACCTATTACCTAAGCCACAGGGAGATGAAACACAAGTTAAGCTTTCCTTACAAAATGCTGCTTTGTCCTTTTCCATGGTTAGGCTCCTCTTTAAGTCACAGCTACCATAAATTACACACAGAATTTCTTGTTAGGAGACTTGTGCCATCTATGAATTGTCAAGATGACTCAAAGTAAAGCTGCAGGGCAATTAATAATACATAATAATACATTGTTTCCTGGAGCTTTCTATGAGGCTGACCGAAAGACCACATTTCAGTTAGCTGTACTTTTTCAGAGAACTCCATGCTAAAATCCAAAAATTCACCTACAAATCCCTGTAAGGAAAATCTTTACACATAATGTTTTTGTATTTTGACTAAGCGTTTAGGCCTGCTCATATTAACCAATGATATATGCATAATTGAACATATGTATGATTTATATAGACAGTGCCACAAAAAACACAAATGCTGAAAAGGATTACAATAAGAGAATGTGATCAAGACTGTCTGGGTTGAACTTTTGAGTTGCAAATTGCCATTGCTGGGCTCATTGGAGTAAAGTCCAAGAGAATATGTTAAATATAAATATATGAGAAAATAGACTGTGTGCAAGCTGGGTGTGGATAGGTAAAACAAAATAAAACTAAGATACATGAAATGCGATGATGGAGCTGGCCTGTATTGCCTCTTACAATCTGCCCTTCCTACTGTCCTCACTGTGTAAGTTAGAGCCCCCTGGAATATTCTTCATTCTAAATCAGCAGCTAGCAGCTGCATTACCTTTGCAGCTGAGACCAAAAGGAAGTTCTATGGCTGCCACATCTTTGTAATAGGAATGACACTAATTCTGTGTCCTCTTGAGCAGGAGAATGGTCATATCTAGTCTGCATTTCAGGTGACTCATCCATACAATGTAGGCACACATGCCAAAAGCCATTGCAAATGCAAGAGTAAATGGCACCAGTCAGACTGATCTTTACTGTTCATTGCATCTTAAAAAAGGTTGGGGAAGGTAAATTAGAAATGCTATTTGCTCTTTAAAATAAAAAACAAACCCTAGATAATTATATTCTCTGACAAAACTGTTCTTAGGGAATTATTCTTTTTTAAAACATCCCCAGTGTTCTGTGAGGGCTATGTATCTTTGTAGATTTTGACCCAACAGCCAGAGTCACATTCATCGAGTTCATCATAAGCACACTGCATTCTGCCAGGATATCAAATAAAATTCTAGATTTCCCAATTAAAAAAAAATATCATACCCTCTGACCCCAGAAAAACAACATTTAGTTTCTTGGTTATGGGATCTCAGCAGGCCTTGCTTTTGACAAGACTAAAAGTTATTTTCTCTCTATGTTATGTTTCTTTAGCAAATGTTTTAAAAATTACTTAAAGAACATAAAAGGTCATTTGAAAATCTTATTTTTATTGTCACTGCCTCCAAAATACATTCCATAACTCAGTTTAATGTGATCTGCAGCAGGCCAAGAGTTTTACAAGCCAAGATATTATGTCTAGTCCAGTTAGAGACACGACAGAGTTCAGTGAAGAGGGGGGAGTGAAGATCTAGTTTGAGAAATGTAATTTTGCAATGCCTATAAAGCATGGAAGGAAAATATCTCTGCATTCTATTTTGATGACTAAACGTATTCATGACCTTTCCTAAGGTAGGGGAACCCTACCAAGCACTTTATAAGAAAACAGACAAATGTCTAAGGACATCTGTTTAACAGCATGTCAAGACAAGGTTCACCTACCTCCCAGAGTAGTCCCTGCTCCTGTAGATAACTTTCTCCTGATTTCGTCACCCACAAGCCTCCATAGTCCACAAGCCAGTGCAGAAAATAGTGGGGCAGGAACTTGTTCTTGACCTTGTTCTTGACTAACTACTGATACCACATCTATCTGCTATATCTTCAGATGAGGAAATGTACTGTGAGTAATTTGCACATATTAGTTATCATTTTCATGTATTCAATTCAGTGGATTCATCTGTGTCAGACTGGCCTGTTGCATTGTAGAGGCATTCATCTGAGTCTGAACCGTGATTCTGTCAGCTGTTATCCTTCTGATTGCCTGTTGATGGTAGACCGCTTTAATCTTTCCAGTAGTCACAGTACTTTGCAGTATTTGGCCCCACACACTTAGTTTATATAAGTCAGCAGCCATCAGTGTTTGTGGGAACTGTTCTGTCACTGAAAAGATTCTTTACATCTCTGCTTTTTATTAACCATTTTCTGGACAATCTCATTATTGACTGCCAAAGTCCTGCATTGTTTGGAGCTCTTTTCTCCTAACCGCTGGCCTTAAAAGCTTAGGTCACTGGAATATCTTAAATCCAAGTTATCTTTCTCTGTATTATAAGAGAGCCGAGATAAGTTAGGACAATCAAATGAGGGACACAAAGAGATTTGTTTTGTTTAATCACAGCTGTGTGTGTCCCAGCAATTCACTGAGTATTGTCTTCCCTACTTGTTTTGCAGTGGCCCAAAAAGTACAAACCCAGGGTTGGCCACTATTGTGTGAGTCATACAGCAAACCCAAACCAGGGCACTTGGCCTTGTCACATGCTGCATACAATATTTCTTTTTTTCAGTCATCTGAGGGTTATACATGAGGTCCTCAGACTAAGACTTGAGTTTGTTTGATAGGTAGGTATCTGGAGATTCAGAGAGAAGTCTTGCTTATGTAAAGAAGACTCCTTAGTTTTCTTCCTTGTTTTTCTATGAAGATGGTTTCTGCTATGGTATTTTAACTCCTGATTATGACCTCTGAATATAAATTCCTGTAATTTCTTCAGAGACATCTATGTTATTGTAAATCCATTTGGCTTTTCATAGTAAACTACTAATCCCACAAATAAGGCTGATGGAGGAATTTAAGCAACTGTATTCTGCTTGGTGGGAGTTACAGAGGCACATGTTTCCCTTTCAGTTGTTAGACAGAGTATCAGCCCCAGTTATTCTGTGTAGTAGCAGTAATTGTACTGACCTAAAAAAGGTTATTCCAGATTTACATTGTCATAAATAAGACCAGAATTTGCTTATTCTGGTACATGGCCAGTGTCAGCAGAGCACCTCAGTTCCTATTAAATGTTTACAAACAGAAATAACAATTGCATGTTCCCTCACTCATGCTGTCTTGCCCTCTGACAAGAAAAATAGCTTTGTTTTACAGTGGTTATTGTGCTCACCTTGCAAATGTGACTGTGATCTGAGAGAGTTGGGGATATGTGTGAGAGCAGTCATGAATACGTTTGGTTTGACGCTTCAGCAAAAGTTTCTAAAATATCAAATTTTGTTCTTCATTCAGTTTCCCAGTTCACTTTTGCCTTCAGTGGGAAAATGTAACGTCATCTAGACAGCCATCCTCTCAAAGTTCAGTCTCCTGTTTGCATATTTTTTCTCTGATAATGGACAGTTTCCTTGGTTCAACAGTATAGCTGGTGTGGATAATTCATGTCCACAGAGGAGGAATACTCTCTTGGGGAGCAATGTCCAATCCCACTTTGAATCTAGTGACAAAGACTTTTGGCTGGTCTCTGATAAGGTCTTCTGAAAATCAGTTGTATTAGGCTATGTTAACGTGACTCTACTGTTCGGTGGCCAAGCTAGGTATGGTCTGCATTTGGCTGCATGCTACAGAGGGTACAGAAAAAAACATGTTCAGGTGAGAGGCAGTGCAGGCAGGTCAGCAGGTGATCTGCACTGTGAAACCTTTGCTTTTAATGAGACAGAAATGTATCTGCTGCAGCATTCTTGTGTTTGTTCTTTCACTCCTGATATAGTTCATTTTGATATAGAAATAAGCATTGAGTGATTCACTAAGACCTTAAGACCCTAAGGTACTTCATATCTCATGTCTAGAAGTTAACTTGTCACCATGGACAACTGGATATCAAGTTTGAAAAGTATAAAAGGGTGCCAGTGATGAGGACTCACTCAAAAGTCCATGTTGGGTATTCTGAACCATGGACACCAGAGCATTTTTTGAAGTGTATTGCTCTTCTGGTGGTACTTTTTTAGTCTTTCTTAATCTTAGCTTTATCAGTTGCATTTAACCTTGTACTGTTTTTAACTAAGCATTGTTAAACTTGAAAGATGTTGCTGATCAGTATCATAGGAAAAAGTGGCTATCATAAAGACTCCTAGTGGTGTTTAGTAAGTATTCAAAGACTGTAGGAGAAAGGACGAGGCCTTGAAGAAAAACTTTCAAGTAAGGGTTTGATAATGGAGGAACTATCACAGATGTGGGACTCCCAGGTCATTTGATTAACCTCAGTAACTGATGAAAGAGGTTTGACTATCAAACATAGATCACATTCGTCCTACCTGCATGGTATCAAATATTCAACTATGCAGTATTTTCCCTTTCTTTTATCTTCTTGTTTTGTATACTGATCCATGCCCTCCTCTCACTCCTGCTAGAACCTTGAGTGTCGCCTCCCAGTTTCAGTTACATGGACTGAGTATCAATAAGTTAGAGGTCTCAATTGTATTAGATGATAGCAATTCAAGAGGTCCTTAACCTCTGTCTGAAACTGATTTCTCTTAAATTTTCTCTAGACTGCATTATTTTGACATTCCAAATATATTTTGTTCAACATAAAGTCATTGTTTATGCTTCGCGTGCAGCTTAAACTTCTGAATGTGTGTTTTGTATTTGAGCAACATCAAAGTGTAGAGTGGGCACCCCATTTGTGTCTTGAACTGAAGCCCATTCACCTAAAAATTATGGAGCCAGAAAAACTAGGAGGGCACTAATGCTCAGTGTGTGCAGTCACTTGGTCACTTGTTTCTGAATAAAAAGACAGTCACAAATTTTAAAAGTTTTATGTCAGGGCTAGTTTTCAGAACACTTAATAGAAAATTAAGAAACAAGGTTTTGGCCTGGATTTATCAGTTAAATTCAACTAGAATGCTGCAGACTACTAATGGCAAAGATGACACACATGGGGCTAGAATGGGGGAATGTTTAATTATTTGAATCGACTATAAAATAGTCAGAGTTTTAATCTTTTAAGTTTTTGGGTTGTTTTTTTTTACACCTTTAAAGGGTCCCATAGAATTTAATAGTGATAAATTCAATTGAGACCTATAAAGATCCAAAAGCTCTTTTAAAAAAATCTTTACGAAACTATAAAATAATAGGGCAGGTGATACTTTCTATGGACAGAAAATCAACTGATACAATTTCAGAGGAAAAAAAATCTTGAAATGCTGTGGTATTTTTCCTTAAACTGCTAGATGTTAATGACAAATGTCTTTTTGCCTGACTGGAGTTGCTGGGTACTTGATGCTCCCATGGATAGCATAGGGCATTACTGAACTTGAGGCCCTGAGTATGTAGCAACTTTTGATTTGACTCAGCTTGCATGTTAACAGGGGGTTTTTTCAGCTCAAAATCTTGTGTAATTATCTCTTTTAATTGTTTGCAATTTCTTTTTTTTTGTTTTGCCTGCTTTTGGAATTTACGACCATCCAGTGAGAAGGACACTAAAGAGTGGACTGACACCAGAAGAAGCCAAAGCACTGGGCCTCATCAGCACCTCTGAGATGCAGGTTTGACATCCCAGAGGTGGCGACAAGAAGAGCCGTTCATCTGAAGCACACAGGCTGACAACCCTCAGCGTGGCATTGACCTGCCAGCCTCCTCTGCTGCTCCCAACATCCCATCCTCTGTTAGTCTGATTTTAATAAGCAACAAAAAGCAAAACCCCACAGCCAGGGCAGAAGAAGGGTGTGCCACAGCTCAGCACAACATCTGGACAGTAACTGAGAAAGCATTTGAGTGCTTGTAGGTGAAAGCATATGGCTCCTTCTGTCATGGTGTGTTGATGTGGGTAGGAGGGGACTCTCTCTGAGTTACCTGTCATGTGAGCTGTGTTTATGCTGGCTTTCTTTGTGCCCTGTTTTAGTCATTGTAAATGTATGGCATTTTGTCAATGCAAGGAACAGTCCTTAAAGAGGCAAAATAACTCCGGTTACACCAACCCCAATTTCCTGAAGCAGATTCATTAAGCAAAGATGTGAAACCCTGTGGTTTGTTTGGGTTTTTTTATTATTTTGCCACCAAAGAATGTAAAAATGTATGTGTACCTTTGTATATGTACAGAATGAATGTGTGGACACGTGTGCGTGTATCTATACACATACTGTCGTGGTGTGAAATCACGCTCCTACTGAAGCTAGCTGGACCATGATTTTCACTCTGAGGCCTTACCATTCCACCTGGACAGGAGGAAAAGGAGTGTCTTTCTGTAGGAACTTGGTGTTATTCAATGGGATTCACCTTGTGAGGCAGGAGGTGGCCTGCAATGCAAGTGGAAAGTTTAGGATCCTGAACTCATGTGTATTAATACACACTCATACTGTACATAGCGGCATGCACATAGAGGAGAGGACGCAGAATACCTCCCTCTTGCTGAGCTTTAGCTGTACTATGCATTTGTACAGTTGCAAAGAGATCTATGCCAACAATTTTACATACTTGGTAAATGCATTCAGATGCTAAGATCAAGAAGTTTTGTTCACTTGCCTGTGCCCTTCATGCTGCTTTTCTCTGCTGCAAGATAATGTGGTGGTGATTTTATTTCAAATTAATGGATCTGAATATGAAATGGCCCTGCTAAAAGCCTGCTGTGTTTTTGCTGTTCTTGACTCTTTTTTTGTGATTATCCTTGATGCAAGTGGAGAGGGTACTACAGTGAACACTCCAATATGTTTGCCCTTATGTCAGTGTTTTATAACTGATTTTTATAACTGCCCTCAACGTGTGTGTTTGAAGAACCTTTAGTCAAACTCATCTGCCTTTACATGGAGGGTGTATACAGCAGTGAAGACGAATTGAGCACTAACCCTAGCCAGTGCTGAAGCATTTTGAAGAAAACTGCAAATAACAGTAATGTAAAAGGGAACTTTTTAAGCCAAAGTCTGTATATGACCAACTGATCCTCAAGGATGCACAAGATTATCTCTTTCCATTGCCTTAGCCTCTAAGATTAAGGGTGTGTCTGCACAGCAGTAACAGCTGAGGCTTCCTTCAAGCTAGTGAACTGTGGAACTAGTGGAAGTAGGGTAACTAGCTAACTGGGTTTGATTTTGGCTGCAAAACACACTTGAAAAGTAGGATTAATTAATAGTCTATGCTGGGCTCCTAATGCCATAGCTATGTTGCTTCTGCCACCCAAGCTAGGTCAGGTATGTCAACAAGTTATTCTGCTCTGCTCTCATTAAGGACAGGATAATCGCTGAAGATTGTTCAGGATAGTTGAACCAAACACGATAAACCTTTTAAATCTCGGTTATCTGTCACATCACACTGAGTACAGCATCCAAGTGATGAGAGAACCAGGTATTTGACAACACTGCAATGAGATCTATAGTGGAACACCCTATCTATGCTGTCCCTCTCTTGATCATAACGTTTCATTCTTGATTTGCCATTGCCTTGGATCTTCACATGTCAAAGTCTGTGGGTAAAAAGTCACTTATGAGCAAAGGATCTTAAGGATATCATTGAGTTTGATCTGTTTTTCCCCTCAGCTTGTTTAAAAGTCAAATGTTAAGTAGGCAGAAGGCAGTTGTTGTGTAATTAATAAAATGTGTTGTATATTTGAAAGCTATGAAAAGGAGGAAGCTGGTTAGGAAACAGAAAGAATTGGCATATAATCAATCTCACTGTACAATAAGAAAGACCTATGAGCATCTGGAATTTAAAGTGGATGTTTATGTGCTGCTCACCTTTATGGACTTTTAAAATCTCTCTTAAGGATGCTTAGAACAAAGAAATGAAGGTAATGGGGGTTTGTGGAGGTCTTGAAGGTCTGAAACAAGAGGAAGACACCCTGAATGTAATGGTTATGTTGAACTGTTGTACTGGTTAAGTGATAAAAGAAGCCAAAATGTAACAAAATGTGTCTATATTGGCAGAGGTCCTCTATTTGATTGAAGGGAGAAAATCAAACAAGTTTTTAAAAAATAAGAATTAAAATATCCTGAATGTGCAAAGTAGGTGGCTGTTGGTGTCCACCTGATAACAGGAAACAAAATAGTGTTTCATTTAGACATAGTATAGCATCTGTGTCTGAAACGTAAAATAGCTGATGAATTACTAATAGTTGGGCATCTGTATTTTCCAGGAATTGTGAAAAAAAATGTGCAAAACTTCATATACTCCTTATTGAGGAGAAAATTAAATATGGGAAGTGGGGTTAGAATAAAGTCAGGAAAAAAAGCTGGTTTCTTTCAGATTCTCTGGATGCAAGTGTCTTACACGTGAAGCGTATCCTTCCTTGTCCATTTTTCCATTATGTTTTGTATTTTTGCCTAAGTTCCTGCTCTCTTTCTGTAACACCAAAACCAATTTTTCTGAGGATAACTCGATCTTGTTATGCAGTCCTCAGTGTTTATTGCAACAAGATCATCAAACAGTAACAATGCAATAACTACAGAAAAATTTTCCATTTTGGCTTATGATAAAAATGGCCAGCGGCACAATGTGCTAATCTGCAAGGTGGCAGTATTTCCTCTGGAGTCTGCTAGTATGTCCTGACTGTGGGAATAACATTTGCTCCCCTTCATCTAACTAGTGGATTCCAGATGGAATGGAAGAATTGGTTATATTTGCCTGCCTCTGTCTGTCTGTCTAATCAGGTTGTAAACCTTCAGGATTTGAGCTGCTGCCTGCCCCTCCATCATCAAATGAGCCCACTGTAAGGATATAAGTTGTTTTAAAATGTGTGTGAGATACGGATTGTTTTTGTCACAAACAGAAAGGTCTTGGAAACATGCTGTAGTAACACATGTTCCCATTTCTCACTTAGAGATCCATGAAGGCACTTTTTAAATACTTGCAGCCATTATAACTACCTCTCTTTTCTTTCTCATAGTACCAGTCAGCTGCAAATGTAGTGCCCAGAGTTTTGTATCTCCACCGAGCTCTCAGAGTCGCTGCTGGTGTTGATTTCAGCACCCATCTGCTGCCAATAACTTGTCTGTCTACCACCATAATGCCTTCCTGATTTGGATGCTGAGGTAAACTTTAGCGTATGAAATGGCAGCCAAAGGGAAGCTATCCTAATTTCCTTTCATCTCCCTTGGTGTTTAAAAGCAGACTGCATACAAATACTTTGTATTCCCTCGCTCCCAACTGAGGGATAACTTTCAGTAGCAGTTATGTGGCTGCGGTGAAGAAGTACCCCCAGGGAATGCTGTGTGCCACAATCAAGAGTGAAAGATCCCTCAGAAAAATTAAATTCATCACTCCTCACCTTTCAGTAAGGCCAGGCACCAGACTCATGGATTCCAGATGTTTTATAGCCCCTTGGCTGCTACGTGTGACCCTTCTGTTTGATAGATCCCTGTCTGTAATCCAAAATCAACACAAAAATGATGTTTTAATGAGGGTCTTGCTCTGATAAATACTGGAAACAGTGTCAAATACATTTCTTTTTCTCTTTTGACCCCCTTCTATTGTAAATCTCTGTAGTGATTGACTCTGTCGGCAAAATAAGGCATCAGATTTGCAGATAGACAAGATTTTGGCTTTAGCTTATTAGAAAGTCATATGTGAATAGCCAGATAAGGGTTCATGCCCTGATTTAACAGAAATTTGGAATCAGAGTCTTGAAGTGACTGAACAGCAAGGGCCTTCTGCAAGGTGCTCCATTCCCCCTTGGGGTACTAGATAACGTGGCAGGACAGCACCTTAAATCCCTGGTGTGCTATGCTCTGAACGTACCCTGGCGAACACTAAAAGCCATTGAAAACTCACAAGTAAGGACTGCAACATCTATTGCAAACTTAAGGGGCACCGTGCCACTGTAAGTGCAGTCAGCGGTTCCTTTTGTCAGGCATCTGCTCTATACCCGCGTCTCCAATAGTGTAACGACAGGAAGTGTCTATCCAGAATTCTTTAGAAACCGTTTGGCCTATGGTAATAGTCTGGATTTGGGTGTGTGTACGCTGTGTGGTTAATTGTTTTTACAGTGCTTTGATTTCATTGAGATGGAATGGGGACAAGGTGGCAGCCCACCAGTTTCACATCCTTTATCCTACCACTACAACTCACAGGGAAGTGTACACGCTGCCTGCCTTTATCTAAAGGATGCATAGGGACATGGTGTCAGACAGAAGCAAGAGTATGTTCCTCTCTCCCTTTCACTTCTGTACGCTCACTGCACATGTACCACTCCTCTTGTTATCTCCGAGGCAGGTTGTGCGTGCGTGCAGAGGCAGAGAGCCTGGCCCTGTGCCGTGCTGGGATGATGGCTCTGCATTTCCAGCATTGGGATGCAAGAAACACTTGCCTAAGCTGTAAGGACTATGACTGTTGATGTTTCTCCACAGGGAAAACTGCCAGGTACTTACAGGCTCTGAAAGAAAATAAGCTGGAGCATATTTGTAAGAGGCAATGTTTGGTTACAGGCAACTGTTGAAAATTATTTGCAAACACTTGAAGAACATGTAAGGCCTACCTTCTTTTTTTTCGACTGGGGCAGCAACTGGCCCAGTTGGCATTTCAGATGCAATACCAAGAGGTTTTGGGCAAGCAGTTTTATAGTTACATAGCAAGTAATTCAAGGAGTTTCAGAGATGTTGTATAGTTTTATGTTTACGAAAAAAAAAAAAAATATTTCTAATTAGTCCATTTCACATTGAGTGGCAGATAGAGATATATTTTGTTTAATCACTATCTAATATGGAGGCTTCTGTGAAAGAAAAGGTTTAATTGTAGCATTGGGTGCATTTCTCCTTTTTAAAGACTGTCTTTGCGCGTATAGTGTCCTTTATTGTGAGCTGGGAATTGTAAAAAAATGTAAAGTAGAAAAGGACGTGTTTCTTAGACAAAGGAGAAATACTGTAAAATTGTGTAAATGTCACTACTCATGTTTTTTCATGTTCTGTGTAGCATAGTGTAAAATAGGCTTTCCAGCAGTGTTATTCTGTGAATTGTAATTTAAAAAACAAGCCATGCATGGTCAGAGATATTATCTACAGGTCCTTTTGGTTGAGTTTTTGTTTTTGTTTGTTGTTTTCTCATTTTAGGTGAATTTGTTTTATGTTAAATTTAATTGTCCATGAAACTGCATTTTTGTTTCTCAGTTTTATTTCATAAAGAACTTGAATTACTCTTTAAGATTCTATTACACACGAAGCTCACTTACCGTTTGTATTGATCCTTCAGAAGCTTTGTCACATTTAGTGTAAACCAGGGGGATTTTTTTTTTAGCACACCCCTCATCTGCCTCTTCTCCTCCCACTCTCCCCACTACTGTCTGGAAACATACAATCACACTTTTTTTTTTTTTTTTTTTTTTCCGTGCCATGCAGGGTCAATATGGAAAACTGACCGCAGACCTGTGTCCAAAATTTCTTGATATAAGTAGTTAAAAAGCTCACCTCTACAGCATTATGTAAACACATCTTGCAATAAAGCTTTATAAAGCACTGACTGGGTGGTTCTGGTTTTGTTGTTGAGGCCAGTCATGGGAGCTTTGGTGGGAAATGGGTGGGAAAAGGGGGGTCATGAGGGGGTCTTCTAAGTGCCTGCAAAGCCACAATGTGGACAACAAAACAGATGCCATTAAACCATCTGGGTGGTCTGATCATAAAAAGCTGATCTTTTACCCCTAGTTTCACAGTTTGAGCTTAATTCCTAATCTTGAGTGAAGAAAACTTGTCTCTGGTTCTCAAGATTTCAGTAATGCAGTGCTACAAATCCTCACTAAACTTACAGGGTTACTGCTTGCTGCCATTGGCTTGGAGTTGGCTCCTGCCTTAAAAATAGTTTGTGCACAGAGCACATCACGTCAAGGTATGAGATTTATTGAAGCAAATATAAAGAAAATTAAAGACTACCTGTGGGGGGCAGAGAATTTCAGATTGCCTCTGCATCAAGATTTGAAACACTCGCCGTATCAGCCAGGGCTTCATAACTGTAAAGGTGGCCAGTAAACGAGACATTGCTTTAATTTGGCTGAAATACATTTCATGCATTACCATGGTATGGAATTTTCTGGTGGTCACCTGTGAGTGCGCCTGGACAGGCAGTGGTCTTGCAGTTTTCTCTGTTTTCTGGTGTCTAATTCTTTCTTTTGCAAATTCCCAGAATTTGAGAGAGACTGAGTTGACAAATGGGACATCCCTGGCCCTACGGAGGGTAAGCCATAGCACAGGGACTTTTACATCTGCTCTGCCCGCAGGTTCAGTGACTATGGTGAGGAGGGATGCCAAAGTGACATGTAGAAACTCAAAATGCTCAGATTCCCACTGCTAGTCCTACAACAAGCTACTCGCATGTAATTGCTCTTTAAAGTTGCACATGTAATAACGTTAAAATACATTATTCAAAGACAGCTCCACATGTTTATAGCGGCATCTTGGAAGATAAAGTAGATTAACTGAGATCCTGAGAGAGAATTTTCACCTGTGGTTTCTGAGACTATAGGAGCTGATATAAAATTCTAGGTATGCAAGCCTTCATAGGGAAAAACACCACCTTCTTCCTTTTTAATTAATTTTTAAAGTTACTTCAAATAAAAACGGTGCCTTTTGGGGTATGGCTGCATCTCTGAAAGAGCTGCTTAGCATTCCAGATGCACTGGTGTAAAGTCTAGAGGATGAAAGGCTACTAGCCAGAAATGTGGTAATGCTTTTTAAAATAAATATATAAAACAAGTTTATTGGCCAGACACTTTTCTTTTCTATCACAGCATATCCATTAGCAATTCTAAATTCCAGATGTGCAATGACAATGTGTACATATATTTTTCAGACCTGGTGCCCAGTCAGAACTCAGATGTTGTCACAGAGAAGACTCTGGCCTGTAGTCAGGGAACGAGTAAGTACGCAGATTATCCATCACACAGCTGCATGCCCTGGTTTATAGACCCTTCAGAACAGTTTGAGAACACACAACTAAAGAAAAAAAATACATTTTTTTCCTATTATAACTTTTCCAAGTTTTCTGATGGGAATGCAGTTTGGAAAAGGGAGAGAGCTGTTCTTGAAGCTTTACCTCTTGCGAGTTTCTTTGCAGGAAATGAAGAATGACGGCTGTACTCCATTAGTCAACTGTCTGATGAGACAGACCTCTACTGGGAAATCCCAAAAGGATCACAGTCTACATGAAGTGTCATGCCAATGAGGACCTCTCTTCCCGGCTTTTCCTGAATTATTTTTGAGCAGGACTCATCCATCTGTGGAGGTATTCTCAATAATATTGCTTTTCAGTTCCCAGGAGTCTGAGGAGGCAGTTCTCCTCCCCCCATCCCTCTCCCACCGCTCCACCAAGCTTGCTCTCTTGCTTCAGCCAAGTCAAAAGCCTTTCATTTATTATTTATCTGGATCTATCTGGAAAACACCATGGAGCACATCAACGTACAGAAAACGTGTACCAGCACTGTGGAGGATGAGACCCTTTTGGTGTCCTAGATGGGCCTCCCAGGATCACCGGGCACATTCTGTGCTATTATTTCTGTAATGATTCTGTAATGATGCTTTAAACGTATGTTAAAAATCTTACAAATAAGTTTATAGCCCTCTCTTGGTAAGTCTTCAGATCTCTCTGCCTGGACAACAAACAAAATGACTAGTCTTAACTTTTATATATTTTCCTTTGTTTGATCCATACTTAAGGTAATACAAGAAGAGCAGCAGTCAACAAGCAACAAAGAAAAAGAAAATACCAGTGAAATCCAGCGGTGCTTGAAACTGGACAAACTTGAAGGCAAAGGTGAGGTCAAAGCCATGTTATAGCCTCCAGTAAACATTGTACTGGATCTGTCTCAAGGCAACATTAGCCAAGCCTGTCTTGGAAGAGCCCCACGTTTGCTTAACAGCAGAGGTTTGAAATCTTCTCCCTGTTACAGGGAGCACAAAGCCCTTACAGATCCAGGCAGGGCACAGGTGAGGGGCCAACAGGTGGTAAAGTCTCTAGAGTGTATCCATCACAGCAACAGCATATGCTGTGACTGCATGTTGGATAAAAATGTTTGTACTAAAAACCTTGGAGTAACCTTTGAAAACACATTTTTTTTTCCAGGTATCCAAAAGCTACAGCAGGGTGAAAAATCTCCTTTTTAATAAAGCAATGAAATATTCAGACTCTTAAACGAGAGCTCAAAAAAAATGAATCCTCCTTCCATCCTTGTCCAAACTTCCTATAAATATGCACTGGGAGGCTTAAATAATCTTGGCAAGATATAGCAAAGGAAAATTATTGTTAAAAAGAGGCTCTGGATATCGTTTCAACAAACTTTTTCCCCACATAAACTTATGGAAAATTATTGACCTCATAGCAAAATCAAGAAAGAAAGAAACCTCTTCTTTCAAAATGCCAAGATACCTATTTGAACACGAACTAGACTGCCTTCACATAGGTTTGTTTGGAATGCCTCCCAAGTATGCTGCATTAATTATAGGGAACAATAGCTGTGCATGTTCATAAATAAAAATCTGAA
Organism: Athene noctua; assembly: GCF_965140245.1. Taxonomy (NCBI): domain Eukaryota; kingdom Metazoa; phylum Chordata; class Aves; order Strigiformes; family Strigidae; genus Athene; species Athene noctua. The sequence goes on along the minus strand of NC_134038.1, from coordinate 73,538,374 downwards.
TAATCACAGTGTCAACAGTGATATCTATATCAAGCTAGCTGTAAGTATAATGATAAAGAAAGTATACTGAATAGCAGGCAGTAGTGACCAAAGCCAAATGAAAATTTGATGCTATTGGCTCTGTGAGCCATGGAAAGAGCCTGACGGACTTCAACAAGATTGAGTCAAACCCCCAAAGATAATTATTTGAATCTTAAACTTGATGGAAATAGAATTGTTTCTCTGACAAAAAGGCTCTAAATCATTTTAACCTCACCAGTTTCACTGGGGAATTCTTTTTCAGAAATGGATAGCACACTGTAGCCTGAAAACCAAGAGTGAATCCTTGTTTCCAGAGAAATTATCTCAAATGTGTTCAGTTTACAAGCATGTGGGATGAAACACAGCTAGAATCCAGAATTATATAGTCTGGAAATTCTACATCTTTTTAGAAGCCAAAACACTGCAAAGTTTGAAAACAAAACAACCTGTAGCAGACAATTGCAATATTTTTATATGTTTACTATGGAACATGACAACCGTTAAATTTTCCTCATGCATAAAGAAAATTTTAGTAGAAACTCAGTCAGTGTTACAAAATTCGTTACCACTTCTTTACAGAAACAGGTAGATGGATTATTAGAAACGGGTCACATTTAAGGCTAGTTCTTCAGAACTACTGGTAGAAGTTGTTTCTTGCCATGCAATTTTGCTTAATGTACTAGTTCATTCTCCAAACCTGCATCCTCCCTGCAATGTTAACTTACACCATTTTTAGGGGTTTTTTCTTTCCTATGGTGGGAATGAGTTGGTTGGCACACACAGTGGAATGTTAATTGCTTATTATTTGATAATATCCTATAAATCTTTCTAAAGGTAATCGGGGTATTCATGAAGTTGTGATTACTTGATATTAGTTAATCTGAGAGTGGGCTTTACATTAAGGTATGTAAAAGATAAATATTTGTATTTTCAAATACCTCTCAGCAACACTATATAAATTGTGGGAAGTGCATCTGTGTGCATATTTATGCTTATGGCACAAGTGGGTTTTTGAATATGCAAGTAGACTTTGTAATCTGATCACTCATTTTGACTTCTGAACATATTTTTGGAAGGTAGAAAGGCAATGAGATGGTTATATGAGTGGTTTAACTTGTGCAAATTATTTTATTGGTAAGGGAGATAGACAGTGTCAGAAAGTAGCAAGGTTTATTGCTCTGTATCTTGCAGAGCATGAGCTCTCCAACCAGCGATGAGGCAGACCTAGTACACTGCGATATGGATCTCCTGAAGAATGATCACCAGTTTGTTAATTGTTTCTTACACATTCTTAGTGTTCACTTCTACAGTCACAACATCTTACATAATTTAGGCATCATAAGCTCACAAGATCCTGGTATAGGGGAACACTGAGGCATATGAGAAAACTCAAGACTCCATCAAAGAGGGTTCCTCCCTGCAGAAAGGACACTCTGGGAAAAGGAATAAACTAATTTGGGTAACAAAAAGGAAAGCAACATCAACACCCAAATCAGCAGTCTAGGTTAAGAATAAGCGAGGGAAAGCCTTAATGACCAGAATATTTTGATATACAGGTGAACCCAGCAAAGAAAACTGAAGAGATCATTTCAGTAGTTACATTTCAAGTGTTGGACTTTGTGAAGCCGAGATGCAGTAGTAAGTGTGAAGGCTGGAAAGGGGATGTTTAGCTGAATGTGTAAGGTGGAAAGGCTGACCTCTAGAGAAGCTGTTTATTAATTAAACTACATGAAAACAAGAAAAGGATGGATTATGACCTGTGTGACTATAAGGAGAGAAGGGCAGTGTGTTCAAAGAGAGAAGATAAGAAAAGAGGACATCATACATTTCTTGAGTGTTAAGTGGATTTGCCTTAAGCAGGCTATCTAAAAATCTCTTTTAAAAGAGTTTGATAATTTCCCAGATTTCTTTTTTTGCAGTGAGCACCAGAAATATAAATGCAACATAAAGGAGGCAAGGGTCACAGAAAGAAGTCATTCTGGGTCTTGTGGCCTTCAGACAACCACAGATTACTTCAGTGCATGGCAGCAATGGCATCACCTTTTGTTGGGCTAAAGAAAAATTCTGACTGGAGTGTATGGGGTAAGCTGTGTTTCAACTGGTGTTACACCTCCTTCTTTGGCAGAAGAAGGTTGGATTCTTCAGCCTCTGGGATCAGTGTACGGGACTCTTGCTGGGGTGAGCATCATCAGCTTTGTGTCTTGTGACTCTCCTGTTTTCAGCATCTATATTGAAGCATCAGTGGGCACAGAAATGGCCAGCAATTCTCCTTGGTAAAGGATACTTTTCCCTTTTCCTCATGTCAGGTAGCCTTAGGATGCCTTCAAGTAACATTTTATACCCTTAGGATGGCTAAAAAAATTGATACAGTGCTACTAGAATTGATGAGGGCAAGGACCAGAACAAGTTGGAGGCTGCAGAAAAGATGCCAAAGAGTCTTTAAACCCCAGCAAGAAAGTGCAGAGAGCCCTCTCATCTCAAGGGGATTGAATATTGTGGAGGTGCCTGCACTGTGCTGTATGTTGCACAAGACCTTGGTAAGAAATATTTCAGTCATCAGCTGGGAGGATTTTGCAAATGTCTATCTCCCCTAAGCAAGCAGAAATTAGAGCAGGATTACGTTGGTGGTTCTGAACACTCAATGAAATGTGCAGTTGGTTGTTTCCCTTCTAGTCAGGAATCTCACAGATATCACTGACAGAACCTTTGGTTAAACTTGGGATTGTTTTCTCCTATGTCAGTCACTCTTTGTCCACACTGATGAAGTTATTCTCTCTTAATAAACCATCTGGGTCAGCAGATACAGGCAAAGTTTAATGCAATTTATCCCCAGCTGACAAAACTGATCAGAGGAAATAGGAAGATGAGAGTCAAATAGCTCTGTGGTCTCCCCAGTCAGACTGTTAGCGGCTTAACTTTCTCCTTGGCAGTGAAAAGGGTGTAATTGTGGAGAGAAAGCTGGCTTACTGCAGTGCAGAAAATGTATATGTTTTCTGCATATAAGGACCACAATTTGCAGGAAACTAAAAAATCTTTACAGAAGGTAGATTGTTTCTGACAACATTGCCATCATTACAGTATTCATGGGTAGTTTTCTTGCAAAGTCAGAATACGAAGAGAATAAAAGTCCTTGACAAATGTTTCTAACTCCAGGTAGGTATTGGTTGGCTTTCTCTTTGATCAGCTTAAAGGTTCCAGTTACTCATTGTCCTATGTTTTTGTTTCTGTTAATTTTTTTTGGCAACACAACAGGTTACAGGAATTCATTGCACATGATCTATAAATTTCCATGTGTGGTCTGTGATGCCAGAGTGCTGACCTAGGAGTAAGAACAGACTCCTCAGAGCAGACACATGACAACACACAATTGCCCGTCTAGTACCACTGTGTTCCCTTTCTGTGCTTCCTTCCTGGGATCCAGAAATAAGTAATCACATACAGGCCCACTGGGTTAAACTACTAATTTTGTAATGGTGTCTTAATATCTAATACAGAAACTATTGCTAGCAAGTGAAGAAGATAAATAAGATGATGGTCTTTCCTATTTTTCATGCATAAAATTTTCTGACTAGGTTCCGTGATTACTGGCACAGACAAATGTAGACTTTGAAAAGAACTTGAATATAAAAGTCATCAGAAAATTCAGAATGTTAGAGGGCAGAAGATAAAATATTGGAGGGGGAAAGAGAGGAATGGGACACACACACAATATTATGGAATCCAGTCTGGGAAATCCAAGTAATTAGAACTGATTTGGAATTTCTTGATGAGGAAACTAAAACCAGCACTGTTTGGAAAGGTGGTCAGTCTTGGTGACCCTCCTGGAAAAAACAAGAGATTTTAAAAAATCTGTTTCTATGTTTTGAAACAAAATTTACATTTTTAAAGTTTAAAAATTAGAATTAAGAATCTGGAAAAAATAAAAATCAAGATTTTCATTTTCAGAGGTTTGAAGCTTTTTAATTCCTTTAACTAATTAAGACCCTGGGACCAGTCTAATACCTCAAAGGTATTAATGGGACAGAAAATTCACTTTCTGTTAAGTTATTAGGTGATAGATTGGAAAGCCAAGCCAATCTTGATATAGGGACTTAATGGAATATGAATTGCTCATGTAAAGGAATAATTACTTATTATCTACAGTTTGCTTATTGACATATCTTTGTTGGGAATTTCAGACCTTTAAAAACTGAAGTTAGAAAAAAAATGGTCAAATTTAGAAGTCTATATTCACTAGACTGCAGCTATTGAAATCCAATAGCAAAATCAAGTGAGCCAAAAAATTCTGTAAATCCTCTCTTTGTTTAGACTGAGACAATATGGAAAATTATAGGTAGCACTAGTGCTTCAAAAAGAGTATAAGGTGCTACTGCTAACACTCATGCTCAAGGTAAGAGTTAAGAACTCTCTTGGAAAAAGGGAGTTTAAACCAGATTGTTCTGACATAATGTTTTTGGACTATGTAAATGGATGTATAATTTTTGAATAGGTGATGGATTAAATTTTGTAGCCAATTATATCTACTCAGTTCTGTTGTCTTGGCAGATAAGCAGAAAACAGAACTTGAGTTTCAATTACTACTCCTTTATTCTGATATCACAAGATTTTCTTACACTTTATGAGCTACAGGTTTAAGTTGAAATTTGACCTCACAGCACAAACTGATGAAGAGAATTTCTTCCTTCTGCTTTGAACCACATTAGACATCTTTGTTATTTGGAGCTGTAAATGCATTTCAGAGTAGACTGTAGTACCATTAGATACAAAATTGTTTATACAGCACTTAGTCATGGTTACTTATTGAGAGCCTGATGTTGAATCAGACTGAAGGATGCTTGCTCTCAGTATGACTACAGTACAAAATGTCACTTCACTACAGCAACAAGGAAAAGAGGCAATCTTTGCTTGTTCCTATTTTAAAATGTGAATACCGTCTTGAGTGCACTGGTGTCAGAAAATTTCTGTCTGTCATTAAAGCCTACGTTATTCTTAAGTGTATTTTCCGCTATAGATCCTTTTCTGGGATGTTTTGACTTTGTAGCAGATGACTTCTTAAAAAATACATGATCCTTAAGAGCAGCCTTGTCAACATTTCAAATATGGCAACCAACCATTTCAGGTCTCTTAATTGAGAGGACTGTGGTTGCAGGATAACTGCCTTGTGGCATGTGTTTTTAAAATCTTTACTTATACTTGGCAGAAATTGCATTATCCACAGCTTTGGAAAGAACTTTTGGCTGAAGTTTCTGGCTGTGATAAACCTCATGAATATAGTTATGCCCAGAGGGTAATTGGAGTTGAAGTAGACCATGAGACTCTGGAGATTTATTTTTTTTTTTTAAACTGATGACAGTATTGTCTATCTGTCACCTCCAAAGTTTTAAAGTTCGTATACAAGGCTACAAAATATCCCTGCCATTTAAAAATATATGTCTTCTAGATTATAATGGACTGATTGCTGCTGACCTGTCAGCTGGAGTAATTGAACTGCTATGATTTCATTGTATGTCTAAATAAGGGGCTTAGTATTTAATTGTAGAACTGTTGCATCTCAATACAATATGCCAATGACTATTTGAGCACATAACTGTTTGCCCAAATGTTTGTACAAAACAGCTGAAATGCAAAAATAAACAAACCAAATCCAGTCCAACCAAACAAAATAATTCTAGAATAAGGTCCTGAAAACTTTCCTAGGGACTTTGGGTGATTTCACACACATATATACTGCATGTGTGATTAATTTCTCATCAAGGAGGCTTCTGAAAAGCATCCCTGATGCTACACCTCACAGAACTGGCAGAATATCTCAACTTGTCCAGACATCACCTGGAGGAGCACCCAGTAGAGACGAACTAGTGTGCTTAGGCAATGCTTTATGAAGCTGAAAGGCAGCTGTCATTGAGTGACACTCTCTCTGTTTATGCTGTAGATCATATTTTGGCCAGGGACAATCAGGTGACCAAATTTTGCTGTGAGCGTATATGAGTAGCTCCCAAAAACCTGAGGAAAGCAGAGAATGTTTGTCTGAAGGAAGGGCTTAACTGGTGTCTTTAGAGCATGACAAACCTAGCTCAGCACAACTAATCATGGCTCAGCATAAATTAATATTGTTCTTTTCACCTATTCAATGCCTAACGTGCCAGCAGATGATCTGCATGCATAAAAACCACCTTTGTAAACAGGCATCAATGGCACATGGGGCTTGGCACTGTATAGCTAAGTAAGGCAGAGATAGTTCTTGCCTTGAGGAGTTAAACAATTTGATAATGCATTTTCTTTGCATGCTAGCCAAAAATCAAGTAACTACAGCTGCCCTCATTGTAACAGGAGAGCCCAGGAAAGCAGCTATGGGATGTGGAGCAGTGACGGGATGGTTCAATCGACTTACAGGTTACAACAGCACCTGTACCTGATGTACTAGGGAATATCGCAGGGTCCACATGCAAAGTGGTCAGGATGGTGGCTCTAGATACCACTGGTCACAGATACAGCTCTGCTATTTTAATGCTTTGCTGTCACATGTAGATCCATGTGTTCACTTTGCCACTAACGTGGCAATCACTGCTGCATCAATATCCTAGTCTGTTGGAATATGGCACATCCGAAAACCAGTTCTTAATGCATTTGAAGAGTTCTGTTGATGCTTTATAACATCCATTTGTATTAAAATGAAATGGAATGCATTTTGAAGAGTTAAATGCCTTCCAGAATGCCTAATATAGATTATATCTGCTTCATGTTATTTTCTTATCAAGTAATGATCTGTAGTTTGTTTAAATGAACTTATTTCCTAAAAAAAAAAAAAAAAAAAAAAAAAGCACACATTAATTATATCACTGTCCTTGAATACCTCCAGTTGGGACAATACCATATTAATTTTTCCATTTATTTTGTGGGGGATTAACCAGAGCCTGCTGTAGTCCACCGGGTTATCCCCCTCTCCCTCCCTGACTCCTGCACAGTGTTTGCATTCTGGAATCCTGCCGGTATTCAAAGTACTTTTAAAAGTTCATTCCCCTGGACTAAAGATCCCCCAGCAAAAACTTTCAGGACTTTTGCATTCAAGATATTCAAGGCCTGATGACTTTTTCCTAGTTTCTCTCTTACTGAATACTGCTTAGCAGAGTGGTTAAAAACTTACTTTTCTCTTACAAAATGAGTATCTCATTCTGCTTCTTTCCAAATGCAGAACAGAAATATTAATGCTATGCTTCTGTCTTTTCTCCATCAACAGTTTTACTTCTAATGAGCTACCCTATTGCAAGGATTATTGTATAGTATATGCAAATTTCTTCTTAACATTCATAGCTCTGCCAGTCATCATTTCTGTTTCTACCATCATCTTTTTTTTTTTTCATTTGACATTTATCACCTTACAGATTTCATTTTACCACTAAAAAAATTATGAGCTTTTAGCCAAAGTTATCTTCTTTCCTCGTTGGAAAATCAGGAAACTTGATTATTTAATGAACAGCTCTCACAAAACTCCAAGTTTTCATTCACAGTTTTCTCTCTAAACTTTCCATGTGACTTTTTTTCCTCTTTCAATTTTTTCAGACTTAAATAACAAAAATAATATTACATGGAGCTCTTCTCCCTACATATATAAGCTGGTTATGATCACAGTGATTTAGCATATTTTTATCTGTCATTAAAAGGTTCAAAAGTTAGAAACAACAGTTAGAAAGTGTTAGAGAGTTATAGGGGCAAACAGGGATTCAGTTACAGTGAACATCCCAAAAAAGTCATGTTTATAAATAATGAACATGGCAAGGTTCTCAAACAAATTCCTGTTCTTAGCTACTATGAGATTTATTGGGCAAAATATAAAATTGTAAAAATGTCAGTAATCACAGTGTATTTTTTCTGAATATGGTTCCACATACATAGTGTCTATCATAAATGTTATAACTAGCCATTAGCCTGGCAGTTATATTCATATATTTTGTAACCCTATTGACTTGAGGAGAAGATGAATTGGAGAAGTAAAACTTAAAAAGTGCACGGAGTATCAGTGTGTCCTTGCAGAATAGTAGACTTGCTTTGAATGGTCCTTACTTGCTAACAGAAGAGGGCATGTTTAAATCATGCTGAAAGCAAGTTTCTATTTCTGTGTACCAGTCCTGTATGAGTTAGAGCTGCACTGTGCTGATGCAGCCAATCAAAGCTGGATGCTCTTGCCTTCACTTGAAACATGCTACTGCAGAGCTTATCAGCAAGATAAAGCTTTTGCTTCTGTGCACTGAATGAGAGAACACCCTGTTGCACCCAGCCTGTTGGGTATAGCCCAGGTTTGCCCATGCAGAAATACATGTGTACTAGGGAAGGCCACTGATCTCATTCCTTTGCCCAGGGAACTCTGGACATACAAGTCCTCATGTTTGACCTCTCTACCTACCTGATTCAAATCCTAGAACCTCATGTTTCACATTTAATCCAAAATGGTTTTATTTTTATCACTTGTTCATAACAGTACTTCAGTAACACTTCTCATTAGTATTCTTATTCCATTGGTAATCTCTTTATTTGTAAATAATCTATAAAAGGGATGAAACAAGCTTTTTGCAAGTTTTCTTCTTATGATATAGAGTCCTAGCAATTTTGGGTAGGTTAGATTAGTCAAGAAAGCCTCTTTGTGCTAGAAATTTGGAATCCTACAACTCCTTTTCCTATTAATCTGAAAATGTCTTCAGACATCCTACTTTTCTAGCCACCTAAGGAAACCCTAAGAAAAATTTTTAATCTACTCTGAAAAATCTGTAAAATGGTAAAATGGCATCTGGGAATCCTGCTCCAGTGGGTGACCCATGATTACAGTAGGCAGCTGTGGCTGCCTCCTGTCTTCTTTGGTTTTGCACTGTGGAAGACTTGGGTCAAGTGTAGACTCCTTGCTTCAGAGCCCCCAGACAAGAAATCTGAATCAAGACCTGTATTGCTCAGTTGAACTACAGTCACGAAGGGCAGGGAGCTCACCTACCAGCAGCCAATGTGCTTCCAGGCTGCTGCGTGCTCCCAAGTCTCATCACTTGTTATCTAAGCAATCCCAGGCTCTCTGCACCCGCCACTCCTTCTGTCATCTCCTGTTTTTTATTGCCGCCTCCCTCCCTCTCTCCCTAGAGAGTTGTGCATGTGAGCTAGGTGGTATCAATCACATGCATGCTTCCCACCTGCTGCACTGACCTCCCCACAAGAAGATGGTTGTTCTCTTCCAGTTGAAGACAAAATGTGCCAATTACCTCTGCCAGCAGGTGCCAAAAGATAGGAAAGAGGGTGGGAGGGCGGGAGGGAGGAGCATGGCACGTACTCTGGCTTCTTAACAGGCTTCAACATATCTCTTGACTCTATTTCTTGCTTTGAAAACCCTTTCCATTTCTGAATTTTTCAGGTGAACACTTCTGCAGTGTGAAATTCTTGAGCAAAAGTGGATTCCTTGGCTTCTGGGCAAGCCAGACAACTCAGTCTGTGCCCAGTTTAGAGGTATGGTTTAATAAATTGGCTCATAAGCTGATCGCTTTTGTACCTTTCATTCTGTCTGCACACTCATTCAAATTGTCCAAACAGAAAATCATCACCTCTGACCACCAGACTGGGAATCCTTACTCTGTCTCACCCACCTTTGACCACAATGACTGCCCGAAACATACTTATTACCAAGTCAGTAACAACCTGCTGACTTTTGATCCCTCCTCCCGTCCATTAAGTTTAGGACTGGGCTTTTCAGCTTGCGGCTCTCGGAGGTGGTGTTCACCTCCTTCATATAACCCAAGGAACATCTCTCGAGGAGGAGGGTGCTTGTTCTCACTGTGTTTCCATGGCTGCCAGAGCAGATTGAAGGCCATCTTGCTGCTGTAATGGAAAAAAGCAGCCTTACATCTTGGGTGCTAGATGCTCCAGAAAGCACAAGGCCGGAGAAATACCCATGCACAATAAAGGATATTTCCTATCTGTGACAGCCTTTGAGTTCTTCTTTGGCTTTGGGATGAATATTACCTTAATTTTACTGAAATACTGGCCAGCTCTGTCACTTAATACATTTAACCGTAGGTGAGGGTGGAGTCTCCCACTGAGTGTTCTTTATTCCTTTACTCTGCATGAAGCTGGCAAACCAAGCAAAAGATTGCTGTCTTTTGCCCTTCTCCCTCTCTTTTTTTCTTCATTATCTTGCAGGCCTGTATTGCAAGAACAGTGCACTGTGACCTGAATTAAAAAACTGTCAGTATAAGCAGCCTCATCCTGTCCCTTCTCATTTTAGCACTTCCCACTGACCTGATGATTTCATTCTGAGGGTGTACTTGGCCAAGGATATTCCAGGCTAGTATATGGAATGAAGCGTGAACCTTCTGTATCTACAATCCTTGAGTATTTGAGGAAAAATCCTTTCATCTTGAAAGCTAGAGAGACTAAATAAACGTCTTTAAGCTATTTAATCAGCAGAGAGGGGATGTGGTGGATTGCTGGGTTTACACAGAACTGCTGGAAGAGGCAGCTTTAGGACAGGAGTGAGTAATATTAGTGCACTCATGAATTGATGTTGAAACCAGATACAACTAAGATGATCTCCAGGGTATTCTTCCTGATCCTTTTATTACTTTGTTGTCAAAATTGTTTTCTAATATTATTTATTGTCTCACATATCATGGTCCCATCTCTTGAAGAAAAAAGGCTGCCCAGTCTTTCATCTTCTTCTGGTTGTGTTTCTTTGCTTCATTACACATTTGTTTTTATGAAGTATTTGATCATATTTTCCACAAATTATTTAAGCTTTGGGTATCTTTCTAAAAGATATTTTTTAGTTCGGCCAAGAAATTATGGGCCTAAGGCCCAACTCTACAATGACAGAAATCAGACAAGTTAACTATTATGACGGATGTTGAGTGGGCCATAATAATGTATAAATACACTGCTGACCTTATTATAGGGTAGTCATTCTCTGAATACATTGATTAAGTCTAAAAAGAGGCTGTAAGGAAACAATGACTCAAGATAAGCCATTCCACAGGAATAGAATAATAGGAGACCAACTGGCTCTGAGAGCACTGGCGTGATTTCCTGCTGAGACTATTGGACTGGTTTTGTCTAGAAAGGCAACAGCCCAAGAACTGACAAAAACAAAAGGAGTCCCTCTTTCCAGAGAGGAGCTTGTTATTGGAGAGGGAAATCATACTGATCTCAAGACCTGCAAGGCCCCATATGTAGAAAGAAGGACTGCTATGAGCAGATGGTAAGGTCAACATAAATATAGTATGAACTATGTTTAAAATAAATGCACTTGCACTTTTTGCTGGCTTTAAAACAATTTTCAGGGGTTTTTTTATTCTGTCATAGCTAAGGGACCATTATGCAGGTCTAATTTGCTCTGACCTATAAGCAGATTCTTTGGTTTTCTATCCCCTCCTTCAGTAAATCTTGTTTGCAGTGAAGCTTCTGGGGTTATTATCTGCAGTGCACCAGCAAATGGAAGGAGTTTCTGGAACAGCGTCACTATGATGACTCCCATGTGATGATCTGTGGCCACATTAGTGGCATGATCCACTTCCTCTCCTGTCACAGAAGAAGGTGTTTCCCAGGAAATTTGTCACCTCCCTTTCATGACTACTTATATATACTTAAAGTTGTCCACATACACTCCATGTAAACTGACATTTCTCAAATATTAGGGAACTTAACCCACAAGGACCATGTGTTTCTGAACTGCAGTTGTCCCTTGTGGATGTTTGTATCAGTGTTTAGTAGCAGAACAAGTTTGAGTTTTGAAGAAGCTCTGTTAGTACCGTTCATTTTTAACTGTGCAGCCTGGAAGCTGTCACCTCAACCTCCTGCTAAGCTCCACATAAAAGACAATCTATTTCTACACATAAGATAAAAATCTGGAAGTTGAAATATTTTATCTGGTTCCTCTTTTTGTATGATAATTCCTCTGTCATGTTGCTTTACTTACCACCAAATGTTATCCAGGTAACACAAGTATTTAATTACACTTTTACTGTTAGTTATACATGGTATAATGACATTTTGGGCATATGTGCTTCTTAAATTAAAGCCTGACACCTGATAACTTCCCCTATATAGGTGTGTGCACACGGGTGTTGTTTACCTTATTACAAGCTATGGGGGAGCCATTATCGTAATCACGAGGATGTCTAAAGGGGTCCTGATGGTAGAACTACAATCTGCATTTGCTTCTTTCAAGCTTTGATCAGGCACAAAATCTGGAGTTGCTTCTTTTGCCCAGTTGCTAGGAGGAAGGCCAGGCACTGGTCCCTGCTCTACACCATGCACATATCCTAGACTTGTCTCAATTTTCACATCTGCAATGTCCCCCGCAATGCAATGTACCTATTCCTGTAGTAGCAATACAGAAGACTGAAAAAAAATCACTCTTCACCTCAGATCCCAGCTAGAGAGAAAAATAGCAAGTATCTCTGCAACAGTACTCACAGTGAAAGGAAACAGGGGCTTCACAAAGTGTCACTTTATTAGTTACTATTCTGAGCAGAAAACAATTGCAAGCCTAGAACTATCTCCTGGGTTTATGCTAGGAATAGAGAGAACCTTGAATGCCTGAAGTCTGGGGACTAGGACATGTCTGAGAGATTTTCAGGAATCCTGTTTAATTACAGTTGTGTTGTCATAGTCTCTGTCTGGTAATTTTTAATCTTCAGCAAACTCTATCCCATCCTTCTAATGCTTTTATTAAAACTCTCACTCAAAGAAGCAAAAATACCAAGGAAAAGAATGCTAAAATTCAGAGCGTGAATATACCCTTCCAAATGTACAGTTATACTGCAATGTTATTTTTCTGCTATTTTGACAGCAACAGCAGAAAATGAATGTAAAAGTTGATTTAGCTTTCCAGCAATTGTATAACTGCCCTGAAAAATGGTCTTGCAATTTTCTCAAAGAACAGATGGATAATTTCAGTGCAGTTTCCTCAGCAAGTAAGTTTGTCCTCTTAGTTATTCTGCTATAATCTGGCTTTTGTGGAACTGTATTGCCTATACCAGACTTGCTCATTTAGCTAGGATTGTCCACAGTGCCATTGTCTAGTGGATGAATATTATAGGGTTTTTACTGCCAGAATTCTTCCCTATTTCTACCACGGCCAAATCTGGCCATACAGCCATTCATGTGCCTCATGTTTTTACATTGTGCCTGTAATTAAGATGAAGGTTGGTCTGTTCCATTTTTAAGATATTCCAAGGAAAACCATAAGCCCATGTATCTGCATACCTGATGCCATGTGCTGTCCTCTAACTCCTCTACAAGGCCCCCACCTGGAGCCTTGGCTTTTCCGTACTTTTGTTTTATTCTAAAGCCTTCTTGCATGCAAAGGGGCCTTGCTATAGTTTATTCTCATGATAAGGCAGAAATGAGGGGCTCATATCATCATATATGTTTGTTAAATACCTTTCCACAATATGGCACTTTCTCTTTTACCAAATGCCTGTGTCTTGCAAAGCTCTAGGAGAAATGAATACACACACACACAGACACACACTGCAGAGTCTTGCTAATGGTGCTCATGGATTCCCAGATACATACAGGCAGTATGAAGAAATAGGCCCTGTATTCACCCCATTTAAGCTATGTCAGGCTGTGCCAGGTACATAGCCAAGAATTCCTCAGAGAAAAAGCTTGTTCCATGCTCAGCACTTTCAAAGTCTGCATAGACCAAAGAGTTTCTGAGCTCTTTTTGAATTCCCACAGCAAGGTTCCCTACTGCAATGTCTCTTTGCCCTTAGCTTCATCTGAAGGATTCTTGGTGGCAAAGATGTATTTCATCAGATATGTCACATGGTTGTCTTGCAAACTTCAGAACTAGAAACTTCAGCCACCTGGTTTCAACCTGTTTTTCATCTACTGGTGTCAGTCCCTCTGCCCTGACTTCTAAAGCATATGGAGAGAAAGAGGAGACTGATATAGAAGAAACTTGTCATAAGACTTACTGGAGCAGGACACCTTGTCATCCATCATCCCACCACGAGGATAATAATTTTCTCTGAACAGTTTCTAGATATTCTTGCAGAAATGTCCCTAATGTGTCCATGAACAATCCAAGTTCATCACCATCCTTTAGGCCTTTCTCTCACACACATCTGCTTCAGCCCACTGTCAGCTTCATTTATTGATACAAGATACCTCCATCCAATTGATTCAGCACCCTCTCCAGATTTCTCAATTTCATTTTCTAGGAACTACTCAACTTTTTATGCCTCCTTTTAGATGCTACAGATCTTCCTTTTTATTGCAGATCTACTTTGAAATTTTAGACTTACAACAATAATCTTAAATTGTCCTATTCTTGGCTGAGTCTGGTGAATAGTTTCTGTTTCTGAAAAATCACCTCTCTGACCACTTCTGTCAGGCTTTTGTCTTCTACAAAACCCTTCTCAATTTTATATGATGCATCACTGCTGTGACAACTTTTTTGATTGCTAATAAATCATTAATTGACTTTAAACAAGCCCATGTACCAGTGTTCAGGTAACTTGCATATTTTCAATATTTTTTCTATTAGGATTTGGTAATAAAATACGCTGCAGTGCATAGTAAAAAATGCACACATCCAAGCTGTTTTTTACAGAACTAAGAGAATGAATCCTAGTGTTGCAGCCAGATATTTCTGGAATCACAGGAGAGTTTTCATAGATCAATCAGTTCCATATTCACAGTAGATAGTACATTATGAAAGGCATCTTCATGACATATTTAAAATTATCATACATACATGTTTGTATGTGAGCATTTATGGATGCTATGCTGAAGATGTTATTTTTTCTTATTTTTCTATAGAAGGTGATATTAAGAGGATACTTGAAGCCAGATTTCAAACCTATCAGTACTTTGTCTTTTTTGTGGATGAAAAAGAAAGGAATATAACTACCTGTAAGTTTGCTGTATGGGTTGCAGAACATCTGGTGAACAGCTGCTTTCTAAATACAAAGTTATTCAGATAATCTCACTGAATAGCTTTAGGGTGCTGTCTAGCAACAAATAGCAGAAACGACCTTATTATGGCTCATACCTAATGATAGCCAAAATGTCTCCTTCTTTTTTTTTTTTTTTTTTAAAGTACTTAACACCCAAAAATATGTAGCAGGGCGTGTTTCCTGGGCATCTTCACGGCATTAACACTTGCAATCCTGTTGCCTGTAAAAGCTGCTCTGAAGTCCATTTGCAAAATGGATTGTTTCTCATTAAGGACCTACATTCCCTTTGGTTGCTTGCCATGAAAGGAAACAGCAGGTCACAAGTTATGTGCAAAATTGGTAATAAGCCCATGCAAAGGAAATAAATACACCACAGAATGTTGCCAGCAGTTTCTGGAACCTTGCTCAGCACTTGCACATCGTATCTTCAAAGCTCTGAGGACAAACATTGGGGTGGGGGATGCTCAGGCAGCCCTCAGCACACTTGTTCTCTCTATCATTTGCACTATTTCTTTAAAATGATAACAAAATCTGAAGAACACTCTCAAAACATCTCTCTCCCATTTAAACCGCCTGTGTGTGTTATCCTGAATTTGAAGACAGACGAGAGTTCTCTTTCCCAGAAAACTTTAGGACAGGAGACAATAGCACTTGGCAAGCTCTCATCTTGTTGATACTTTCATCACAGATCTGAGGGCAGTGTGAAACTGACAGCTGAAGTAGGAAGAAAAAGATGGAGGTGTAGTTTAAGGTGCACCTGAAGCACTGTTTGTAGAGGTGATACACCAGATGATCAGTTGATTAGCAAAACAAATTTATGAAGTTTCATCTCTATATTTGTGTGTGCATGCCCTGTTCCAGGTTGGTGGTATGAAGTAAATCAGGATGCAGCAGAAGTAACTCAGATACTTTTATGTTGCCACACTGAAAACTGATTAAGTTTATGGAAGCATGAGACAAAAAGTCTTAGAAAATAGGGGAAAAACCTCCATAGCCATCCTGTCTAATCCTCTGCCTCACAGCAGGACCAGACTTTCCTGAACCATCCCTGGCAGAACTGTATCTAGGCTGTTCTTATGTCTCCAGAGATGTCATAGCCTCACCAACAAGTCTTTCCAGAGCTTTGTTAGCCTTACTTGTAAGACTTGTGCCAGTGACTAACTTACATGATTATATTTTTATTTACTGTAGAGATGAAGATGGTGCATTACCCTAAGTATCTGAAAACTGCTCTCCTTGGACTAAGAAACAGCAATTTTTTTCTGTAAGCCCTGGAAAGCTGTACTACACAAAACAGGACCTGCTATTTTGTGCTGTAAAACAGCTGCACTTGACAAGGTGAAGACTCATTTGAAGTCTGTCTTACGTGCAATCTGGTATGTACTGGTTCTGCATGTAAACATCTCTTTAAATAGGCTCATATCCTAGTATACAGATGACCTTTAGGTCTCCAGTAGTTTTTGTTAGGATATGTTAAGAAAACGGTCAGTCTTTGTCTTATACAGTAAAAAAAAAAAAAAAAAAAAAAAAAGTACATATGGCTCCATATGTGTCTCAAATCTCCAAAGTTAGGGAAGTGCTGTAAATGCTTCAATGACTCAATGCCAGATTCTTGTGTTGAATCTTCACATGTGTAGCAATGTGACAACAGGTCTGAAAGAACCTCAGAATCAGTTGCTTTAGAATTTTTCTCTTTTGAATGCTGCCTTTAGAAATTAAGGCAATTAGACAACAGAAGAAGCAATCAAGTAACAGAAAGACTATCAAATGCACACAGAAAAATGACAGTCCAATCTGATTAATTTCTAAACAGTGTTTCAATCAAGAGGAAATTGTGAGCACATTTGTCCTAAAGGACAAACTGCATGTGGAAGAACAAAGAACACTTTCACAGAAGACTATTAGTGACAAATTACAGTTGAAATTTGTCCCCATTTATTTTGATATACTTAGGGCTAAAGAACTGATTTAAAGTCTCACCTCCAATTTTCCTTGCTTCTGTTAGGAATCAGACTCCATAGTAACAGAAGAAATGTTCTGGTTTTTCCAGTGGTTTAAATTCCTTTTTAACTCTCTGGTGAGGGATTCTTGAGAACTAAGACATGCCAGTGCATGTTACTGATATAGATAAATAAGTCCTCTGTACTACAGCCTATAGCTAAAGAGATTTGTAAATAAATAACACGATATACAGGAAAATTAACTTTTTTAAAACGTTATTCCTTTATTGTAACTCAAAGTGGATGTAATATCAAAAATATTTTGAGAGATGGATTACATCTTTATTTTATAAAAATCATTATACTTTTGTCTAAAGTAAATGAACACTGGAAACCACCTTAGTAGCCTACTAGACCAAGAAAAATAAAGGTCCTACTAACTTCCAGCTTGGCCTCAGAGAATTGTATTTAAATTAGTATTAATTAAGATTGCACAGCAGAGCACATGTTCATTCTGATGAAGGGAAATTTTTCAAACACAGTAGCTTGCTTCAGGGCTCAACCATTTGTATGTACTGCCATCTCACTAGCAGCAGACTAGAATGACAACATTTGGAGTTCATAGCCACATATTTTTGTTGCTATGACAAGCTCCATCTGGAACATGACAAAGGAAGTATTTGCAAGAAGTGTTCATCAAAAGACAACTCATTTCAGAGCTGCTTTGACCAAATTTTGGGCCATAGGGCTGCTCTGCTTCCTCTGCTACATTTGGTAAAGGCCATCACAGACCATTCTACTCTGTCAGTATGTAATGAGTCTTATTTTTTAAATGCTAAAAAAAAAAATCCATCTGCAACTCATAATTTTAAGTATTAAGAATAATGTGAAGAGAAAAAGAGTATTGGTTGATTCTAATAAGCAGTTAAATTAACGTCAGTAAAGACTCACGTCCCTCAGGTGGCCCTGGTCAGTTCTGTGACCATACAGAAGTAGTGGCCCAGATGTTCTCCACCACTCCATTGCATGCTGTTATCTTTAAGAAGAACTTGCCATGATGGGAACAATTCTACTTCTATTTTGTTGAAACTGTCATTCTTACAGGTATGACTTTTTTTTTATCAAAACAGATTTTCTTTAAGATCATATTTGCTTTGAAAACTGTATGTTTTCTTCTGTGATTATATAGTGTATTGTAGAAGACTTGTATAGTCTTCTTCATCTGAAGCCATGTGTGTGAAAGAGGGGTGAAAAACAGCAGCAGCCACCATCAAAACCTGCCAGATAATCCCTGTGTATTTACATTTTTTCAGGGTGTATGAGAAGCTCAAGCATGCTCTGCCATTAGAGAGAGAGATCCAAAGTCATTGTTCACCATGAGTCACACCAAGTTCCACTCTCATCAATTTCTACCAGAGAATTGGTATTTCAGTGATGATACAAACCCCAGTATTGAGCAAAACTTAAATCACACTTGTACTACCTGCTCCTTCTCTGAAATGAAAAGACTAGCATGACATAAAGAACAACTTTACGTACTTGAGTTAGGAATGTTTTAATAGTTAAAATTTTCAAACTTCTAAAGTTCAGTATGTAAGTCCTGACTTTGCTGAAGGGGAAGAAAGGCTGGCATGATGCTGATGGTAGGTCCTTCATTTTCACCCACCTGCCTTTTTCCCAGGGTACATTTAAAAGGGCTGCTTTAACCTGATGCCAGCACTAAGTATATTGCCTGTTTTAGTAGTATACACCTTTCCTTCTTCCCTGGTTTGCTGGCAGTCTCCTCCCTATGGCCTTTTCATTCATTATGTGGTGAAGGATACAGCGCTGAAAAGCATATCAAATGCATGACGTTCATTTACATGATTTATACTACCAGCCTTACTGCAATAGAGATGCAGACAGATGTCTGCAGGAAGAAAGTGTCTACTCAGGTGCAATACAGATTTGTAAGCCAGAAAGCTTGGCCCAATAATAGAGATAGATAGCCTTCATTTTTAAATGTGTCAAGGAGTGCATATCTCACACATTGTAAGTTGCCCATCCCAAGGAGGTTTGGAGTGGGGCAACAAATTTTCAGTTTAGACTGAAATGTTCAAGAGAAGTGTTGAGGCAGAAAATGTTTGACATACTAAATGTACTATTATTCAGTTTAAAAATATATCCAAATTCTTTTTTTTTTCTCTGCTTCAGCTTCAAGCTGACCTGAAGCTAAGGTGGGAAGTGAAAGAGCATTGTTCTCCTTGTGATGCAGGAGTCTTTTTCAGGTTAAACTGAAAAAATCCTGAACAGATATGGTTTCTAGACACCCAGACCTTGTTTCAGTGTTATTAGAGATGTCTAGAAGTGGAATTCAAAAGAGCACAGTAAAAGGATTTCATAATTGCACATCATAATCTCTGTACTGAACATGGCATCTGTCATGATATGGGTGTTTTCTAGGGTACCTCAACTCTATTGACTCAAATGACATGCAGCTGAATTAATATTCTTCCTAGAAAAAGAAAATAAATATTTTTTTCAGGTCTGTTCAGACCCATACTTTTTGTCCACAGCAGACAAAAGTCTGGCATCTTGCTTGTGGTTAGAACATAAAACTTTTCCCATTACATTTTTGATAACATATCAAAAAATCACTTCTTCTTGTTACAAGGAATTCAGAGTTGTGACTTAAGCAAAATAAATGGGAATTAAATGAAACCCCCAAAAGCGCAAAACTAAAAATTATAAAACCACAGAGAACAAAACAAAAATTCTGAGAAACATAAATCTACCCTAGGGACAGACATCAAGTGGGACAGAAAGTATTGATATACTGTGTGCATATGTATATTAAAAGATGCTTTTCCCTTAGCACAAGGAAGCAAGTTAGATTTATATTTGTTGGCTTGGGCTTGTTTTTTTTTTATTTTATTTTATTTTATTTTTAGCATTAATCTGCCTCACTCATTTTCACCATAGTGGAATGTTTGGAGAAATCATCTTTACTTTGATCTGTTGATTACAGCATTGTTGAGTGCACCACATTTCTTCTCTCTGTGTCGACTTACAGGGGAAGAAAATGGAACTGGAAAGCTATGGTCTTTTCTTTATTTCAGACATGGTTTTGTCCCTCTCTGGAAGAAACTGATTCAGGTTAAAGGAGATGCCTGCATGTCTGTAGCAATTCTTCTCCCTACTTATAAAAGATGAATTGGTGGGGTGATGGTAGGTCGAGGTCCAATGTGCTACTCTGACTTTCCAGCCCCTACAACTTCTGTCCTCCATCAGCAGGTGTAAGAGACCCAAGCTGTTGCTGCCTCTCAGTTGCACAGCCGGCAGCTGTATGGGTGAGCAGTGGGGTGAGGTAAACAAATGTGTTTGCCTAGGTAGCGATGCATGCCACGGGATCTGCCTCAGCGGCTGCAGCTGTAAGAAGGCTGCAGGTTATCTGTGTTTGCAACCATCTAAAGTTGAGCATAACCTTCAGCTGCTGTTGAAGTTCAGCTACATTTTGTCAGTTTCTCTACTCTTCATTTTCTCAATGGGTGATTTTATTATTTTTTTTTTTATATCTCACCACAATGACACAGAGAAATATTTCTCTTATTTTTCAACTCATGGTTAGAAAGTATGGAGTACATTGGCTCCATGTAACACATCACATTGATGACAGAGCCAAGCATTGAATGCAGAAGACGGGAATCCCAGGGCAGCCTTTAACCCACAAGGTCTTTGCTGCACTTGGAAGGAGACCACAGAGTCAATACTGTCTCTGCTGCAGTATCACTGGGAATTCAGATAGCCATAACCTTTATCATTCACTAGCATAGCTGGATGTTACTCTGAATATATGTGAAATGTGGCATAGAATAAAAAATGCTACATGGAGAGGAGTTGTTTTTCTGCCATTATTCTGATCTATCTATATTGCTTCATTGAAATACAGATAGCAGAAAATTCATTTTAACAATGCATTTTCAAATTTCCAATATACAGGCTTATTATTGCTGTGATGATAGGATATTTCCACTTTTTACTAGAAGGTATAATTTTAACAGCTGAAAGTCAAGAAATTCCGAAGTTTGTCCTTTAAAATAACTTTCTTTACTACAGTAACGCTATAAACTATTCAATATGACATCATGCTCATTTCATTCCTAAAGCTGAGAACAATCCTGCAATATGACTTTCTATTTTTTCCCTCTCTCTTTGTGGCATTTCAGGATGATTTGAGATATATGTATATATATTTCCTGTCCCCTGGCATTTTATATAGTCTTTGCAATAAAAGCCATAAGACTTTCAAAGTATTAAACGAAAAGACATTTGGAAAGAGAAGTTGACTTATGTCCTGTATTATATACTTTCACAATATTCAGCAAGGAACTGATCTTTGATCGTACTTCCAGATGAAATATTTTTGTTACTTTTTTTTACCATATGAAGTATTAATTGAACAATGATGCTTTAAAAATGTGCATATGGAGACGGTTAGATCCACCCATGTTATTGTAAAGCAACTTGTTTGATGTTTCATATTGTTCAGCACAAGAACATCATTAGAATATCCTGTCTGGCAAGAGAGGCTATCATGTTGAAAATGAACCTTTGCCTCAGATTTTCTTTACTTTCTCTTTATTTTCAGTCTAAATCTGAAACTCCTCAAATATGCTGCTGAACTGTGTGCATCAGGCTGGATTCAGAGACCTCTGCTGCTTCATATGCACCAGAATGTCTGTGCCCAGAGGCCACTGAAGGCCCTACTGCCTCTGTCCCCATCCTGGGGGTTCCCCCTGTGCTGCCCAGTGCCCAGGACCCCATGTCAGCCCCCACAGCATCAGTCCCTACCCCAGTGATGCTGCAGCAGGGCCAGTCTTCAGCTCCCCACAGCCCTGCCCTGCCCAGGCCAATTGGCAAACTGGTGATGAAGAAACATGCTGCAAATAATTATCATATTGTGAATGCCATAAAAATGACAAATAGGGTGGGTGCTGAGCTGGTATAAACAGCACAGCCTTGATGTGCACTAGCTGTGGGTCTGCGTGGCACTGGCTAGCAGGTACCACAGATGTAGCTGAATGTGGCAAGATGCCCTTATACATCCCATAGAGAACATTTAGGCATTTCTTAAGTACCGTAAGTATGGTATCAACCAGCATTGGCAAATGTGCCTTTCTAAGGGAGGTCACTAGGAGTCAGAAGGAAATTGTACTCATCTGATGTAGAGTTAGAGCAGGAAGCCCCTTTCTGCCACAGAGTGACAAATCTGAATTGTAGCTACAAACATGAGAAAGGCTGACATTACTCCAGACTTGCTGTGAATTGTCCATGTGACCTTACACTGCACTTGCCAGGCCATGATGATGGGCCACCTCTGGGAAAGCTCATGTAGACCCCACAAGTGATACGGCTGTAAGTGATGCAGAGATATGGGCCTGGCTTGCCTTCATCCTTGGAGGTTTACCCACCTTATTGTGGGGGTAATGGCTTCATTACAATGCCTATGCATCTTCTACTCTTTCTCAGAGCAGCTCACATTATACAGATGCTTTGAATGCCTTCAGACTGCAAGAAGCTACTACTCTGTTGACTTCGTAGCTGATTTTCCCCACCCTGGCAAAAGTCATGGAATTTTATGCTGTAAAGTTTTAATTGTTTTTTTCCTGATTATTCAATGTAATTTAGAATAGATGGTTTATATCATCTGCACTGTATGTTTATAATCATTTTTACGATTTGCTGGGTGAGTGAGTTAATGCCAATATTATGGCAGAAGATAAGCCTTACGGAAACATCCAGAAGTGGCATTAATGAATATAGCACTATGCTCCATTTGCAAACCAGCTCCAATGTTTTGAGATTAGCTTGCTGGGAACTGCACCCTGAATATGGAAAACACCCTATGACTTGTTATTCAAATGTGGAATCCCAAATAGAATTTTTTTCAGACATTTACCATTTTAAGGTTACATTGTAATCTTTTTTACAAAGCACGTTTCAAAAATGGAAGGGGACAGGGATGGGAGGTTGAAGCCCACATTGGAGCTTTTCCAGCTCCAAAAGGCTTTGGTGGTTACCTCCTATTATAATTACTGCACTTGGGAAGGATATATCAGATATTACTTGTATAAATCCAGTCTCACAGTTCAATAAATTGAGGGTAGTCACTGAGATGGCTTAACAATTTATGCACCAATGGTTGTCTGATAGACATCTTAATATTTACCCAGTTCCCTTGGTACACTGGACTGTGTGCAAACCACATCCCAGCTGCTGATGTTTTGGCTAGCTCATGGTATTTTGGATGTGGACAGTGTATATATTTATATGGTTTGCCTGCAAAACAGACTACTATCTAGAAAAAACAAGCTTCCAGATATGTGTCTTTGCCACTGGCTGGCAACTGAGTCAATGCATGTAATATTAAAATGCAGTCTGATGATTTCTCATGTTAATGAAGTGGAGAGTGTCCAAATTGCCCCAATAAAAGCTGCTTAGCTGACATGGAAATTAAACGTCTGTATTACCCTCCCTTGCAATCAGTGTTGACTCAAGAAATGGGTAGGGTAGACTATTGCCTAGTACAGAAGCTGATGGATCACTGCAGCCTACCTATCCTTCTAGACCTAACAATATGCTATTGTGTCCTCAAAAAAGATGGTGGCTCCATTTACAGTAGCAGTAATTGCACTTTCCCCTAACCCCATCAGCAGGAGGAGAAGAATCAGCTTTATCCGGGGATCCCTGTCATTTACTTAAACTTCATGATTTCCTTCACAGCTGTGGCTAAGGGGCACTGGGTAGGAAGGAAGACAGGAGAGTTGTCTCTGGAGACCTTATGGAGTTGTTGGTGTGGGGGCTGAATCCTAAAATGGGGAATAACAGAGAAATGTTGAGCTCAGGGAAGACCAGATAAAGCATGAGGCTCCTGACTGTCACCCCGTTATTGTCACTGCCCTCTTTTGTCTCAGAGATACTCTCTCCCTTCAGATTTCATCACAGCTTTTCACATACCTCATCTACTCTCCCTCCCACTGGTGTGACCCACCCACCTCTCTCTCCTCTCTCCTGAATGAGATCCCACGCTTCTGCTACCACAAAACTGAGTTTCTCCCTTTCTGCCTAGAAACCCTCACCCAGCTCCTTCTTACACACTTTATCCATAAAACAATCAACCATGTATACGGGATATACATCACATTCAGATCTTATTTTAGCTGTAAACTTTCAATCTGTTTCATCAAGTTCTGTAGATTTTGACACTGACTGATACAATCTCTGATGATGCAAGAAGTTCATTTGAGCTCTTAGGAGCTTTGTGTTTCTGTTTCCCATATTCTGTACTGAATTCTTTGACTCAGTCCTGCCTTTTGTTTCTTTAGTTTTTGCTATAATGGATTCTTTCTCATTTCAGGCCATCCTTGTACTCAAATTTGACTTTGGCCTTGGCAATCATCAGTAAGAGCAGCATGTAAACACATGTCATCTCACGTTTGTTCTGATTAGGTGCAAAATGTAGTGCATGTAGCTCATATTTTATTTGCTCTGTTTAGGTAAGTGAATCTGCAGCATCTTCTACTGGATCTGAACCAATTTAAGTTTCCTGTTTCCAAAGGTGCCAGAACTGCAGGGCTCTAATTCTCAGGTAAGACTACAAAACATATAAGGCAAAGTACCTTTTTAAACTTCCTCTGCACCACAGATACAAAAATGGATAAAAATCTACATACTCTTAAATGTATTTCAAAATTTTGATAGATGTTAAGTCAGTCCCTCTTCTTTCTCCACCATTTTTGATCAGACTAGGAACAAAGTCCTCCAACATCACTGAACAAAATGTTTTCACTCTTCTTTTGGTGTAAGTAGGCACTAGAAGCTTGTGATCTGTGTGGTCAAGAACTAACTGGCCAAGATAACTCGCTAATTTTGGGATACCTTTACTAAGCAAATCTCTGAATTTTTGAGAAAAAAGTTATCCTTGAGAGCTACATAATGCACATTGCATCTCCTTCCTGACTCCTTTAAACTATTTAAGCTACTCTGAAACATAAACATATACTTATTTTTAATAATAAAAGGCTTGAGAGATTGCTATGATACTAGTGTTACATACTGCAGATCCATTGTAACTAGCTGGACCACAGACCCATAAATAAATAAATAAATAAACAAACAAACAAGCAAATAAATAAATGCCCTAACTTTGTGTAAATTAGTCTTTTAACTGAGAAAATGTATAAATGCCCTAACTTTGTGTAAATTAATCTTTTAACTGAGACAATGTTCAATTGCCGATTGTCTTTTAAAGCTGTACTCAAACCTGAGGAGCAGCCAGTAAAATAATATTACTCTCTCTCATAATTTATTATTTTATGCATTCACAGAATCAGCTACATTTTTTCAAATAGTTAAGTAAGAGCGGATGGGGTTTCAAACTTGTTAGTCTGGCAAAAGCAACACAGGTTTGGGATGCTGAGCTAGAATATATCCAACTTTGCCTATGAGCAGCAGAGATATTGGCAACTGATGGTTAATTACTGGTCACTGAATTTTTATTGTTGCTTGAATGTCACATTTATTACTGGGCTGTACGTACAGCTCTGTATGTACTATCTTGATGGCAACCGTGAGGCTGTTTTAGCTCTCAGCTTGTCACAAGGCTCTGTGACAAAGCCAAAAGACATGTCTGTTTATCAGGGAAAAAGGACAGTAACTGGCACAGACCACAGAAACAGTTCTCCTGTTACTGAGTTTGTGACAGATCTATTTCCTCTTTAAATGCGGGGTGTTGACTGGGAAGCTATATTTCATGGTTGATGGTTGGAGGGTGGTTAGAGATTTGAGTAAGCAAATGGAAAATATTTGAATCAGAAGGAAATGAAGGGCAATAAAAAAAGGAATCCCACCACATCTTTCAGCTGGGTAGCTGCTCACAGTAGAACTCTAAGTGAGGAAGACTCTTTTTCAACTGAAAAATCCAGTGTATTTCTTTCATAAAAGCCCTGATCTTTAATGAGGGCTTAGCCTGGCCTCCTTTAGTGTAGGAACAGATATGGGGGTATAAACGGAGGCTGAAGGAAACCATCTGGTGGGAAAGGAGGCATAATGCCTTGAAAGGCAGTGTTTGAATTGCCTTTGAAGGCAAACAAGTCTGCCAGGTTGCCAACAAGATCATGTTCACATGACTTAACCAGTAGTTGTTGTCCCATGCAGAAAGGTTGAAAGCTGTTATGTTTTTTCTAGTTACACCTTAGAGCCCACAAATACAGTACTTTTGCCCTACAAATCACTTAGATTCTTAAGTCATTGTTGTTACAGTGGCATTGTTACTACAGCAGGGAATCACACATACAGCTCCTGCTCTTTTCAAAACAGGAATTTGGCACCCAGCTCCTCATCCATCAGTTTAATAATTTATCACTTTTTGTCTTAAGTTTTTCAATATCATTTTAGAATTAAAGAGATCACTTTCCAGTAAGTTGACATCAGTGTTAATGTGAACTATGTAGCTAAATGTTCTACCTACCGTCCTGTAAATTTTTTCTGGATCTTGGAACATTTCCTTACTGCTGCCTAGATAAGGCAATGATGGTGCATTTTTTCCTTCGTATAGATATATTTTCCAAGATATGTGGTGTTTTTTCCTCTTCTATAGGGGTCTTTAAAAACATCCTTTGATGCAAAATACAGTAGATACTACACATGATCTCAGTAAATGGTTCTTGTTCAGAGACTTCCTTGAAGACTCTCAGTGGCCTCTTATGATATTAAAGTACGCCACTAGGAATATTAAATTACTGTCCCACCTGTTTCCTATACTGTGTTATGTACTTTAAAAGCTCTGCCAGAAACATGAACAGAGTTACTGTATTATCAATAAAAGGCCTTGAAATTACATTACATCGCACGTACAGGTATTGTTTTGACATGTTTACAGCTGTCTTTTGCTACACTATTATTACAGATTTTTTATTTGGTAAACTGTAAGGGTAATATAGCTGCATACATCTGTTTGTCACAAACAGTGAAAATACACACCGATAAACGTTACAGTATTTCTCTATAGACTGTTCTTTGTTCTAGGTGCATGCTAAGCCTTCTCAGTATAGAAGGACAGCTTATTATAGTCACCACAGCCAAATTGTTTTCATGAACATCATTTCAGGGGCAAATAGTTATTCTCCAGGTTAATCACAAAGTTCTACTAAGTATTATCTGTTTCCCAAATTGTTTAGTTAGGCCTCTGAACATCCATAAGTTCTAATCCACAAAGCAGTGAACATGATAGCATCTAATCGTGATACCAAAAAGTATTTTCAGCCAAGTATTCATAAACTACTTTCTATTCTGCAAAGAACAGAGAACAGGCCTGGACTTTTACTGTAATAAACCTGTTTTCTGGAAAAGCTGAAGAACCTTTTCCTTTTAGCTCTCTGATGCTACTCATTTCAGAAAGCTTGCAAGGTCAGGTTGCATCTTCACCAGAGAATTTTCCCAATACAGTTTAGACAGGCAAAGTTTTCCTACTGATCACATTACACAATTATTCAGCTGAGATCAAGTTTGAGCATCTCTAAACCTGAACAGAATCTGACCCAATACTTAATTTTCATTTCTATTAGTACTTAATTTTCATTGCTATTAGCAAGACAGACTGATGTATGGAGGGGAAAAAAAATAGCAACTCATCCAATATGCTTTCGGCTATCAAAGCAAGAATGTCAAAAGGAACCAGAATAAGTACTACTGTTGCCATAGTAACACATGAATTGTAAAGAAATGGCTAGCCCTCTAAAAGCTTAAATGCATCCATATGCAACAGCTTATATGTACATATGTGATTTAAAGGATTCTTGGTATTTTCCCTGGTAAAATTATATGTCTTCAATTGGAAGTATTTTAGTATCTCTTAGTTTCTCTAATGGAAACCAAGCATGCTAGAAAATGGCACATAAATTGCCTTCACCACATTATCCCACTAAGAAGAGTATAACTAGGTACTAATTTAGGTCATGTAAGGTAAAAGGGAGCCAGAAGTGACGTCTAGTCAGCTTTCCTGCAAATGCTTTGACTAGAGCAAAGAGAGCCTGGGAAAATCTGTGTGGTGAGCAAGCAAGATATTTTAGCAGATAATTTTGCCAGGCTCAGGAGCTTAGGGAATGAACAGCATCTCCAGAGAAAGCAGGAGAGAGGATAACACTTCATCAGAAATCAAGGATAGGAGATAAAGCAACAAGAAAAATAGCACACAATATTCTCTGATCAAACACACTGGCTGGTCCCTCCATGAGTCATCTTTTAGACAATCCAGCAAAGGAGCTAATCCACCTGGGACCATCTTCAAAGGCAGAACAGCAGTAGCCCATATACAGACATGAACATTTCTTATGAAGGTATCTAACTCTTAAATAACTGAAAAGAAAGGTTACCGAGAGAATCAAACTTTTTTTTCCTACAAAGCAAAATCAGGCTGTAAAAGTCCTATTCCACAGGAAGCTCTATTCTTGGTCCAAAACAGCTATTTCCTATATTTACCCCTTTCTGGGTCAGGATTAGATTCTCTGAACTTTTCCACAGTTAGATTTTACCTGCCAAAAATAAACGGGAGTAGATGCTACTTTCATTTTCTCATAACTTTTCAAAACGCCTGATGCTCTGTAGTTCTCATTACACAGCTCAAGTCTTTTCCACTCAATTCAGCTTGGTCCATCTGTGAGCCTGGGTTCACTTAATGGTAATTACACAAGTAGTCAGGGGTGCTCAGTTAGGACAAATAGGCAGCAGGCTCATGGCAACCTGGAGGTATATGGCATATGGAAATGCAGACCTGGCACACAGCACAGTGCGCACTCCAAGGTTGTGGAGAGAGATAAAAAGTGCATAAGTATCCCTGGTTTGTGTTTCATGCCAGCAGTAGGAAATTATTATATGCCATCTGCCCACATTATGAACAGTAAACTCCATTTGCTGTGTCTGCAACATATTGCTGTCCCATCCCTGACCAAACTGTTATTCTCTCTCTTACTACAAAAGGTCTGCTCAGTAGGTTGTTTCCCACTGTCACACTGTTTCTACATATACTGCTGCTTCTTCTTCTGTCCCTCTTCCATTCACCCCTCCTGTGCTCCCTTTCACACTGTTTCCCTGCGTCTCAGCCCTCCCCTTGCACCCAGCCCCTCTGGAGGTGATGAGCCCAAAGCAAGGTGAACACAACTCAGCTGGCACCAACCCTGGGCCCAAAACACCATAGCTGTCCACCAGGCCCTGTGCTTCCATAAACACATCTCTCTCATCCAGGACTTCCTAAGAGTATAGTTTTTCAAAGTCCCCCATGCAGTCATAGGCAAGAGTCCCTCTTGGAAAACTCTGTGACATAGTTTCTTTGCTGCATTTACCTGAGAGAGTGGGTTATGGTGGCCACGTATATTATATTTAACGTTCCATCCCATAGATGTAAGTTTCAAAATCTCCATCTTATATAGCAATGAACATACTGAAGTTGAAAATAAACTTCATTAACTAGTTCTTCATTTACTGGAGAGTTTTGGAAGGTACACACCACAATATCATACAAAACATCATGTATACTTCCAAAGAGTATTTTGGCAAATACAAAGAATGTTTGGGTTTGTGTTCTTTTGTGCTGACCAAAGATTTTTTTGTGGTTTTTTTTTTAATCCCTGTTTTCCTGCTGCACTCTTCTGAGAATTTACCATTGGCTCAAGATGGCATGTTCCTTCCAGACCTCACTGACCAGACTCAATAGAGCCTATGGTTCACCATTCTCCCTGTTCGCTTCATCTTGTATTTTCAGGGTAGAGTGTCTGGGGAAATACATGTGATGTCATTCATGTTATATTAACGACAATTAGCTAATTCTATAGCCCTTTGCCATGCAATTGCATGGCTTGCCCTGGGAAAATAGTGTGACTCAGACTATCCTGCCCCATTCGTAGTTTCTGGAGTCTTTCGTTTGTTGATTGCAGTAGATTCTGATATTATTTGTTTATTTGCATCACTTCTGGTTGTAGCTGTGTACTTGTGCTGGTTATTAGCATCTAGTCATATGTATGTCTAAACATGATGTGCTGTAGCAGATTGCTGCTAATGCCTTGGGAGGGAATTCTTCTCCACGATGGAGAGGCTGCTGACACTTTTTTCAGCACTTATTAACAGAATCAGAGAAATTGTAACAGTTCACCTTTTGCCCGTCTGGTGTATGTTGATGATGTGATGTGACTGAATTCCCATTCACAGGTAAACTGTACAAATTCACTGGAATTACATTCCTCTGGGTCCTACTTTTGGGGCTGTTTTAAGCAGCTGAAAAGCTTTAATATTTTCTTCAGTGGTAGCTGCAGCACTATCTGACAGCTGGTCTGATTCCTCAAAGCTTAAATATGCACATTATAGCGAGGATTTCACACTTTTCCTTCAAAGTTAGCTGTGAATGCTGTGTATGATGGAGGCTGGGTGTTCTGATGTCTCGGTCTGGATTTTCTCTGCCTGGTGGCCTGCGTTGCCCCAAATAGTGACCCCTGTCAGCTTTGATCATATTTGGAGAGCAGGTAGTACATCTGGCTTTTGTGAGAAACTCCCTTCTCTGACCTGGCTTACAAGTATTTTTGTGATTAATTCCTCTTCCCAGTGATCTGGGTATGAATGCTCAAGTGCTTGTACATATGACGCTATGTTGGACACTTGGATTCTCTTAAGAATCCAATATCCTTAGACAGTAGGTAAGGCTTCTCTCTTGCTGTCTGGCTGTTCCGGCAACATGATGGGCGTGAGCATCTACTTTGTGTAGTTTGTTCTAACTTTTCTGCTAGCCACTGCACAGAAACTGGCCTATATTGATGTTTGCTATGCACATTGTATTACATGCTGATTTTACCATGTCTCATTTTCCTTTCTTGTCACCATATTTTCATGCCACAAGGCTAATTGAATAAAACTTCACTTACAAATTTTTCAGCTCCTTCCTCCTCCTAAGCTATTGCATTGCTATAACAGTAGACTGCAGTGAAGGTGTTGTGGGCAGCTAGGAGTAGCTTCTGAACTATGGTCTCTTTAACAGTTTACCATCTTTTCTTCCTCATTGTTTCTTCCACTTGAAGGGTTCTAGTCAAGTTTTTCTTGTGTAAACATAATCTTGCAAAATAGTATTTTTCTAGTCTGGACATGCCTGTTGCACTCTGGGAAAAATTTTATATCTTAGCACCAATTTCTCACATGCACCGTGACCTCATTGTTGTGTTCTCATCTTCCTTTGCGTCTGTTCCTGGTTTGTTTTAAAAAAACTATTTTTTTTTTTTACTACTTCACACTTCACTCCTATCAGCTACAACTAAAATCCCACCTTCTGAAACCCCGTGTCACCCCTCAGCATCCTGCATTTTTCTCTTTTGTCAAGCTTTCATGCAGTTTCTGTTGCCATAGTTACATGACCTAAAAGCAAGGCATTTATCAATATCACTCTTGCTCTAAAAAACATTTAGCTTTTAGTTTTGTCTCTTTTGCTCCTAATTTCGATTTGTTTCAGTGTGCTTTTCTTGTAATTTCATGCTTTTTCTGTGCTACTTGATGAATTCCAGCTGTATCTATTCCATTCATGGTTAGCCTTTAGGTGTGTTTTGTTCGTTGACTTATCTCCACATCCAGTGACAGATTTCCAATGGCTCTTATAGTTTTCACATCTTTTGTCTCTATCTTCATAAATTAATTCCTTTTTCACTGTTAGCTAATTTCACAAGACAGGCCTCAACCATTTAGCTTAGGGTGGCTGTTCTCTTTCAGATTTTTCACCTTCAGTGCCTTAAAACATTTAGCATTTCATACACAACACGTTTCTGACCTCAAGTATTTCATATGGCTTATCTACGTCTTCTCCAGCATCTCTTGTCCATTATGCATAATCCTGTCCTGTTAATATTTTCATTTCTCTTCTTTTCTAAGCCTGTGACAGAAATTCAGAATTCTTCCATCAGCATCTAAAAAATATCCTATTTATAAACCACGGTCTTTCATCAGATTTGGTTGTGGATCTGGCATGGCACCATGACAACCTTTTCTATCATTTATTTCATAAATGTTCTCTTGCAACATTCTTCTATCCCTTCATTTCCGCAGCATTTCTACATTCTGACTCCAGCAACCTGCTGCGTTGGTTCACTTCTCTGCTTTAGTCATTTTTTAAGTATACAATGACAACAAAAGCCAAGGCAGTGTGGAATACTCATTTTACTTCCTTTCTTACTTAGTACACCACTACTTTTCCCAAATTCCTGTTTTAAGTAGTAGTTTTAAATATTTAACTAGTCCTTTGGAAAAATACAAATAAGTCATCCTAGGAATAAAGTCTAGAAACAAAGCTAGCTTTGGTTCCCATATTGACCCCCGTGTGGTGCATACCCTCCAGCCTAGAAAATTATTCCTTTGCTAAACCTTTGTGACAGCTTCAATTTATAATTATTCACATTGTAACACCTTTAGTAAGAGAAAGAGTCATCACAATAGTACATAGCCTGTGACTGAACAAGTAAGTACACAGCCCTCAGTGGAGTGTCCTGAGTCCCATGAAGGATGAAAGTTAGTCCTGGATTTTCCTGTATAAAAGGAGAGTATCAGCCCAACAGTTATTGAAATGAAGGAATGACTCACTCCTGGTTACTGATGGACTTAGGTGCTCGCCATCAGAAGACCATTCAATGCTGTTAATTCTGAGATTTACAAGTGTTTATCTTGCCTCTTTCAGGGCTCTAATCTTCACTTTCCTTGGGTTAACATCTCACTTTCTTTTCCAAGGTGGTGTGTTTTCCCATTGTATTGTGAAGGGAGGTAGTGAAGGAACCTAGGTAAAGGCTGTGAATTCTCTTGTGGGAGCAGGAGTAACAAAGTTTGTGGTCTCTCAACTTGTGGGTTGTTTAACAGAGATTTTAGAATTGGAAAAAGCTGTGTTTGGTAGTGTAGAAGCAAGTAAATACCGGCTGCAAATTCTTAATGCTACACAGGGAGCTACAAATTGCCCTTAATTTTTCACTGCTCAGTTCTCTCATCTGGAAGAGTGCCCACAACTACAGGTAATAACTACAGCTTCTCTCCTCTCCCTAGTATGCAGCAATGACACTGCTGGGAGGGACTGCACTAAAAGAGATTAGTCAAAAGGGCATAACAGATTTAAATATCTGGAAACCCAGATGAGGCATTGCAATCTGTATTGTCACATGTCTAGGATCCTCTGTAGAGAAAGGCTCACTTTCCTATTTAGTATAATACTAAAGTGCCTCCTGATGGAAGGCTGATGGATTATAACTCTTACATAATGCCCAACTAGAAGTTTGAAGCTAGTGTTTCATGACCAAAGACCAAGTTGCCTGTCATATCCCACCCAAACTCCTCCTCATTTCACAGGACCACAAAGTGTTGAGGGTTGCACAGACGCCATACCTGTAAAGACAAAATCCTGTAATGCATGAGCCTGTTTTATCCAGATTGTTCTTGCACAACTCACCCACTCTGCATGCGGAGGGAGGATGCAACCCAGGGCACTGCTCCCAGCATTCCTCTGCCAGCGCCTTCAACCTGATGCTGCAGTATCTGCTGCTTGCCCAAGCAAGCAGTGTTACAGCAGTCCTCTAGCTGATTAAAACTAAATAAGCTTGAAGTGACAATACTTGAGGTGAGAAAAGATAGTCCAAAATGAGAACGGTTTTGCTCTCACATAAGTCCTCTCCAGACCTGTGTGTAAGAGGACAAGAATTTACAGTCAAAAAAATACCCTTGAGCTTTCACTTTGGAAGTAACCCATTCAGTCCTGAGTCATCTACACTTGTCCAATTTGATGTTTTCCTTCAAGCTCCTTTGCCCCAAAAATGACAGAGATCATAATGGAAGACAGAATTGTAGAGGGCTGGTGTGTTTCACACAGCTGCTTTAGAGGCAGAAAAAGTCCTTATTCTTTGCCTGGAGCTGGTGTAATTTTATTTAATGTTTTCAGCATAGTTTTAATATTTGGGGGTTCGTTTTGGTCTAGGATTTTTTTTTTCTTTTGTCTTTTTTTCTTGCTAGCCGTACAAGTGTCTTGTGATTTTTGGCAGGTGTTCTGGGCTTGTTCTTTAGCACAGACTCTGGACAATGAGCTTGTGAGTTCAGAAGCATTTGCTTGTCTGAGTTGGGATCTCTGGCTTGCACCTCATTCCAGCACTCACTTTGGTGCCATACAGAACTTGCTGGCTGGTTCAAAATGATGACACAGACAACACTATGTGCTTAGAGTCGAGTCATTCCAACTGTCCAGGCAGGAAAATTAGGCAGCAAAACTGATAAAACCAGATCTAACCTGCAGCTCAATACTCAGGGCCAGACCCTCAGATAGATTAAATCATCATTAGGTCATTCATGTCAATGGAAGGATGTGCTGATTTACCTCCACTGAAGGTTTTAGCTGGCCTGTGTATGTGCCTGTTGAAATGGAGAGGGCTTTCCAATAAGTGATGTGATTTTGAGTCATTTGTTTAGTACATTTTTTTTCTTATTCCATTTTTACTGTCTGTTCTTTGCTTACCGCAGTACAGTCACCCCCTCACTGTCCCACACAAAGACTATAACTTTCCCCTTTCCAGTCTTGGATAATCAAGCATTAAACAATCGCTAACACCAGGAGAGTATATAGATTATTTAGTATCAAAAAGCAACCTGTTCTGGTGCAGCTCTTAGTGCTGTCCTGCAAACAATGTGAAGTTTAAGTCCCTTTGCCCCAGCCACTGTCCAGACAATTTACACAGAGGTTAGATTTTAACCACACAACAAGGTTTCAGTTATAGAAGAGAACTGAACCTATTACTGCTATTCAGGGTATTTGTTTTGGCTTTTCTTTGCAAAGAAGCATGAAGATAAAAGAGCTTCATTAGGTAATTGTTAAAAACCATTTAGAAAATAATGAATGGTCTTTGTTCATTGGATGTCTCCAGCTTTCTGCTCTGTCATTGTGAGAATGCAAAGAAGGGCAATGAATGGGAAGGCAACATATTTACCCTTAGCAAAAACCAAATCATCTTCATGATGCTTGATTAACCTGTGGAAGTCACTGTCATAAGATATTACTGATGCTTTCAGAAACAGGATGGCTTCAGTATTATAGCCAGACACTTACCGGAATCAAAATACTCTGTACTCCAGAAAACCACCATGGAGCTTTGAGCAGGCTTTTCTGCCCACTACATTTGAAATTTATTTCTGTTTAAAGTATTTGGTAGGAGCCTTCTCAATAAATTAGTTTCATGCTATGATTCAGCCTGCCATAGAAAGTCTTGTATTTCTATATTTTGATACACTTATACAATATGTCTTTGCCAGCTAAGTAGCAGAACAGTATTCAGTCTTTATATAAAGACTTTTTATTCATATATCAAAATACTTTCCAAATAAAATTTATGGATATAGAAACTAAGACTTAAAGGAACAACGCAATTCTTTTGGTGAATAAAATACAGGTTCTTAAATTAATCTAGCGACTTTTTCAATTCTTCCTGCTTGAAGATTGACTTGGAAAATTCATGTGTATTCTTAATTAACTTTGCTTTGAAAAGTCACATAATTTTTAACAAACTCAATTTAAGATAGAATAAATTTCTCAAGAGTAATTACTATTCTTACATGATGCTGATGGTAATTAATACATTATTACATAACTGTAATGTCTTTTGGAAATGTGTATAGTTCCAACATAAAGGTCCGGTGATGTAATGATAAGAAGTCTCTTTGAGAAAATTGTACGGTAGACTAACGGGCTTTTTTCTAAGAATGGTCCTAGGGGCATTTGAAAGTACAGCCAGGGGATAGTAGACTTCTGGAAATCCATAGACTATTGGTAATTAAGCCACAAGCTGTAATGAAGAACAATAAGCCTATCACCAGTAAGTTTATATTTGCTATACAGCAAAATGCAGCTCCACTGGAAAATGTGTAAGGACCTGAAAATCAAAGAGGTCTGACTGGTACTGCTCTAAACAGATAGCATGTTCCTGCTCCAGAACAGGCACAGAACTTGAGAGAGCCATGACTTGCTCTTTTGTTGGCTTTGACTGTCAAAATCCAACTCCTGGCTACCAAATGCTGTATGAATTCAACAATGTAACTGAAGAAATTTGTGTTAGAGGATCCACTGAAGGCTATGAAGTACAAAGAAAGCGGCAGTCAGCTGTGAATCAGCGGAGGCGGACAAAGTGTGCTGAGGAGTAGCATCGCATGGTTGTCCTGCTCTTGTGCTCCTTTCTTTAGGCATCCACTGGAGGCCACTGTCAGGGATAGGGTACGGAAAAAAAGATATTTCTGGTCTTCCCTGATAGAGCTGTTCTTATGTTACCTGCCTTTATAGGTGGGCATTGTTGGGGTAGATTCTTCTTGCACAGGGAAGCTCTATTACCAGTTGCATGCTCTGTCTTCCATGTTTGGTTCTGTTTTGCTTTGTGGTTTTTGATAACGTCGTGTCCTACCCCATTTTTTTCAAGGACTGGAGAAACAATCAACATTGTTTGTGGATCAGTAACATCTTTTTGATTCTCTTAATTTCAGGGTGCTAAAAGCCTGAAAAGTGGGATGAAAGCAACTTTTCTGGTAAGGAGTTTTCAAATTTAATGCACACTGTGGCCACCAAATCACAAAATCTGGCAACAGTCCTCTTAGAGAAACTTGCTTGATGTTACAGTACATGCATGTTCTCTGATAATAGATCTCTTAGTGGCGCTGGCCAACTTGCTCATCTGAGGTAACCCCTTTTGTCACTGAAGCTGTTCCTCCACATTGGGCAATAAGTCAGAAAGTCAGTGTCTCCGGACTATTTGCTGAGCTTTAGTCTAGACTTAGAATCAAAAGTCTCTAGTTTCTGTGCTGCTCTCATAAAAGTCATTTCCTAGAACAATAAATAACTAGTCCAGGGTCTTAGATACTTTAAAAGCTGTACTTACAGTTACAGTTGGACAAATACTGCACATTTTTAATGTAAATAACCATATAAAGTTTTAAATGGTGCACGGGTCAATCTCACACTCCTTTTACATTCGTTTCTTTGGAAACATAAAAGTGATGGAGTTTTAGCAGCACTTACGTTTGTGGGAACAAATTTTTGAGGTCATATATACCAACATATTAGCGTTCATGAAAACTAGACTGCATATGTAACTACTCAGATCAGAAGGGCCTTTTGTTCACATCCCTGCTCCAGCTTAGTATTTGTGCATGCTAACCATACCCAGATCTGCAAAAGTTTTTTGTTATCCCAAGGTGTACATAAGCACCTAATAAGAACTTCAAAGTTTTGAGAAATTTTTTAAAATACCATTATCCTTAAAGGACTTAGATATGTAAATATTGACTTAGACACTCAAGTCTAAAATGTAGATTCTTGAAATCTTCAGTAGGTGTTTATGTGTTAAAGTCTGTCGGTGCTTGGGTTCTGATATGAAAACTTAACAGGTGCCCAGAAAGCCACCTGCTGAATTAATAACCATTCTCTGAAAGAAAGGAGTGACTCTCCTCTGGTTTCCTGAAGTATGGCCTCACACACCGAGAGAGTGTAGTGTAATGAATCCAAAGTAGAAAACATCAGCCCATCAAATGAAGGACTTAAGGCCTGTTGCTGCCTGAATGCCTTTTTATCGATGAGTTTAATTATTTTCCTGATCTAAAGCTTCTAACTGAGCAATGTGTGAAGAGTCACAGCATCTAGCTTAAACTATGGGTTCTGCTTGAAGGTACTCCTGTACCAGGTGCTGCAGCACCCATGTTCTTTAATCTCTGTACCCACCTGCATCTTGGGGAGCTAAGTGCCGATGTGCATCCAACAATTCTGGCAAGTGTTTGTGAATCTTAAAGCACCTTGTTATCCTGGAAAGTATGACTAGCAACCTTGCCTGTATTTGATACCCACAAATAG
Source organism: Athene noctua (assembly GCF_965140245.1). Lineage (NCBI taxonomy): Eukaryota > Metazoa > Chordata > Aves > Strigiformes > Strigidae > Athene > Athene noctua. Next base: position 73,500,566 of record NC_134038.1, on the reverse strand, counting down.
ATCTAAGGGATCATCCTCCTACCTCACTGAGTTCTTTCACTTCATTACTTTTATAAAGCACTAAACTACGTTTATGGTGAGGGGGCGAGCTGACAAATACTGAACAGATCACTAGTGTGCTGCAACAAAAAGATTAGATTATGCTGATCAGATACATTTGTTAAAAATTATTCCCCAACTACGACTTATTTTATAAATGTACCAGTGTATAGTCTCTCCATAATTCCCATCTTGCCTCTTGGATGCTCAATAACAAAAGCAAAAGCATCTGTAAGATTAGTGCCAGTTATGAAATCCCTCAAGTAAAAACTTGCATTGACATTAATTGAGATGTTATTTTCCCTTCCAGACTTAAATCTTGACTTTTTGGGTCTTGACTTAAACACAGGATCCAAATATTCCTGACTGAAAGGATAACAAGACTGTTAAGATGTAATGGCTGATCCTCCAGTGTACTGTCTGCAGGGTCTTGGTACAAAACACAAGGACTTTTAGAAGTTTAGCACCTTACTGGATTAATCTGAAAAATGAAGAAGAAATCTAGTTCTGTTGAATACAGAGCCCCAGGTTCACTTCCCTGTATGTTAGTAGGCATTTTATCAAACAGTAGTGTGGAAAAATTAAGAAGGACTAACCTATCAAACCATTTAAAAAGCAAAGTGAATGGGGCATACACGTGAATAGCAATGGGAGTAAGGATAAGAGTGTAATTTTGGAAAGGTTTTCTAAATGTGCTGCAGACATTCTTGGCTGCTTGCAATCATCAGATAAGAGCCGACATAAGGATGGTGAAAGGAAGAATAATAGACACATTTAGAGGATTTGCATGCTTAGATTAATAACTCAAGGCTAAAAGAAGTTAAGTTGATCTGTAAGCGAGCAATATTTAGGAGGTGTGAGAAAGCAATTTCAATCATGTCTTGAACTGGAACATAGTTCAAATCCATGAAAAGCAATCAATGACTCAGTACCATCAGCTTAGAAACGAAATGTAATGAAGCACTGAAGTTCAAAGAAATCTCCAGGCCATATTGAAGAGATCAGACAGAGCCAGAAATAGGTAATACAGCCTTGGCAGAAGTTCATTGTAAACAGTTGAGCCTCAGCTATTGTCTGACGTTCTGAAGACAGGACAGCAGAGTAGCAACTGTTCTCTCCAAAGTGAAAATAAATGTATGTTTTTATTCAATTTGAAGTGTCACTTGGTTCCACAATCAAGCAACATAAAAAGATGCTAAACGTACATGCAGCAGAATGCCTACAGCAAAATGACTGGTTACAGGAAGAAAAGTCACCAGTAAAGCCAAGAAAACTATGAGATGTAAGTCACAATAACAGAAAGACTTTACAGTTCTTGTTATTTAATTGTTTAGAGATATACACTACTTAAACTTGCAGAAGACTTGTAAAAGAAATAAATAAGCATTACTTGTTCCATTCAACTGAAGTAGAAACTCAGGCACGACAGGTTTCTCTAGTTTCTCTCATCAGCCATGCTGTCCCCCAAGACACATGGCTTATCACAGGCTTGGCACAACAGGTTTTTTGTGGGAGTTCTTTAGTAAATTACTAGCAGCATAACACTGATTTGACCCTGGTTATTCAATGGTTATCATGAACCATTAACTGTTTTGGGATATGCAAGCTAATATTACCTTCCCTAATCTTGCTTGGCCTCAGAATTATGCACCTGAGCCAACATCTATTCTTTTCTGTCAGGAGGAGATTGATCAAAATGGCAAATTGCAAATAAAATTTAGAGATTTTTCCTTTTAAACAGGACCAAACTAGGCGCTGTGGGGAGATTTTTCCTTTGATCTATTGGAATAGTCACTGGAAAGAAAAAACTCCCTACTCCAAACTGAACATGTTGCTTCAAATCTCCATAACAATGCAAGAGATATATTGGCAGAACCTGTTTTTCTCCTGAAAAATAGCATCCAAAGAGTGAAGTCCTGACAATTCTTATTTAAATTTTTTAGTAGAAATTTGATTTGCCAAAAATTGCACTACAGAAGAAAAGGCCTCAGTAACTGAAAATTTAGGTTTGTATTCATTTAACGATTTCTCCTGTCCTCCAGATGCCATTTTGAATGACCTCCATTGCTCATATTTTTGACTCATTTCTAAGAACATTTTAAAATCCTGTTCATTTAACTGGTTAGGATATGGAAAAACAGAAAGTTGCACAGGACAAAGAAACTAAGGGGTCATTAAGTTTTGCTAAGTGATTTTCTGTAAATGCATCAGTTTCTGCGCTCTTTTGTCCATGCTGAAGATGGCTGACTGGCTGCAAGCCTGATTGAAACTAGACTGAAAAATCAACAGGCAAACAGTCAGGAGATGGGTAGATGAGTGATAAAAAGGTGGTGGTAAAGTTTACTTTTATACGAAGTGTAATCTGGATTAAAGGCAGTCTTGTTTGGAAATATCCGCAGAGTATAGGAAGTGATGTCTTTATACTCACACATACTCCTCTACACATGTACAAAAGTAGCTTTTCATACTGCAGCACGTTAGTATTCAGCTCTGATAGCGACTGGGCAAAGCAAACTTCTGACTTCTGCTCCTCACAAGGCTTGCAAATCATTTGCAGGCCCTCATTAAACAGAACTTTGTTTAGCACAGTATGCTAAGAAAGCATTGCCTCTAGATGAGAGCATGCTCAAGCTACAGCAAACCATTAGAATCAGGTATCACTTTTTCCATATGCAATGAAAGATTTTCCAAGTCAGTGTCTGGAATTCAAACCCAAATACGTCTGAATCTCAGATGAGGCTTTTATCTGGAGGAAAAATACTCCCACGAAACAAGATTTCAAACTAAGAAGGGGGCAGGCATAAAAATCAGGAATGATTTACCTTCAGTCTCATCTCCACATTGGCTTGTTTGCCAAGATCGCAAAGTCTGCAGTAAATCAGTGCAAGCCCTCCACAACAACAACAAAAAAAACCATGAAAATGCTGAATACCAAAGATTTTTTTAGTACCTATGCCTGTTCCTTTGTAGCTTTCTGTGGTTAAATTCCATAAAAATGCAGAGTGCTATTGGCCCTAATCATTGTAAGCCTTAAAGCCTGACAGGTGATTATTGGCTTTATTATGGTGCCTCTGTATTTGGAATGTAATCAGCACAGCACAAAGCACATGCTAGAGTTCAACCTGTTAAATGGGCCTTTAAGAGTCTGAGAGAGTTTCCCAGAGAGGGACTGCAGCACAGAAAACTCTTGCACAGTGCATTTAGGCATTTGGTCAAGAGATACTGGCAGAGAGAGAGAGAGCACCGTATTCCTTACTCTCCCTATAAGCTTGCTGCAAGGCTTTTTAAGGAAACAGCAAAGGCTTCAAATGTTCTGCTGAGCCTTTCCCAGCATTTGGCCTTTTCCACAATAAATCGGAAAGACACAAGATCATACAAGGGCAGCTTTCCGAAATGAAGAGTGTTCTTTTCTCCCCTACCAAGTTGTCAGAAGGATGTATGGACACAGGAAATACCCAAAGTCATCAGAAGCCCCCGGCAGAATAAAATGAGAATGAGCTGAAAAGCAATTCCCAAATTCCAGCTGCAATCAGTAACTATAAAATACCTCAAGCTCCTGCTTTCTTGATGCTTGAGATAAGTAGATGCTTGAGACTTGCAGATAAGAATTAGCATAAGAGCTGAGTTCAGTGGGGTAAAGCTCCTTCACATTCTCCAGTGTACGAGGGAAATGGGGAGACTTCTCCTTGGAGACAGTTACTGGCTCCAGACAGCAGGGTTCATCCTCTGGCATCTGTCCAGACTACGTCAACCAATCAATTCAAAAAAAGGGAAAAATGTAACAGCTTCTTCCAGAGAACAAACAGCAGTTCTTGGAAACACAGCAACCACATGGTGCACCACAGAGAGACCAAGCCCCATTAACCTTCCCCAGCCTCCGGGAGAGAAATCTTTCTGTGCTGATAATCACACCTCCTTGCTTCAGGTAATGATCTTAGATGCCAAAATTAGTAGTCTAGGGACTTCCTAGGTGTCTACAGTTGATGAGGAAAGAGAGGTTCTCAGAGTGCATAAAATGAGCTCCTCCACTGTTTTGCTCTGAAAGACCTTTCACCTTTCTCTGCTGATGACAAAAGGATCATAGATGATGAGTTGATTGACTACTTCCACTCAGCTTAGACTAACTTCTCTTCTACTGCTACTCTGTGTAACGAAGACTGAAAGAAATTCCAACTGAGACAGTGAAATCAATATGCAGTTTCATACACATTTCCACACACTTAACACCTTCTTCCTTCCTCAGCCTCAATGTCTCAAGGGTAATCTGGAAAGCAATTTTTTTTTTTTTTTTTTAAGGAAAGCATATAAATGTTTCTCTTCCATCAGACTGTCCTGACTTAACACCTTCTTTTGCAGGCCCTGGGATGGGAAATACAGAGATTTCTCAAAATGTCACTTCTTCAGACTGAAGGCACAGCTGTTGCCCACAGGACTCAGAACTGCTGTTTGTGAAATTCTATAAATAATTCCAGGTTGCAATGAATCGTGAGTCTTATTATTTGATAAATCATTTAAAAATACACAAAATATAGCTTTACTTTAAGGCATAACTACAAGGGTTGGAATTAAAGCAGAGTTTTCAAGCTTCACTCTGCATTTCCTGCCTACTTGATTTAAGTCTTTGCTTTGCTTTAATGTTGGTTTTGTTTAGAATAGAAGGTGCTGTATCCTGCTTTGTCAGCCCCAAATTCATAGTTTAGACCTCTACCCTAGATCACTTAAAACCCATCAGATTGGTTTAAAATTAAAATACTTTAAAATAAATATAACATTACATTATCTTTTCATCTGCCTTCTTAATTTCCAAGCACTTAATGAGCCTTTCTCAGTTGGATAGGTGGCAAATTCCCAAATAAATTCTATGCTGGCTGTACTCCCAGGTGTCACAAATACCCAGTAAGGACAAGCTAACGGGTAGGAATATAGTGGGATAAAGAAAAAGGTTTCCTAGGATACTGTGAACTACATGTTGGCTAGAAACACGTTCTACAGGTTTCACATGACAAAGTTGAGATGGATCTGGATTTCTGGAAACTGTTACAAGTTTAGGACAACATCAGACTTTTTATGATCAGTATCTGCCGGTCTTGGAAAAGATGGTGCATAAAGTCAAAAACAAATTTCAAAACCACAGGACTGCTGAGGGAATTCAATGGCAAATCTATCTGAAGTTTGATTTTTTTTTCAGGGATCTCTGAACCTGCTTGGTGGTTGAAAACATTACAGAGTGCCTGGCTAGCTACTCTCATCTCTTCTTATGTCATTCAGGCATCTAAGAATGTTCTCTAAGACATCCTAGAAAGATGTGAAGGTCCTGAAACATGACCACAGAAGAATACAGATAATCATTTGGCATCCTTGCTGTGCACTGTACATCTCATTTCAGAAGATGAAATTCTTATATGCTTCACCCAAATTTATAGACTGATCTTCAACAATCTGGTACAGAAGAATACAGATAATCATTTGGCATCCTTGCTGTGCACTGTACATCTCATTTCAGAAGATGAAATTCTTATATGCTTCACCCAAATTTATAGACTGATCTTCAACAATCTGGTACAGGGCACACACAGGAAGAGCCTCAGTGAAAACCCTGGATTAGAAGAACATCTGTAAGTGGACTTCATCCTTAGATCTTAGGGACTTCTAATAATCTTCACTACTTAGTGTATTTGAGAACTTAGCCTCTTTAATAAGTATCAAGGCAAGTTGGTAGCAGCTTGCACATAGACTTAAAAAGCAACCAGACATTTGGCAGTGAAATGCTCAGACACCCAGAGCACTGGTGGAGTCTTATAAAACTTTATTATGAAAATGCTTTGTTGTATCTATACTTAAGGTAAAACTGAGTGGGAAGAATACAGCACACCATCTTCAAGCTTACAACAGATGTCTATGTGACATTCCCAGTGTTTAGAAAGACAGACTAAAATGATCTGAAATGAAGTAAAAATGTTTTTTTTTAAGAATGTTAGCATCCCTTTTTTAATCTTTCTTTTCAACAATTGATACATTCAAACTTTCAGTTGTACTGTCATGGAACCGAGCATATCTGCCTCCTGGGGGTTTGGCACCCTGGGCTCAGGGCTGATTTTGATAACACAGATGTCCAGCCTTAAACTAATGCTGTGAGAACCTGCAGTTGGGGGTCTGCCCCTCTCTCAGGTGGTACTTGCTCAAGGACTCAGGCTTTTGCTCTCTGCCTGAGCTACATTGCTGGTTCACCTGTGTCCACTCTCGTACCTCCCTGATTCCAGCCCTGACCCTTACCCACTGGCTTCACATCCCGGATTGATCTTGAACCTGCCCCATCCCTATGGACTTGCCTGGTGACCTGAACTGTAAGCTGTTTGTCGTTGCAGGCCTGCTCTGTGAGAAAAGAGAAGATGAGCTGGGAGCCAAGAATCACACCAAGGCAGGTAGAGGCAGTGACTGTACCCACACAGGTGCAGATCCACAGCAGTCAAGCAGAAGGAGCAGAGCAGGTCCAGTGTCAGCAAGATATACTATTCAGCATCTTTTTTATTTCAAACATGAGCAGCATTGCCTTCTGGCTTCCTCTCCACTATGGCTAATGAAATACAACATCTAATGGATGATGCTGATCAAAAGAGGGACTTGTCTCATATAAAATCTCATCTATATCTAGCACTGGTCCTTAGATCAGATCATTGTACAGACTTTTGTCCTTCTGGACTCCTTTAACTGTTACACAGGAACACATCTTGTGGAGATGCAAAAATAATGGTGATAATTTATAGAAGAGCCAGACATTGCATCATTTCCTACTGGGGTCAGAACTAGCCATAATGATTCATGGTTACTATGAAGCCATAGAAATTCAGGAAGACCCATATGCTATATGAGATATGGCAGACAACATGCTAGCAGAACAGGTTGTTTACAAAATACCATCTTACTGTTTCCTCCCATATGAAGCACACAGTGTAACAGACGTTTAAGAGGTCTGTCCTAAACACTTCAAGCTTTCTATCAGTTGAGATGTAGATGCTTCAGGGACTACCTCTATTTGTATGAATACCAATTTTCAAGAGAGTTGTGTTCCCCTGAAATTATAAAGTCATTTGGCTTTTGATGTACACCAGAAAGGAAGTGCTGAAGCTACTTTCTGCCATTTCTACCTTCAAGAAGAACAGATCATTATAATCTGGTCTATAACATCCTCACTCTTTTCATTTGATTTTCTCTCAAAAAAGACTTCATTTGGGACACTTGGGAAGTGTCCTAAAAAAGACTGGAGCACTTTTCTTGCAGTCTCAGAGTCAGGTCTGGGCCCTGATAGCAGATACTGTTCCACCGGAATGAAGCAGTTCTTCCTTCTCCCAATGTATTTTGTATTAAATAACCAAAATGACCCTCTGTCATTAGAAGAGTATGATGCGACTTTTCTGTAATAGCCCATAATGCTCTTTCTGGGCTTTGAAAGAAGAGAAGATGTACTCTGAAAGACATCTTTGAGAGGAACCTTAGAAGGAAGAATTTTATAAAAAGATAGATCACAAGGACAGCATTTCCCTACTCCACTTTTGTTTTTAACAAGGTTTACAGTCCACCCATGACAAAGAACGGCACCTCCATGTTAAAGATAAATACTTCTCTGACACTGTCTTGCTTCCATATGTCTTTTAGTCTAGAGAACATTTTTTTCTTTTTGCAAAATGAAAAGAACAAACTAAAATATCATCTCACTAAGCAGAGTGAAAGGGATTGTCACCTGTCTTATTTTGACACATCTATATCTACGCTAAATTAGCTCTGGTAAACCAAAAGATGATTTTGCTTTTGAACTGTGGCATATCAGTGTTTCCCTGTCTGCAGCATGTGCAGGACAGAATCCCTTTCCAAAAAACAGGAAGAGTCAAAAAAACCATAACAGTCTTTGCCCATCAATGTTATTTCATTATTAACTTGGCCCTGACTGATTTTTACAGCCATGGTGTTGAACTTGATTCTTTTGTCGTACTTCTTCATTTACTTCTCCAACAGTAGTTACTCATTGCCAGAAATTACATATGCTGGGCAGATGCAGAATCCAGATATTATTGTGAGTTTTATTTCTCCAGGACTGATATCTGATTTTACCTTTTGCTCCTTCCTTGTTTGTTTGAAAGCCTTTTCAATGCCCTTTTTGGCTGATATGGCTTTACAACAGCTATTTCACGTACAGTGCCAGCTTCTGGGGACAGCTGAAAAGATTCTGAATGCTGTGACTCAAGACCGTGTCTGAAAAACTAGATTTATAATTGAACTCTCTGCTTAAACACTTCGGGAGCAGCCATTTTAGGATCTGCTCTTGTTCAGGCTATAATTAAGACATAATTTTACTGCTGATTTTTGGGAAGCAGAATGATAAAGTTTGGGGAAAGAGTTTACTTTCTGATTTAAATAAACTTCAGAGAAGCCTAATTATGAAAGAATGGGCATGAAGAAATTTAACCACCAATCTTAGTAACCTCCTATTCTGTTCTTTCCTTTATGGGCTCTGAAACAGACACATCAGTATTCTGTCACATAGCGTTCGTGTCTGTAGTGCAAGACTGTCACTAGTGTGCAACACAAATAAATTAACATCTCACATTATATTCTGGAATATATGAGAAAATCAATTGTCTTATTTAGATCTGTATGTGCTTGCAAACCTCTTACTTGCTGTTTAATACGCAACACAGTTTATTTGTTGTACATTGATATACTTCATCCCAAGTAATGGGTATTGTTACAGCAGGCTTATCCTTTGATATTATTTGTTCCATCCCTTCTCCTTTCTGAATTCTGATGACATTGTTGCAAGATGCATCCATGCTGTTCCAGAGTAAGAGCAATTCTGCAATGATCCTTAAGTCCCATTGATTCTGACAGCTATTTATACTTACGTTGGGCACATGCTTGCGTATCTTGCTAAATTAAGACTTTAAACCACTACATTCACCAGTTGCTTTCTTTACCCTTGCATAAAACCACAAAACTCCTTAAATCTGATATTAGAGCATAATTTTAAAGACACAGACATCTGGGACAGTTTCTATTATAAATATATCATTAAGGAATTCAGTGACTGGAGTATTACACAGTTATCCTAGGTGGTTAATAGGTTTACTCAGCTGGTACAACAACCCACACATTGCTGTGTACTAACTTCATGGCTGCTGAGTGTCTAGCATAAATCTTTCATCTCTACCACTGTCTAAATTATAAACAATGCATCTCCAAGATGATGTTCTGAAGCAGGAGAAGCTGAACTTCCTCCCGTATCCAGGTGGATCTGGAAAAAGTTACAGCAAGGTGCACCTGGAAAGGGATTCTACAGAGAGGTGTGAGGAATGACTAATGTAAATATTGCACTGCCTAATCCTTCTAATGCAATCCAATAAGAACGCATAAACTATTTGAACAATAATACTTTGAAAATTGTTATTATTAATGGCATGCACTTCTGTTGGCAAAATAATAAGAATGTAATTTTGAACTTTCCAGATTTGTTTTAGCACAATAACTGGTGTAACAACAGGTAAGTGCTATTGAACTTGTTTTAAGATGAGCGAATCCAAGATAAAAAGAGATCAATTTGTAGCCAAAAATGATGTTAGCTTTCCTGATTCTCAGTACAATCACTATATAGTGAAACAGATCCTCTGTGCTCTCAAGTCCCCATTGTGGCAATCAAGGAACAATGTGTCTCGAGGAGGTAAGTGAGGTTCCCCTTCCTAGCTCCACCTCTCTCCATAACAACAAGGAGTCCTGGGAGGTCATCGTGGCCACATGTCTTCTGTTTCCTAACAGGGCAATCATTTATGGATGCTTCACCTTTCAGTAGGTGTCAATTTTTGCCTTGTTTTAGTGGAAAATACTTTATCCCCAAATTAAACTATTACAGTTTATTTTGTTTTATGCAAATTAGCTAAGATAGTTAGCTGATATTGTTTGGGTTCTGGTAAATCTCTCCAGTAAGAGTCTTCACCATCAGTCTCAAAAGCAAAGCTATGACATTTTTCATTATAAAGTTATTTTTAATGAAAAATTTACTTCCCTTCTTTTCCCATTTTTTTAAAATTTTCACAGAAATAAACTTAATTTGAATGCCAAACAGATTTTTTTTTTTCCCTTTTTCCCCCTCTTTTTTACCTCCTCATGGAAGAAAGTGCTGCCTATCATCTTCCCTTTGTTCCTTTACTTTTATATACATGGGAAATTTTTAGCACTTCCATAACTCTGGAAAAATATATGAGTGCAGATCTGATAACTGTTTCAGAATTGGAGCAAGTTTGAATAGTTGTAGAATAGCAAAGAAGAAAAGTAGTTGGAAAAATAACCCAACCCAAAATAAACCTTGAACTTTGTTCATTTTTTTACACTCAATGGAAAAAGTAGAAACAGGAAAAAATAACTGTTTGAATATTCTTTTCTGAAAGGTCACAAACATGTGGGTGGAAAAACTAAAGTCTCCACTCTTAAGACTGCAGAATCAAAGAAACTTCAGAATGGCAATCATTTTGCAAAATTATTTTTCCATGATTTGAACCAGGTCAGGACTAAATGTTCAATTCTGGACAAAACTCACGTCAACCACTGTAGTAATGTTTAGAGAACTTGTATGAATCATACTATGATTTATATCTTATTATGTGCAGAGTTAATAGGATGCTGGGGCAACTGTCAGGGAAATGGTATGGTATCTTTTGTGTAGCTTGCCAGCAGGACTTAAGAGTCTGGATGACGTGTTAAAATACTCTTACTTTAAATCATAGAGATGCAGCAGTAAACTGAATAGTGCCTATCCAAGAAAAAAACCTGCCCAACTAGATATTAATGAAAAAATAATATTGAGTGTGTTCAGTCCCAAAATGTCCTTTTTTAATGAGTACAGATCCATGCAAGATGGGCAATTGTCAAACCTGGGATTTAGATTTCCTCAAATTTTGCCATGTTTGAAATCCAGAACCAGATCTGAATTACACAGTTCAAGCCTAATAAAATAAACACAGGTGAAGTCCATGAACCTTACAGAAATTAGTGGAAGTTTTATTATGTGCTCCAACGGAGAAAGAATTTCACTTCAAGATGCACTTGGAAACAGTGAACTTCATTGTATTAAAGTTACGCAAAAACATAACTGTGCATGACTGTGAATTGGTCCACAATCAGAGAAATGGATGAAGAACGAAAGGTCTTATTAACTTTGCCATTAAAGTCCAAAGAATATGTGTGTAGACTACATCTGTTACACCCAGGTTTTCTAGATGAATGAACACCAAGATTAAATCAAGCTAAATTTCAGAAAGCTACATGTATATGTGATGGCAGGAATGCCTCTAATCATACATTTGCACTGCCAAAAGGATTTTGGAGTTCTGCCATTTCAGAAGGGTCATCAGGCAGTAGTATCCCATAAGGACAAACTGAAGACTCATATAACTGGATTATAACAATACATTAGCAGTTATTTATCATTATTCCTGTTAGGAATTCACAGCAAAACAATTTTGATTACAATGTAGAACACAAAAAATCCATGGAGAAATGCAAAAAAAATCCAGTCTAAAATTCAAAACAAACTGGGTCTGGCTTTTGGTGCAAATAACTTTGTCTGTAACCTTCTTTCTGTCTTGTAAATAATAAACGTATTTCTAACACTTGTAGGATTTGGATTCCTGTTGATATAGAGCTCTAACAGCAAGCCATGTGTGACTCCAATAAGACATGATAATATTCTGTCAGCTCATCAGTATTTCTTTATACTGGAAATACCTGGCTCAGTCACTATGTGAGAAATCATGCCAAGGCATGAAAATAATGTGATTCTTTTAAACAGAAAAGTTGTTTAAAATGTCCTATCCTGGTTTATAGGCCAAATTCCCGCACTAAACCATCCAAGAATAATTATAATACTTTGGAGATATTGGAAGGCAGATAAGTGGAAAGCATGTTTATTTTTAAATGGTATACTATATAAAAAGCATTACACATTTCAGTACTTTTGACATATTCTTGTTTATTTAGAGTAATGTCTTCTGCAAATTACTTTGTAAATGCTAATTGATGTGATGTTTTGAAATCACTCAGAGTCAGTGAACCTGGCAGACAGCTTCAAACTGTCTGAGTGTCCATTTAACACCATTTTGTGACAATGTATGTTGTGCCAGAGCATTTTTCAGGAACACAATGATTCATCCTATTTATCTAGCTCAACGTAATAGCTAGACCAACCAGTCTTAACAGTATTACATATATACTACATATTACAATATAAAAACAACCAGTATTAACACCGTGCAGAACCGCAGCTGTTGTAAGCAGCACGTAACAGGACCTTGACTCGGCCAGTGTTAGTGTGGAGCTGTGTTGCTGACTGATCTCTACCCAAAAGCACCGTTCAGATAAAAAGAGGCCTGCATGGTATCTGCCTAGCTCTAACTGATTAGGCAATTCTGGTTTCCACTGGAAAAAACAAGGAAGCATAGACAGTTACCATATGGGGGCTCCTACCTGAAAGCACTGCTAAATGAGACCTGACTTACATCTGCTCTCTCCTTAGGTGTGTGCTGGGTGAACCAGGTAGGTGATATGTGGAATGAAAAGAAACTCTCCTCCTCCTCCTTTTCTTCTTCTTTCTTCTTCTTCTAACATCAAAGAAACACTGGCTGCAAAATATAGCTAAAAACTATCTGATATTTCTTACTCACGGATTTTTTTTTTCTTACATTGAAATAAAACTAGGAAGTGGAGAAATATGTTTTTATTTGTGGGCTAAATCCAGCTTTCCTTGTACAGCTAGGCATGAAATAAATAGTACAGTTCACATAAGTAACCTTAGCAGGAGCTGGCACTCAATCTTCTATACCGGCAAAACAAAATTCATATGGGAGTAGTATGGTTCAGCAGAATACGGTCTGCAACTACCCTGTGCATACATCTGCCTTTGACAAAGATGGGATGTGCTCACTAAAAGTAGAGAATATAATAGAAAATTTCCTCCTTAAAAGGTAGCTCTTTTTCACTTCGATGTAGTCTCACTGAAATTAATGGAAATTGTACACAAGCAAATGATAGAATACTTTGGCTACAGCATCACAAAGAGGAATGTCTTCTGAATGAGAGAGGAAAAGTATTAACTCTCCCAGTCAAAACACAGTATGTAATTTAAAGCAATGACAATTTTTAAAGTAGGTTAAAATTTTTGGGTTTTTTGGTTTGGGGTTTTTTTTTCATTTAAAACTGTGACATTTTTCCTTGCTGTTTCTCTAAAGTCTAGCTAGGGATATTTACAGAATGATTACTCAACACATAGTTACCAAATTATATATTTTCAGCTGAGAAATTTGCTTACCAACAAACACAGAATTTGTTTACCAAGAATAAGATACTTTCCTTAGCAATAGTAATCCTGTAAAAACACTTCGTGTCACACTTTTAGCCACTCTGATATGTAAAGTTTTAGGATTTAGGATAGGATGAATCTCTCAAATTGATTAGTCTGGAATGTTAGTAGTGTACACTCTACGCCTTCAGGTTTCAAGCTGACAGGTATATCTTTTAGTGTACATCACACCAACCTTGAATACTAGCGCTAGCAACACAGGAAGAAGGGTGAGCATCTAAAATGATGTTATTGTTTGGGAATGAACTACAGGCCTTGGATAATGTTGGCATTAGCAATTTTTTAAACAACAGAGGTCATATTCTGATGGACTAAATAACTGTAGTTATTAAAGAGAGTGACATATTAAACAACTTAGCGTCTCAAGTGTAAATGAGTTAGAATTAGTCTTCCAGGTGGTCTGTGCAACATGAGTTATTTAGGTTACAGAGGTTTAGTATTATTTTAGTTTTTATGACAAAAACTTCTGTACCAGATGCATATAGACCAGGATTTGCCAGCCTGGAAAAGTGATGACAGAGTGGTGATAACAAGAGCCTGTGAGCAGCAGTGGAAGGAGAGAAAATGAGTAGGAAGTGATTATTTATGGTTCCTTGCAATACAAAAAATAGGGGAAATTAAATGAAGTTATCAGCAACTTAAAAACACACAAAAGGAAGTAAGTTTTAACAGAGCAAAATTAAACTCTGGAATCCATTGCTATAGGATAACTGTGGTCCTCAAAGTAAAATTGGATTTAGAAAGGAATTAGAGAAAAGGAAGAAAATCCACCAAACACATCGGTGTAACTTCAGACAGGGAATATTTTGTTACTGAAATAGTATTTGCACACTCTATTTTAATAACAAAATATAATTTCTATTTGTGACTAGATTATAGCTGTTCCTAAAATTGCTTCACATTTGATAAAGATATTTTGGTAATATACATTTTTATAGATCACCATTTTTAATATCTAATAGAAGATATTTCTTAAAATTATATTTTGAGAACTGTTTTTTTTTTTCTTTCTTCTTTTTTTTTCATTTTTACTGCTGAATGTAAAGTGCAGAATATTTCTTATTCTTCCTTCCCCCTGATTTTTACCATTTTATTTTCTGTTTACTTAGTTTTGGTTTGGGTTTTTTGATTTTTTTTTGTCAATTTGAGTTTTTTCCAAATATTTGTAACTGGATAAGAGCTACCACAAGGCAAGGAAACAGGGGTGGGTAGGTTTTTTATAGAAAACTGAAGAAAATTACAGTGGAAAAGAAATATATTGGTACCAATGTCAGGGGAAAGTCCTAGTAGGCCATTCCTAACTGTAGTCGGAAGAGAGATGCCTAAATCATCACTCAGTCACTGACAGAGAAGAAGAAGAGTCAGACACAGTCAAAAAAAGAATCCCCAGAGAAGATGATAAAAGTCTCTGGCCTGCTGAGGTCCTGATCTCAGCCTCTTGGCCTTTAAACCTCTCACACTGTAGCTAGTCATTAGTAAACAGACTGCTCAGAAAAAGCAGAGGAGGAACACAACAAGAACAGGGCTGCGGGAGCCAGAAAGACCATGATTAATGATGTTCTACAGACATGCAAAAGCAAATGTACTCCATGTTCACAGCATCAAACTCAGTGGCAGTCTAACAACGATTCCTAAATTGTTCTCTTGGCACACGGCACATGGCTCTTCTTCTAAAAATCACTTTACATTAAAATTCCTGGTAAACCTTTTATCCAGACCAGAGTGAACTAAGTGGTGAAGCTTGTCCTGGGGAAGGAAGGAAGGAAGGAAGGAAGGAAGGAAGGAAGGAAGGAAGGAAGGAAGGAAGGAAGGAAGGAAGGAAGGAAGGAAGGAAGGAAGGAAGGAAGGAAGGAAGGAAGGAAGGAAGGAAGGGAGGGAGGGAGGGAGGGAGGGAGGGAGGGAGGGAGGGAGGAAGGAAGGAAGGAAGGAAGGAAGGAAGGAAGGAAGGAAGGAAGGAAGGAAACCACGAACTTAGAGCAAAATGGCTGGAGAAGTGGTGGAGAAGGGTCCATCTGGAACAAAGACTCAATATCATGCTGTAGCCAACTGCACCACTTGAATCGCTTGAGGAGTTGTGAAATGAAAGAACAGTGAACTTCACATATGCCCTGTCTATGGAGACCATCTTCCTGCCAGAGAAAATTTGTATCTGACAAGGGCAAAGTTTTCTCCAGAGGCAAATGTGAAGGGTAAGGCTAGAAGTGGCAGGGCAGAACCTGAGGTGCTCTCCTGATCCCCAGCCAGTAGACCTACTCCTCTGACACCAAACCACAACAGCCCTGTTGCAGTGCTAGGTAAAGGTCTGGTTGGCTGCCCCAGGGTTGGGAGAAAAATAAAAAAACCTTAGTTTTACGTTTACATTCATCCTTCCCCAAAACCAGAAACAGAAAAAATCTTTCATTTTTTGTTGTCTTTTCAAATTCCACCAAGTCTGTTGACAATGTTCATGGCGGAAAATTATCTTTGTTGTTTTCCTGTCATGACCTTTGCCAGCATGGCTATCTCACTGTAATTTTAAGGTATTTGGGTGGTTCCTTTTGGAAGAGTAAAATGATAGTCCCATCACACAGCCCTCAAATTTGGAGCCATTTCTACCATTTACTCTTGGAGCTCCCACCATCACAAGGTGCAATTCCAGTGAAGAAGTTTAACACAGAAAACTCTAAAATATTCTGAAAACAATGTAGATGCAGAATAAAAAGTCAATAACTTAAGTTTTCAATGGAATGGTTACTCATTATTATCTTCAGCTGTTACAGCCCTGGTTAAAGAATAAAGAAGAAACTTGCTTTTTAATCTGCTGTCTTCAGGTCTGCTTGAACAGCCTTGATTTTCTTCAGGGATATTTTGTCCAAGATTGTTTTCAGGGTCTCTATTCTATTGTTTCACCATGAAAGCTTTTCCCTAGAATAGCTTTTCCCTTTCTTAAAGCATAATTTTGCATTGCTCTGTCCAAGATACAAAGGTTGAGAGGGTCTCTGAAGTCTGATCACAGCAGTAACACCCAGTCACTCTGCCAGTGGGGTTGGCTAGAGCTGGAAGGGGATGGAAGAAACAAGCTCTACCAGAAGGTGTGATCCTCTCAGAGGATGTTGCTAATGGGAAGGCTGTAACCCCGGTGAATCTGTAAGTGCAGGTAGCTGCAGGCAGCAGAGGTGGGGTCTCTCACTACAGTTAGATGGGAGCTGCTCACTTTTCTGGTTTTTTGAGGTGGATGCTTTGTTTTGGCACCTGCTTTCCTCTTGGACTGAACAGGCATTCGGGATTGACTTTCCAGGCATACTACAAGCTCTGCCTAAGCTTTGGAAGAGGCTGCGATAGGGTCTGGAATTCACGGGTGAAGGTAATTAGAGGTTGTGATTGATTTAAACTCAGGCTCATTGGTTTCTTGTATGCATTTATGAGAGAATAAAGCAGACTGCTTTTTCTTCTCTGCTGTTTTCCTCTAGCAGTATAGAAAAGCACTTACAACCCAGAAAAGATCCATTTTCTTATTAATGAAAAAAGGTAAATAATTGATAAAAAGGCAAAATTTACAATCTATAAACAAGTATTTGCAGAACAGAGTGAAAGGCCAACCAGTCTTGCTATAGGCATCAACTTTACTTCCAGCACTCCTTAATGAAAATAAAATCCAGTGGCCACATCTAACTTACCAAATGATAACTTGGAGCTGCAATCAGAGGTTCTACCTGGGTAGCACCTGGTGGCACACAAAGCATTTATCTGAGATGTATCATCAGAATCTCTCATTTACCACACACACAGAGTAAAAAGCATTTGTTAAACAAATAAGAGTAGAAATGGGAAGATTTATTCTGGAGACTGTTGAAAGACTAACAGGAAAGCAGATTTTATTCTTATCAGCTGGGAAAACAATTGCAAAATATAATCTTGTTTTGCCTGGCTTGCATTTTGCTGTCTTTCTTTCTGTTTTTAGGATGATACCAGCTCTGACTTCTGTGCAACTTCTTCATTTGCTTTACAGTCCATTTTTTTCAGAAATTCTTTCACTGGCACTACCTTTATGTAACTTTTAATTTCAAAGTTGATGCTTTACATTTATTCTGTGGCACCAATAAAATTAGTGGCATGTTGACTGATATTCCTTCTTTTTTTTAGTACTCTATTGGATAAATTTGACAGTCCAAACAGAGAATATGAAGCTAAGTGAATCTTTTTACAACTGACTGGAATCAATACATTGCTAGCAATGTCACTGTGACAACATATATGCTGTAATATTAAAGCTATATTTTAAACTGAGAGTAGACTGTAATCAACACCCATGGTGAATGTAAAATATGTAATTTGAACCTCTGGAAAATATTTCTTAGATTATGCACAACGTAATTGCAAAGCAGAAAAGACAATCGCTCCAATTAATAAGGGCTCATTTGAAAACCCTGTTCCTACTCCCTTGGCAAGTACTGCCATCAGCAAGAGCAAAAGCAGGACCCAGTGTACCTCAATGTGCAACTCATTGCGCTGCAATGTCCACATCCAGATCAGAATAATAACCCCGACTGTAAGGAAAACCCCAGCAATGCTGGTTGAATTCCATATTATCATAAATCTGGTGGGCAAGGCTATACCTTTAAGATGTATGCTTGCCAGTGACTGATTGCACACTGATATCAGTGAGAGGCATGGGCTGTACAAACTGGAGGTGAACTCCAAATACTGCTGTGGGACTGCTATACACTGGTGGTGTTCTGCTGAGGCCACCGATGGTATGGGTACTGGCATAAAAAAGATGAGAGTCACCTTTGCTATAAACAAGAAACTCAGATCGTGAGCTTATGAGTTAAAGGAAGAAAAAGAACTGAAGACCTCAGTCTCTCCTTGTCATGCTGAGAATGCATTAAAATTTCACTTACAATGCAGACCTTCCCCATTCTGCCACAAGCCTGATGGCCTCTTGATGCCAAATACTGTTTTCAGTGGTTTACCAACCCTCAAAGACTGAAAGCATTTGACTATGCATCTGACCATCACAGAGATCTATAAAATTCCCAGTCTTTTTTGACTGTTAATTGAATTCCTATGTGTTAGGGTGAAAATAGTCCTGCAAGTCTTGTTTCAGTGCCTGACCGATTCCCACTCCAAGCAGCAAATTGGTCTTAGGCTGGTAAATTTTCCACTTTAAAAGGTCAAAGTTTGTGAGTAGAGAGGGCAGCATCGACTTTCTGGTATTTTTCATGATGAATGGCAGATGACCCTTAGGAATTTTTAGCAGGCCCTTTTAAGTCTTGAAGCTATGCCAGTGTACAGCTGACAGGTGAATGGTAAGGAGTAAATACCATGATGGTAGATAGAAAAGACACATCAGAATAACGACACCTGGCAGCCAGGTATTGCATCTTGAGAGGTATTATGTAGTAAAATGAGGTGCATACCATGTAGGTATATAAGATGTCAACTCAGGACAGTTGTCTGTGGTGTGCAGTTATCCTCAATGCACGTAACAAGCTTCAGATTTCAAAAAAATAGGCTTTCAGCCACTGGGGGTGTGGGGGGTGGTGGGATTTCAGGTAGGTTTCAGTACAAATCTTATACTAACTGGAAGCAAGCATTGACTGCTTGGGGTGAGCTAAACATCTTGATGATATCATATGAAGTCTCTTGGCATAGTCCTGGTACCTCACAAGACAAGTGGCACTGACACAGCTCAAGGCTGCTGGAGCTCCTTCCTCATAAAAGAAACAATACAGGCAGTTCTGGCAATAAATACATCCCTGTCCTGCCAAGTTCTTCTGACACCATTTCATATTCATAATGACCAGATGACTTTCTGGAGCTTTTTGGAATATCTGAGGTGGGAAGGGATGCTGAAAAGACAGTCTGTTGAGTACAAGCAAACTGAGATCTGTCTTAATATGGAGAAATTACCTGCTTTATGTGATCAGTTTTTGTGTTTTGAAAACAATATGATGGCTCTAAAGTTTTGTTTCATCTTACTAGAATATGTATTTATCTGCAGAAAATCTTACCTACGTGTGCCATGAGGACTGTATTCAAACATACAGCTGATCATCCTTCTTTCTTAAAATGCTTTGAGTGATTCCTAGGTCAGACAGCTGGATTATTTCATTCACTTATTCATGAAACAAAAATTATTTTGATCACAGCTAATTAAGTCTGATTCAAAATACCAGGCAGTAACCAAGAACTATACAATGAGGAATTGCTTCTACATTATTTAAACATGCTTTAAATTTTTTTTATTCTTTTTTATCTCAGCCCTGAACAAAGATAGGAGGACTATCTGGAAATTAATTCTGAACCTCTGATGATCAGTACCATCATTCTGTGCAAGCTGAAAATGTGAGGAACAGCTTAAATTTACATCACTGATAGCAGGTTCCCCTGGCAGAGGATATTGTTTCTGCCATTTTCTGCCTGGACCACAGTGACAGCAGTATTACTCCAGCCAGGTGATAGCAGAAATTGTTGTGAGGTATAGAAGTTTACTTCAGGCACTTCATAGCAGTGGAGTTTCTTTTGCAAAGAAAAAAACAGATTGTATGTATCTTAATGGTATGAAACATTAGTGTGTACCCATCTCTTGATCATACAAAAGAATACTCCAGTCCATAGCACTGTTATGTACACTTTATTGAATCTGTGCATTTTCTTTGAGGAGTGTTAAAAACCCCAGATTTCTGCCCACACTGAAACTTGGTGAAGGAATTCTAGTACATAATGATCACATGACAAGTTCTGTACTTAAAAGAACTATGCAGGTCTTGGATTTCTTCCACATTCTGACTTTTAAGTGATCTTTGATAATCTACCTTGAAAATAAGAATGTATGATATGACATCTTTTCAGCACCACATGTTATTGTACGGTATCCACTGAAAGGGCAACACAGAAGGGTGCAAGAATCCAGGAAATTTCTGGAATTTAGATACAATTCTTTAATACAGATGCTGGATGGGTCAAGCACTGGAGGTGCTTCTGATGGATTCCCTAGATATCCTCATTGATAAGGAAATACTGATTGAAGATATGATACTCAATGACAAGCTTGGCTGTGATTACCATGAGAGGATAGAGCTTAAGACCCCTTCAAGGGTGAAACCAGGGGTCTACCTGCTAGTCAGACTAACCTCATGCTCCAGGACATTTATGAAGCAAATCCTCCTGGAAACCACATCCAGGCACATGAAGACCTACCACACAGTATCCTACAATATCCTTCTGGGAACTCAGTGAGACATAGACTACAGAAGCAGACTACTAGGTGGTGAGCAATGGCTATATCACCAGGCTCCATGGTTTGTGATCAATGGTACAAAGTTCAACTGATGGGCAGTCAGCAGGCATGTCCCATGTTGAGGGACTTGAGGCCAGTACCAGGATCAATACTTGTTAATGCCTACTAATGACCTAGGCTAGGAGACAGCATGTAACCTCAGCAAGTCTGCAGCTGACAGCATATTGGTGGGCAGATGGGGAGGTGAGGGAAGGCAGTCAGTGCACTGGAGGGCAGGGAAGCCATTTGGATGGGCCTCAACAGAATGCCAGAAATGTCATGAAGCTCTAGAGAGAAAAGTACAGAGTCCTGGGACTCTATCGTGCAGGTCCTGCAATGTCTTGTGGTTGGGGCTCAACCAGCCGAGGAGAAGCTCTGCAGGAAAGGAATTTCAGGTCCTAGTGGCAGAAAGCAGAATTGGCATGAATAGTGAGCCCATGTGATGATGGAGGATCATCCCGTACTGGGCAGTATTACCACACCATGGCCAGGTCACGGGAAGGGATTCTTGCCCTCTGCTTGGCACTTGTGCGACCATGCCTGGACAACTGTGTCTGGCTTTGGATTACTCAGTACAGAGAGAAAACCAGAAAACTGGGAAGGTCTCACAAAGGGACACCAGGATGGTTAAGGTGACATAAAAACAGTGACAGGGGACCTGTGGCTTGATGAAAAAAAGGCTACAGAAGGATCTTATCTTATTCTTCAGTTATAGAGAAGGCGGCTCCGTGCTCTTTTGGAGGTACACAGGAAGAGGCTGAGAGGCTATAAACGAGTTGCAGGGGAAAGGGTATAGAAATGAAACTGTATCTGCTATTTCTAAACCACTAGTGACACCTAGTTTCCAAGAAAAATAGCAGGAGCTACATTAGCACTGTAACAGAAAAATGCATCAAATTGCATTTACGATGCTACAGGTTTGGTAACTTGAAGGTTCTGGACAGCATAACCCCAAACTAATAGACCCTGATAATAAAAATGTATGCAATATAACCCTGCTCCAGTAAAGCCCACAGAGCTTGCAGCTGTGGCCTCTCAGTAGAAGGCACTGATGCTGTAACATATCAGAGGCATTTCCATGTCTGCGCCTGTGCTGTCAGACTAAATCATAAATTTCTCAATAAGGACTGACTCGCTGATTGTCTACACACTGTACAATCTTTGGGGTGCTACCATCTGGATCCTCAGGTCTTGGACTTGAAGTGGAAGCAGCTTACTCATGTGCAAGTCCTACTCCCACAGGAACAGAGGTGCAATTGAGCCAGGTCTGACTTGAGCTGATCTGCCTACAGTACTCTGCAGACACTAGTGTACTTGGAAGTCCATGAGCCTCCCTTCCCTCACACTAGCCCAAGTTAAAACAAAAGCAAAGCAAATGACCACTCTGAGCCCTGGAGGACGGTCCAGGAAAAGGTCAGATTCTCCTTTTAGGGACAAGAGCAAATCTCTGGCAAGCATGTTGATTTGGAAATTCTGTTCGGGACAGAAAGTCACACATATGTGACACAGAGTACAGGTTATGACAAACAGAAGAGGGGAAATATCAGACAACAATGCCGGTGGGCAGCCACAGTCTCCCAGCATTGCTACAGCACTTTCAGCTACAGCATCCTTACCTTGCTTCCAAACTTTCCTGTCCTCTCCTCACCATTTCCCAAGAGAAATAAGAATCCCACTTCCATAGAAATGAGGAAGTTTAACTGGGCAGCAGCTGTGGGCAGCAGCTGTGGGCAGATGTGACAGGATAGGAGAGTCACCTAGCAATAAAACATATGGTGGCCTGGACCGCTACCAGACAATGACAGCGTGTCTGGTCACCACTTTATAAACCACAGATGTCTGAAGAAACATAGACTTTCTATTGCATTCACAGCTGCCTCCTGCACATAACTGCTTATCCATCACCAACTCTGATTACGTTTTGAGTTGGATATGACAAAACAATGGCACAGAAAACAAATACACCAGACGACCATGTCACTAACAACTACTGGCAAAACTACTGTACTTGAGTCATGTTCCTGAAGATGTTGCAAGCACAAACTAAGAATCCTTACTGCCTGCACAATCTTCCTTTCTACATCCACTCTCCTCATTTATTGCTCTTTCCTCAAAAAATACAGTTTTGGGGTGAACAAATAAACTTCCCTTGGGAACAGCCACCTAGCACTCTGGTAATTCTCAGGTGTGCTTGTAAGGAAGAGAGAAAAGCTATATGCTTCAAAAAAATGCATGGATTTTATTTATGGACCTCCCATACATTTGGGGAAACTGTGACTACTGAAGTAATTGATATTTTTGACAATGTAACTGATGGCTATCGTGTAGACAATATGGCTGATGGCCGTGTAGTAACAATTCTAATAGCAGATTCTTCCATCCCACTCTGCCTGTTCATTGATCAGTAAGAGTCTGGGGGTAAGTGCCCTCCAGAAGACAAAACATACTCTCTGTACTGGATCACACTGACTTGCAAGTTAATCTGAGGGTGTTCTACATGATAGAAAAGTTCTGTAGCTGGACAATGTATTGTGCTATGTGGATCCAACTGATACAAGCCAAGCCATGTGGATTTGTACTTGAACTTGTACAAGTAAAAATCAAGTTGTACAAGTGTGTTGCTCTGCAAATGTGAATAGTATAGTATATAGACATAGTCCAGAGCACTACTCTACCATCCTCCTGCTCAAAGCAGAGTCACATATGAGGTCAGACCAGGGTCGTCACAGCTTTATCTAGCCAAGTCTTGAAAATCTTCAAGGATGGAGACTACAAAACCTTTCTGGGCAACCTGTTTCATTGTCTGACTGTTTTTGTGGTGAAAAAACTTTTTCTTTATATCCAGTTGGAACCTTCCATTTCAGTTTATCACCACTGTTTGTCAGCCCCTCATCATGCACGTCCATGAATTACTCCATTTTCTTAGTAACCTCCTTGTAGGTATTGAAAAGCTGCCATTAGGTTGCCCCAAAGTCTTCACTTCTCCAGGTGGAACAAGCCCAGCTTCCTGTGTCTCTCGTTCTGAGTTCTGTGCTTCAATTCTCAGACCATCTTGGTGGCCTTTTGCTCGACTTACTCAAGCTTATAAATATTTTTCCTGTACTAGGGGAGACCAAAACTGAATGCACTATTCCAGATGTGGTTTAATGAGTGCTGAGTAAAGGTGAGTAAGTAAGTGCCTCCCTCAACCCTCTGGCTATGCTTGTGGTAGTACAGCACAATGTGCTGGCAGCCAGCATCTCCAAAACCACAAGCTGAGTACACAGTAAAAAAATATCGGTGTCTGCTTCCTACAGCTGAATCGTTTCTGGGACATCATGTCTTCTACTGGATCACAAAGGTGAATCAGACCATTTCCTTTGATTAAAGTCAAATTTTACATTTGCATTATCAGAAATGTCAAGAGGTTCTTAACAGAGTATATCAATACATTGCAGAATTTTCCTTTTCCTTGCAAATATAACATTATTTATTGGGCTTTATTACTTTTGTGTTGTGACTAAGAGCCATACATACTCTAGGGCACATATTAATGATCCATTAATATATTGCTCAGATGTTTAAAATTACTCAGTCTAATGTTTCTTGCCTTTCTGCACACCTGAGTTAATACATACCCTGGAGTGCTTTCTTGATGTTACAGCACTCTTTCTGCTAAGGAAAACTGGGACTTGATTGCATCCATATATTAATCACAGTGTATGTTTACACAGTATGACTTCACTTATAATGATGAAGAAGCCGGATGTACATAGCTGTCTGGCTGAATGCCTGACTTAGGAAAAAAGGAAGGTTTTCTACAAACATCTTTACACCTCCACAGAGGGCCAAAGAAATCACAGAAATGCTAGAGATTTTTTTTTTTTCTAGATTGTAAAATCTATCTTTCTCCATAAAATATAGGAATGCCTTGCTGGACCATATATATAGATATCTGTGATTTTTTTGTGAGTGATTTTTGCTAATATCCTAAGTAGCAAATTATTTCTGCCTTTAATGAATTACATTAAAAGGTGAAGTGCTTAGGGGCAGGAACTCATGAAAAAGAACGATTATTCATTCTGAGGTTTTTGGCTCCAGTAGGCAGCTCCTGTAAGTTACTTCAGTTGACTTCTTCCTCCTATTTAAGTGGTTTTTTGTTCTCTGCCTGAAGGACTTCACAGTGATTCAACTCAATTCATATTTATTTGGTTACTTAGTTATATTTTCTGCCAGGGATATGCCCTCTTGTCATACAGGTAACAAATTGGGTTTAATGGTTCTGAAGAAACTACTCAGATGAATTACCATCTCTTAGTCAGGAATCATTTTATAGCTATATTTCAGGGTCTTCTTTTTGTGTTTCTCCATTTTTCATGTCTTTATTGGGATAAGGAATAGGATTATTTACACAGAATTGGGTCATGAGATGCACAAGCATATTGTGACAGATGGAAAAATTTGTTTAAGTATGAAACTTCAGAGGCTGTTATACTGAATGGACTGGACACTTAATAAAAAAGAATTGATATGCTGGTATTGTGTTTTTGAAATCCAAGTAGCAATTGGTATGATAACAAATTCTCAGACAAGAAACAAGATTAGAGAAACCTCATTTTTCCTTAAATATTATTGCATCTCCTGGGTGGGATTATTTGACAAAGAGCTACAAAACAAAGATTAAAATGACAAAAGGCCAGCCAGATACAGAGAAAGATCTGGTCTGTTCTGAGGCAAGAGTTGGGTTCAGCTCAAATCCCGCATGGCTGATGAGCAATGTTTAGTAAACCAGTATATATATAGATTGTTTTACTGCTCTATGTAGTGGTGTAAAGTAAGGGTTCCTAAACAATTCCAGTGAAGCACAGAATATTACTAAGGATAAATAAATCATCCAGTTACATCTCTGAGCTTCAAGAGAAAACAACTTCTAAAGGTGACAGCTGTTGGCGGAGAGTACCAGAATGGAGTGCCCTGGAGGAAACAATGAAAGTTAAAATTGACTCTGAGACTAAGATATGCTCATATCAGTAAACCATGCAATGACATACACAGGTTCAGTGAATCGCAAAGTGGTCAGGTGGTGCTTATTTTTAACATAGTCTGTACCTCTTGGATTTGGCAGGTAGAGTGCTGCTCTGTAGAGTAATAGCAGCCAATTCACACTGAAGTACATGATCACTGGAGTATAGTTTCACTGGGACTTTGCTCATTTTGCCTCTCTGGGCACTGTGTTAACCAACACAAACTGCCACCTTTGCCATTCCTTTGGCCCCATCTGAAAGATGAGAGATAGAGACTCAGTATAGACAATCTGCCTTACCTATCTTAATGGTGATCTCATTTTATATTTTGCTTTTTCTTGCCAGTTTCAGTGAAAATATCTAAACCTGTATTATCTTTGTTATCTCACTTTAAAATGCTTAGTGATAAAACGTCACGCTCCTGTCTTGTGGCAGCTTCATTTTGATTATGACTCCAAGACCCAGGAGCTAAGCCCAGCTAGATTGGGCAGTCCAAGAAACAGTGTGCAATGTTCTGATGATCAGCTGGAGTGGTTCAGGAGGAGAAAGAGAACACATACGGGTTTGTGGCTTGAAATAGTTGCTTTTGAGAGAGTCCTATAGTAGAGTCAAGATGTTGCGTGCCACAGCACCTCAGCAGAAGCAAGCCTTCTTTTTGAATTAAGACTGGATAATAGAAACACTCAGATATTGGGGGGGGGGGGGGGGGGGGGGGGGGGCGGGGGGGAGGGGCATAGAGGTAGACTGATATGTTTTGTGGGTTTTTTTATCTTTCCCACAATGCACCATAAGCATTGCTACTTTAGACACATATCAACCCTTCTGGTGTTTAAACACTTCCTAGGATTCCCTCAAGGTAAATAGAACTTAAAACTTCCAATTGCTACTAGGGTCAAATTCCCCTCCTGTGAAAGGTTTTACGTGGATGTCCTTGGGTGAGGAGAAGAGAGAAACAAAATATCTGCGACCAGCACATGAAATTGTAAGGATGCTGTACAGCCTCTTGGTGACTTGGTAATTACATCTTTGAGCGAGCTAAAGCTTCCCAGTCCCACATTGTACAAAAACATCAGCCTAGTAATTTATTCAGTTATTGTCTTACACTTGCACGGGGCTCTTTTCTCCAGGAGCAGAAGAACACAGCGGCGTACCGCTAGCCCATGGCAGTTAGGCAGAAGGGAAGCAATGAAGAATTCTGTTCTTAGGAAATCAGAGGAAGGATGTTATTACAGTTTCAACACAGGAATGGGTGGAAGAAAACTTGCCATCTGTTGGCAACTCTGCCCCTGTAGGCGTGGGTGAATTCTTTAAAGGCAGGTGAATTAATTGTTTCTGAATGAAAGCTGAAGTTTTCAAAGCTCCATAGACGAACCCTGTACTGTGCATACTTTCTGCCTGAGAGTCACTTCACTTTGAGTAAGTCTCATGGTAAATTTCCATTAATTGACTGGATAAGCATAGCTTTTAAAATTAGATTACCAATGGAAACATTTACGATTACAAACTTAAATTGCTATAAAGATTTACGGGGAAAGTAAAATCTCGATTTTGCTCTGTATTATACACAGAAGATAAATCACTCTCTTGGTATTTAAATGGATTTATTTACAGAACAAATACCTATCTCAGAGAATTATTCTTGTTTGCAAAAAGTTCTGATAAACTGAAAGTGAAAAGTTCTGGGATGAACGGTGCAGAGGAAGCAGTAATAAACATTCCTACAATCATTGCTAAAATTCTCTACCAATTTCCTGTGCTTTTTCCTTATCTCTTTTGCTTTAACATCTAAATTTCACTGTTTGTTGCTACATTTTAATCATCTTGTATGTGAAATGTTTCTTTTTTCCATAGCTGCCCACAAGTTTCTCCTGCTAACATCAGAATATATGCCTCCAGAAAATGGTGCTTGGATGTTAGTTACTAGATTACTATTTATATTTCATTTTTCTAATGCTTGCATCCATGTTAACTTTGTCTTAATTTTACTTCATTGGCCAGTTCTACTTAATGCCAGAGTGTCCTCTGCTGTACATAGCAAAAATAGCAATAAATTACAGGCTCTTTCATTCATGATGATCAAAATAGAAAGAGACTCTGTAGGGATCTGTGCAGCTTCTCACTTAAATTTCTCTTTCAAAAGCATTTTTGCAAAATCCTTTCTGGTTCCTCAAAAATCATTTATGCTACAGATGATTTTGTAAATAGAATTCATGTTAAAAACTCCTAACACTCCCACCTCACCCTCACCAATGTTTTCTGTGTAAAGGGAAGATTTCACCAAGAACCAGTATTAGGAAAATTGCGTGAAAACGATCCTCTGGGACATCCCTGAATGTCAGACACAAAGTTTTTAAAATACTCTACAGATTTTTTTTTTCATAACTATCTCTCTGCTGTTTGGTGAGGACAAAATGGATGTGTGAAAGGTCATAGGAATACTTCATTGTAAGAGTGGATACTTAACCATTGCCAGGATGCCGCAAGAGTAAGGTATATGCAGATTTTTCTAGTTAATACACACAACATTTTATAGAAATATTAAAAATACTGAGAAAGACATTAACTGCAGTCATAATTATTAGCTACAGAAATAGGATTCAGGATAGGCCTGTAAGAGTTAAGGTGGATAGTTTTCTGAAAATATCAAATAGTTGGCAACATTTAAAATAAGAAGTGATGTCAGGTGCTTTTAAGTACAGAAGAAAGGAGGCTGGAAATGTTCACATCAGGACTAGAAATGATGCTCACGTGTGGCAGTATAGAGCACCTTCCATGTACAAAAGCACTGCCTTGGATCCTTCAGCTTGAAAAATGACTGAAGATAACAAAATACAAAATCTGTGAAAGAATACAGAGGTGAACAGAGAACCATTTTTATTCAGTATTTCCAAAAGAGCAGCAGTTGCAAGGATTCGGTAAAGCTTTAAGAGAACAGGCTTGAAACAACTAAGAGGAAACACTTTCACGTGATTGTATCATCGAACAGTGGACTTGTGTCACATGATACTGTCAATGCCAGAAATTAAAAGGAGAGAGCTTTTAAATACGAGGTCAGCCACATTTGTGGAGTATGCGTCCACCTGCAAATAGCAAAACACGTGCATCCTGGGTCACAGTAAGTTCCTTAGCCTGCTAGGTGAAAGAAACTGGTAGGCCTTGGGCCATAATTTGTGTGGTTTTGTATGTTACTTCCCAGGGCAAAACATTTATGTATCCAGCCTTTAGTATAACGGCCCCTAACCCTGCTTCTGCTCGCCACACCCTACAGCCTCCCAGACGTCGCGAAGAAACCTCTCCAAAGTCACTTGGTAAGGCACGGTTGGCTCACGCAGGCTTTCAGGAGTGTGGGCACCTGGAGCGAGCTCAACCGGGGAGCTCGGGCTGAGGGAAGTCACCCCTGAGCGGCCCCGCTCCCCGGCCAGCTACCCCAACCCTGCCGGGCGGCCGCCAGAAGGCGGTGCAGAGCGGCAGCACCACCCCCGGTAACCGCCCCGCCCCGGTAACCGCCCCGCCCCCGCCTCGTTGTGGGCCTCTGCCGGAAGTGAGGAAAGGAGGAGAAGGGGGGCGTGGCCGGGCGGCTCTTCGGGAGGTTCGGCCGCCGCCATTTTGTTAGCGGCGGGCTGCCGGGGCGCGCGGAAGTGGCGGCCGGCGAGGCGGGAAGGGACGGGGCTCGCCCGGCTCCTCCCCCGCTGGGGCGGAGAGGCGGGGACTGAGCGCGGCCGGTGGGGCGGCGGCGGCGGCTGCGGGGCCGAGCGCGGCCCAGTTATGTCGGCGTTTTCGGAGGCGGCGCTGGAGCGAAAGCTGTCGGAGCTGAGCAACTCGCAGCAGAGCGTGCAGACCCTCAGCCTGTGGCTCATCCACCACCGCAAGCACTCGGCGCTCATCGTCAGCGTGTGGGAGCGGGAGCTGCGAAAAGGTGAGGCCGGCACGGCCGCTGCTCTGCCGCCGCCGCCGCCGGGCCTTTTCCCGCCTTCGGGTGCCGGGTGGGGCCTACCTCGGGGGCGGTGGGTTTGGGGGCGGTGGCTGTGGTGGGAGGAGGCCGCTCTCGGGTGTGCGGCTGCTGAGGGGAGGATGGCAGGACTTCTCGGCCTGTCGAGCCTGGGAAGGAGGGAGGGGGAGAGAGAGATAGGGAGGGCCGGCCCGGCCCGTTCGCCCCGGCCCCTGGGGAGAGCGGAGCTACTGGGGAAAGCGTTAACTCGGGGTCTCGGTTTCTTCATGACTGTGGGTTGGGAGGTGCTTCTCCCTCTTTTTTTTTTGACTCCCCTGGCTCCTCTCTTCTCCCTCCCATTCTTCCTTGTTCCGTCAGTGAGATGTTTCTGACGAGGCCACTTGTCGTGTTTTACTTTCCTTTTTTGTGAAAGGAGAGAGGAAAGTGGGAAAAGGGAAGGAAGGTGGCAATCACAGGGTTTGGGGCTTTTTGTTTCAATCCTGGTAGTTATGGCTCTTCCAGGACGACCCTTTTTAGGCACCGCCTTTCATCATCTATAACGATGGCTAGCCGTAATACTATTTTAATTTCCTCACACGGTGGCTTTATCCACTCATGCCACTAACTGTTCTAGTAGGGCAGTTGAGGATGGGAATACTCTGGGGAAACAGCAGTTTAATGTGTCCAGAGTGTTTTTTACTTCCTGTTTTTGCCAGATGGCAAAGATGTGTGTTTCTTCAACTGTATCGACTATTTGATGTTGGGCGTACAGACTTAAGAGTCTGCTGTGGGTTTCTTTTTGACGGAAAGAACTTGGAGCTGTAGGCAGTTGTTCAGGGTCTGAAAGGCAGAAATGTCATGGGAAGGTTTATTTGACCTGACTGGAAAATAATTTGATCTTAAGTTGACTCATTTAAGAAAAAGAAAAATTGCTACCTAAAACTCTACCTTGCTATAGGAAATGGTACTGTTTTCCAATAGTTTCCTTTGTAGCCCCATTAATATGTTGATCTTTAATGGGAAAAGTTTTCAAGTGGAGAGGAAAAATAGCACTTAGCTATTACAGGACTTACAAAAAAGAAACCACTCTGTTTCACACAGCTAGGAGAAATAGTTGACTTGCAGAAATGATGTGTAATGGAATACAAAGAGTGCATGGCTGGATCACAACTATCTCTTGTTTAGGGTGCGTAACTTCATAGCAGATGGATTGGACTACCTTTAACATGAAAATCTTGAGTGTGAAGCGAATACAAAACTTTATAGTATGGAAATATGTTCCTAGAAACTTTGTAGCCTTTCACGAGTACTGTGTTTTTGTTTAAAATACGCTTTTTGTGTGAAATGTTATCTTTTGAACTTTCAACCATGAGGTTTTTTTTGTTGTTGCCTAAAGACAGACATATTTGGTGGCATATTTCATTTTATGAAATAGTCATATTTTCACGGTATCTTTGTTGCAAGCTTTCTTTTTTGTTCCAAGAACAAATGAATGGATCTTGCATTTGTATCTGAAACTTTTCACATTTCTAGGCCTTCTACACAAACAATTTGAGTGTTTGGTGTTCTGACAGATATCAGAAAGGTATCTTAAACTAATTGGCACAGAGCCAGAGTTTTGGTTGCTCTTCTTAATTAACATACTCAATACCAGTTCATAATATGTAATATTAATGGTCAGTCCTTAACTTTAGTGATAGCATGATTTTTTTTGTTGTGCTGCTTGAGTAATTGGAGAAATGAAACGTTTGAAACATGGACTACATGTTTGAAGAGGGCATTGAGAGGCAAGGATAACGATCTTAAGAGCTCATGGGAATGCTTTGCTTTTTCTCAGCTTTCAATGTCTGGCTTCCACTTTTAAGCCTGTTTTGAGCTTTGGGTGAGGATAGCTGCTGTAATTGGTTTTACTTCAGTTTCTTGAAGTTGTCATCCAGCTTTTGCTGCTTCAAAGTAAGATTTTTCTGATGACCTCTTTTTGGAAGCCAGCCTTCAGGGGTCTGTGGAAAGCATGTGATAGTCTACCTCTGGTAGGAGTAGCTGAGTTACTTTCAAGGTCCTGCACCTTTTCTTCTGGGCTTTTAAGCCGAATGTGAAGTGTTTCTTCTTTTGTATATTCCTCTACCACTTCATTTGAAGCTGGCATAGTTAATAAACATGAGATATATTTTAATTTTCCGTCTCTGATAATAGTACCTGAGCTTAATAAATGTTAACTTACATTTGCCCAGTACTAACTTTTTGCCAATTGCAACACAGAATTGTAAGACGGTCCCTAATCTCCAAAGGATGATTTAGTGGTCTAAGCAGACAGCTTGTGGAAGATGAGAAGGAAACCCAGTATGCTGTGGTGAAGTGACTTGCATAAAACATCACAAAGCAGAATGCTGGCAATGAGGC